>NC_072010.1:82971151-83311151 GCF_027791375.1 Indicator indicator
TCATTAAGATCATCAAGTCCAACCATTAACTCAGCACTGCCAGGTCACCATTAAACCATGTCCCTTAGCACCACATCTATACAGCTTTTAAAGTCTTCCAGGTGTGAGGACCCCACCACTGCCCTGGGCAGCCTGCTCCAGAGCTTGACAGCCCTTTAGGGGAAGAAATTGTTCCTCATGTCCAGCCTAAACCTTTCTTAGGACAACTTGAGGCTGTTTCCTCTTGTCCTACCACTTCTTCCTCAGGAGGAGATCCCCACCTGGCTCTGACCTCATTTCAGGGAATTGTAGAGAGCAACGAGCTCTTCCCTCAGCCTTCCTTTCTCCACGCTGAACAACCCCAGTTCCCTCAGCCACTCCTCACAGGGCCTGTTCTCTAGACCCTTCACCAGCTGTATGTATTCAGTGTTGAGTGAGGAACCAGACAAAAATGGTGTTGAGGGTAAGGCACCTGCCTGGGATGTAAGAAATCTGAGGTTACCTCTCACAGAACTTTAATACTCCCATGCAGGCTCTGGCCTAGCTTGAAAATTTGCCTTGCAAAATTTGGCCCAGTCTAGGCAAGAAGTCTTAGTGGCAGTAGGAAATGTTCCACATGGTTGTATCATAGTGGTAAAACTGAACCCAAAGCTGTTGGGCTGATAGGTGATCGTTGGTGCAACTGTGAGGAAAGCAGGTAATGAAAAATTTCTAGTGTATGGCAGCAGGAAGGAGGAAGGTACAAAGGATCCTGAAGCATGTTTGGGAATGATCTGAAGTATCTTTTTCAGTACACAACCCTAGTCCTAAACAGAGGGTGTGTGTGAGAGATACAAACCTCTGGGCCCCTTAGAGACAAAATCAAAACAACACAGATTACTCAGGAATGGGCATTGCCACTCTTGTTGCTTAGATGGACTTGGAAAGCACTGCTTGCTTGCAGTGCTCCAAAACATCTTTTCCTTCTAAAGCTCTGCATCATTAGTCATAGTACTTGGGTGATGGTTGGACTCAATGATCTTAGAAGTATTTTCCAACATGAATGATTCTCTTGATTAATGAGCCCTTGTGTGTTTGAGAAGTGTGATGAAGGTGGCTTGCATGTTCCTCATTGCAAGGTGAGAAGCTTAAGGAGACAGCTAGTGCAATTGTTTTTTTTCTGGCCCCAAATGCTCTAAGGGGGGAGTGCAAGGAAAGGGAGATCTGCATCATCAGATCTTGAAGAAATTGATAGGAGTAGATAAATGACAGATTTTCTTGGCTAAGTTGCTGTGGTATAGTAACAGACTGCAGTTTTCTTTTCATGTAGTTGACTCTGTTCTAAGCTCAGTCTGTGGGTTGTCGCTTAATACCAACTGACTAAATTCTGTAGAATCCTATTGCTCTGGGGACCTTTACCTTCTGGCCCAAATGGATCTTTACCCTCTGGGTGAGTGGGATCTTTAAAAGGGTTGGAAAACATGCCTGAAGAACAAGCACCTCATACTGCTGGGATCTCCCCCATAGCAGGGATGGCAGCCCTGGATTTACCCTTTCCATGAGAGCAAATATTGTATTAGTTTACTTTTTCTTCAGAGCAACTGAGCTAACAATACAGTTTAGGGTTTTGCACTGTATTAAGTTATTAAAAACTAATTTTGTAAGTAAAGCAGCTGTTGGCTTGGCTCAATTCTTCTTCAGAATCATCTCTCTGGGTGTATTATTTGCTTATCTTGATACCCAAGGTTTGCATTTCAGTCGTTTCACCACACAGCCAGAAAACCATGTAAACCCTGAAGGAAATCTAAAGCTGTTGTCATTTAAAAATCCAGAGGCTTCTGTCAAGCCTCAGGGTGGGGGTGGGAATCCAGTGGTGCTCAGTTACCATGTATTGTTTTTAATCTTAGTTGGAAGGTGGGGGCCATTTCTGCTCGTGTGGCATATCAAGTGCCTTAATGGCTTCTCTCTTTAATCTTGGGTTTATTTTTATCACATACCTAACAATTAGAAGTTAATCTGAGTTTGAAAAGAAGCCTGTAATTTTCTTACTTGTATTGATTCACCACATCCTGAATATAACTTCTCTATGGCTTTCTAAGGCAGCAGGAAATCTGGAGGAGCTATTGTGTTCCTTTCAGTGTCAGTTTAATCAAACAATGGGAGGGGTTGGAAGGGACCTCTGGAGATCAAGTCCAGCCCCCTTCCAAAGCAGGATCACCTAGGGCGGATCACAAAGGAACATGTCCAGGTGGGTTTAGAAATTACCTAGAGAAGGAGACTCCACAACCTCTTTGGGCAGCCTGCTCCACTGCTCCAGTACTCTCATAGCAAAGAAATTTCTCCTCATGTTGAGGTGGAACTTCCACTTGTTCCAGCTTGTACCTATCACAGGACACCACTGGAAAGAGACTGTCCCCTTCTTGTCATCTGTTCCTCAGATATGTATAGATATATTATGAGATTTCCTCTCAGCCTTCTCAAGACTCAACAGCCCCAGGTCTCTCAGCCTTTCTTCATAGGAGAGATGCTCAAGTCTCTTCATGGTCCTTCTGACCTCCATTGGACTCTCTTCAGTAAATCCCCTGTCTCTCTTGGCCACAAGGGCACACTGCTGTCCCATGGATAACTTCCTGGCCACCAGGACTCCAAGGTATTTCTTCATGGAGCTGCTTTCCAGCAGGATGACCCCTAGCTTGGACTGCTGCCTGCTGTTCTTCCTCCCCATATGCCAGACTCTGCACTTGTCCTTATTGAACTTCATGAGGTTCCCCTTTGTCCAGCTCTCCAGTCTCACTGAAGGGTATCACAGCCTCTCATGTATTAGCCAATCCTCCCAGTTTGGTATCAGCAGCAAACCGGCTGAGGGTACATTAAATCCTCTCAAAAATGATTTGCCTCAACACCAAGAATGTGCTTCAAGGTTTTATACTGTTGGCTTTTGTTCTTCAGTGATTAAGTAAGTGCCTCTGTGCCTTTCACTGGCAAGAGCAGAAGTTGTTTTTGTTGGGGGAGGGAGTGTTAAACACGCTGAGGACCAGCATCCATGTGAGGCTGCTGTCACCCCTTCACCTGTTTAATGTCTGTGGCTGAAGTGCTGGGTATTTTTAGGCATGGTGTGCTTAGAGAATGCAACCTTTGAGCTGACTGCTGATGCATGCTACCCTCCAAGGTGACATTTCTCCCTTGGAGAGGTTAACTGGCTGCTCTGTGGAGTGCCAGAGTAGAGGTTGCTCCTGCCTCTCAATCCCTCAGCAGAACGTGGCTGCAGCTTTAACTGCTGATACATGGACTGCTTCTAGCCTCTGCTTGAGCACTTGGGTACCTGTGAGGAACTTTTGCCCATATTTAGCTATTACACATTAGATATTTTCTGTTCATCGGTATAGCCTGGCCATATCTCCAATACTAGGTTCTGTTTTGGGCCCCTCGCTCCAACAAGGACATTGAGGTGCTGGATTGTGTCCAAAGAAGGGCAATAAAGCTGGTGAAGGGTCTGGAGAACAGATCTGGTGAGGAGCAGCTGAGAGACCTGGGGTTGTTCAGCATGGGGAAAAGGAGGCTCAGGGGAGACCTCATTACTCTCTGCAACTCCCTGAAAGGAGGTTGGATCCAGGTGGGGACTGGTCTCTTCTCCCTGGTATCAGGTGATAGAATTAGAGGAAATGACCTGAAATTGTGCCAGAGGAGGTTTAGGTTGGAGATTAGGAAAAATTGCTTTGGTGCAAAAGTGGTCAGGCATTGGAACAGGCTGCCCAGGGAGGTGGTGGAGTCACCATCCCTGGAGGTGTTCAAGAAACATGTGGACATGGCACTTTGGGACATGGTTTAATGGCCATGGTGGTGTTACAATGATGGTTGGACTCAATGATCTTAGAGGTCTCTTCCAGTTCTATGATTCTGTGATTCTATCTGCCTACAATTACTTCCATGTTAAAAACAGAACTGAGATTCCCACTGGGGTAAACTACTAATTTGTGAAAAGTTGGAAATCAAAAGTTGAAAGCCTCCACTCCTTAGTACATAACACTTCTTTACTGTGTGCATGGAGAATTGCCCAGAGAAGCTGGAGATGCCCCCCTCCCTGGAGGAGTTCAAGGCCAGGTTGGATGGGCCCTTGAGCCACCTGGTCCAGTGGGAGGTGTCTCTGGTCATGACAGGGGGGTTGGATCTTGATGATCCTTAGGGTCATTTCCAACCTAAATCATTCTATGATTATATGATATACTTTCTGTAGCTCCAAGGAATGGTTCTTGGTGAGTTTGGCTGCAGCCTTGGCATGCAATACTTTGATGTGCTTCTACTCAGCCTTTTCACATGCAAATTTATCTTCTTGGTTGTTCCTAGTGATGGGACAAGAGGTAATGGGCATAAACCTTTGAACATCGGAAGATCCATCTAAAGGAACTTCTTTACTTTGAGGGTGATGTTCTTCACCATGAGGGTGGTGAGACACCGGAACAGGTTGCCCAGGGAGTTGGTAGAAGCCCCATCCCTGGAGGTTTTTAAGGCCAGGCTGGATGGGGTCTGGGCAACCTGATCTAGTGTGAGGTGTCCCTGCCCATGGCAGGGGGGTTGGAACTAGATGATCCTTGAGGTCCCTTCTGACCCTAACAATCCTATGATTCTGTGATGGAACCCTGGGGCAGGCTGCCCAAAGATGTGGTAGAGTTTGTCTCTGGAGACTTTCAACACCCATCTGGACATGTTCTTTTGTGACTTGCTCTAGGTGATCCTGCTTTGGCAGAGGTGTTGGACTCGCTCTCCAGGGGTCCCTTCCAACCCCTACCATTCTGTGATTCTGTGAATTCAGAGGGGTTCATCCTAGTTGCACAGAACCAGTTGTGGTGGTGGTTGCATGTCTAAAAGTTGGTGTCAGTGGCTTGCTTGCCATCACGCAGGTATTTTGTGGTGAAGCCTTCTGGCATTATTAATGCAGTAAGGGATCACATGAATCTTAAAATCATCTTTCTCCACTTCTGACTCATACAGAAGGCAGCTTCTGCAACAAATGCAGACAGCAGTGTCTCCTTCACCACCTGACTTTGCCTTCCTCCCCACGCAGGCCCATCTCATACAGAAGGGGGCAGAGCCCCCAAGGGAAAAATAGCATCACATCAGAGCCCTGGCAGCAGAGTGCTTACGCAGGCAGGTGCCGCAGCGAGGTCACACAGCCCCAAATTTTAGTTCTATTTCTGAAGACTGGAGTACTCAAAATGACATTTTTCCTTCCCCTCCTGCTCCCAAGCCTTGTTCATTATAAATCTAACTCCTCAAGGCCTGATGAGGAGCTGGCATGTTTATTCATAAGTGGGTGAGAAGAAAAGATTCAAGCTAGACATCAACTGCAGATGCAGTTTGATTACCTTACCAAACCTTCACACAAGGAGGATTGCTAGAGGGTGCAAAGCCTTTTCATGGAATCAGAGAATTGTTTTGGTTAGAAGAGACCTTAAAGATCATCAAGTCCATCCATCAACCTAAGACCACCGAGGCCAGTAAACCCTGTCCCAGAGTGCCATGGCCACACATTTCTTGAACGCCTTCAGGGACAGTTACTCTACCACCTTCCTGGGCATATTGTTCCAAATTGCAATTTCAAAAGCTCTTACAGTCTAGCCATGGACAGCCAGGGCACTGGGTTTTGCCCAAGCAGAGAAGCACAAGATGGCTTGCATTACAGAAACTGAAGTGTCCCCTACATCTACACCTGTAGGGAATGTACAGGAAGGCAGGAGGAACTGGTTAGAGGGGCTTGTAGTGATAGGATGAGGGGCAGTGGTTTGAAACTGGAGCAGGTTACATTTAGGTTAGACATTAGGAGGAAGCTCTTCACAATTGAGGGCAGTGAAATACTGGAACAGGTTGCTCAAAGATGTGGTTGAGGTTCCATCCCTGGAGACATTAAAGGTCAGGCTTGATGTGGCCCTGGGTAGCCTGATCTAGTTGGAGATGTCCCTGCTGATTGCAGGGGAAGTGGACAACATGACTTTTGAGAGTTCTTTCCAATGTGATCTGTGAATCACCTCCCCCTTTTATGACCAGGTGACCGCCTGGTGGATGTGGGGCAGGCTGTGGATGTAGTCTGCCTGGACTTCAGCAAGGCCTTTGACACTGTCCCCCACAGCAAACTCCTGGCCAAGCTGGCAGCCTGTGGCTTGGACAGCAGCACTCTGCGCTGGGTTAGGAACTGGCTGGAGGGCCAGGCCCAGAGAGTGGTGGTGAATGGTGCCACATCCAGCTGGCAGCCTGTCACTAGTGGTGTCCCCCAGGGATCAGTGCTGGGCCCCATCCTGTTCAATATCTTTATTGATGATCTGGATGAGGGGATTGAGTCCACCATTAGTAAGTTTGCAGACGACACCAGGTTGCGAAGAGGTGTCAATCTGTTGGAGGGTAGGAGGGCTCTGCAGGGGGACCTTGACAGGCTGGACAGATGGGCAGAGTCCAACAGGATGGCATTCAACAAATCCAAGTGCCAGGTTCTGCACTTTGGCCACAACAACCCCATGCAGGCTGGGGTCAGAGTGGCTGGAGAGCAGCCAGGTGGAAAGGGACCTGGGGGTACTGGTTGACAGTAAACTGAACATGAGCCAGCAGTGTGCCCAGGTGGCCAAGAAAGCCAATGGCATCCTGGCCTGTATCAGAAATAGTGTGGCCAGCAGGAGCAGGGAAGTCATTCTGCCCTGTACTCAGCACTTCTTAGACCACACCTCGAGTACTGTGTCCAGTTCTGGGCTCCTCAGTTTAAGAAGGATATTGAGATACTTGAACGTGTCCAGAGAAGGACAACGAGGCTGGGGAGAAGCCTGGAGCACAAACCCTATGAGGAGAGGTTGAAGGAGCTGGGACTGTTTAGCCTGGAGAAGAGGAGGCTCAAGGGAGATCTTATTGCTGTCTACAACTACCTGAAAGGAGGTTGTAGCCAGGTAGGGGTTGGTCTCTTCTTCCAGGCAACCAGCAACAGAAGAAGAGGACACAGTCCCAAGCTGTGCCAGGGGAAGTTCGGGTTGGAGTGAGGATAAAGTTCTTCATAGAAAGAGTAATTGGCCAGTGGAATGTGCTGCCCAGGGAGGTGGTGGAGTCACCATCCCTGGAGGTGTTCAAAACCATATTGTATGTGGCACTTGGAGCCATGGTTTAGTTGTCATGAGGTGCTAGGTATTAGGTAATAGGACTTGATGATCTCTGAGGTAATTTCCAACCTGGTTGATTCTGTGATTCTGTTTCTCAGAACTTAAGCTAGCAAGTGATTAGAAGAGAGACAGGAGAAATGGCACTAATCTTTGGGAAGTATTTTTTATTCACTCCAGTGCTGAAGTATGGTAAAAACTTTAAATCAGATAGTTAAAGCCTGGCATTAATCTCTATCTGTTGTTTGGTGATAACATTTTCCTGGACTTCTCCCAGACTCATTAGATATTGTCAGTCTTAGGCAATCTAGGAAGGATGTGTGCTTGGAGGAGAGCTCTGCTGAACTGAAATATTAAACGACCACCAACCATGTCACTGACACAAACTGTAATTTTTTGTGTTGGATAGTTACAAGGATGCCTGAAATTGCACCAAGGAAGGTTTAGGTTGGATATTAAGAGAAATTTCTTTCCTGCAAGAGTGTTCATGCATTGGAACAGGCTGCCCAGGGAGATGGAGGACTCACCATCCCTGGAGGTGTTCAAGAAGTATGTGGTTGTGACACTTTGGGACATGGTTTAATGGCCATGATGGTCTTAGG
Organism: Indicator indicator; assembly: GCF_027791375.1. NCBI lineage: Eukaryota > Metazoa > Chordata > Aves > Piciformes > Indicatoridae > Indicator > Indicator indicator. The sequence continues at coordinate 82,978,842 of NC_072010.1, forward strand.
TTGAAGGTTGGACTCGATTGTCTTGGAGGTCTTCTCTAACCAAAATGTTTCTATGATTCTGTGCCTCAGAACCTGGGGATAAGATGAGGAATTCATGGGCTACTGATGCCAGCTGGGCTTTGGTATCTTCTGCAGTTGTGCATGACCCAAGGTAAACTTAAGGTCAAATCAGCAATTTAGGGCAAACCTCTGTTTCTTGTGTCTAAAATAAGTTGGTTTCCGCAGTTGTTGCACATGGCCAACCTCCCTTTTATTCGCTAGGGTACTGGGTGACAGCTAATTAAGGATATCACAGTAGCTTGGAGATGCTCTTCTGTGCAAAGGTCACCATAATCCCTTTCTGGGGAAGGAGGTAGAATTTTTCTCCTTCCAAGAACAGGTCTGTGGCTTAAAGTACCATCTTAAAAGATGCTTGGATGAGGTGCTTAAGGACAAGGAGCAGGTGGATGGAAGTGGTGGAGTCACCATCCCTGGAGGTGTTAAAAAACCATGTGGATATGGCACTTCAGAGAACCCTTCCAACACTACCATTTTATGATTCTGTGATTCAGGACATGGATTAATGGCCATGGTGGTGTTAGGTTGACAGTTGGACTTGATGATCTTCCATCCAAAACAATTCTGTGATTCTAGGACTTGGTCTAACAGTTGTGTTACAGGCAGATGTTAGGTTGTGATTGGACTCAACGATCTTCAGGTCTTTTCCAGCTGGGAGATTATATCCATAATTCTCTGATCTGGATCATTAACTTTTGTTTATAAGCACCACTATTTACTATGAAGAACTGAACAACTACAGCAATGCTTGCTGCATGTCCTATTTGAAGTAATCTTTGCTGCTTGGCTCAGTTCTTTGCTGCACGCCTGTGCCTTCCTCCTTTGCAATGTTTTCCTCTCCAAAACGGGTGAGGTAGAATGTGTTTATTTTTACCCATTTCAAAAGGGATAAAGTTTAGATCAGATCTGGGGCTTGAGATCAGCACTTGGGTTGCAACACTTCCAGAGGCTGATCTAAAGTGAAATGGGATTTTGTTATCTTGTGTTAAAGACACAAGCATGCCAGAGCCTTTAGAACATGAAAAGCTCGATGTCATCGGGTCCAAGATCCTTTAGGCAGGCAGAGTGTTAATGTGAGTGCTAGCCACAAACCTGTTTTTGTAGAATCACAGAATGTTTTGGAAAGGACCTTAAAGATCATCTATTTCCAACTGCCCTGCCATGGGCTGGGATATCTGCCACTAGACCAGGTTGCTCAAGGCCTCATCCAACCTGATCAAAATTACATAATGAGTCATTTTTAGCTCAAATGCTTTGTAGCCAATTATGTTTTCAAAGAAGAAATTTTAATGTGGCTTTTCCATACACATTTTAGAATCTACAAATAAGAGAAAAGGAAAAAAAAAAATCTTTCCAGCACTACATTAATGTCTTAGCAAATATTAAAGGAGAAGAACAGCTCCAGTTGACAGGAATTGTAACAGTTTGGGGAAACTTTCTGTTTTGGCAGTGCAAGGTTAATGGTTGGACTGAATGCTCTTGAAGATCTTTTCCAACCTAAATGATTCTGTGACCTCAGAGAGGGGGGACCCATGACCTTCCTGGGCAACCTGTTCCAGTGTCTCACCACCCTCACTGTCAAGAATTTTTTCCTTATACCCAGTCTAAATCTACCCTCCTCAAGCTATTTTGCTGTATAAACACCATGAAAATCGTTTTTTACCCCCTTAATGACATGAGTACCTTGACTGGGAAGCTTGTTTGCTGGGAAATGTTGCTGCACATTGCTGTTGCATTTTTAATAACCCTGTTGAGCACAGAGAGTATTGGCTTGTTTAGATAGCCTCAAGTGGGTCGATAAGTGGGTAACAGCTACATGTGACATGCTGGGTCGCCACTCACCAAACAATAGCCAAGGTCACTCTTATGTCATCTCTGTAGCGTGTGGATGAGCTGTGGACCTGTATGGCCCTCACCTGCTCTTCCAACCAGGAGAAGTGTAAGCTCCTCTCCACAGCTCTGGGTGTGAATTGGCTGCAGAAGAGAAGGAAGGCTGAGTGGCAGGAGCTGGTTACTATGGCTATGTGCATTGCTCATTCTAGAGGGAGAAACCAATCCAACAATCACTGTATACATTAACTTTGTGTGGGAAGGGAGCTCACTGCTAGTAGCTGTGTGAAGGTGCAGGGCTGAAAATGCAACTTTCTTCATTCCTCTCAAGGACCTGGTGTCTTTCAAGCACTTAAAGCAGCATGTAGTGGAAGCAGAAAAACTTAGGCACTGTGAAATCAAGCCCTTTGCTGCCCTCAAGTCCTTGTATTGCTCTATGCCAGTGACCTCAGCTTCCTCACCTCTGTGCCCCTTGTGATCATACAATCACAGAAAACTAGGGGTTGGAAGGAATCTCCAGAGATCATCCAGTCCAACCCCCCTTCCTTCTAGGCCAGGTCACACAGGAATGCATCCAGATTGGTCTTGAAAGTCTCAAGAGAAGGAATCTCTGCAACCTCTCTGGGCAGCCTGTTCCTCTGCTCCAGCACCCTCACAACAAAGAAGTTTCTCCTCATGCTGGGGTGGAACTTTTTGTGTTCCAGCTTTTTACCCACTGTTCCTTGTACCATAGTACAGCCCATCTTTAAGAGAACCTTCCTTCATGGGAAAGGGAGCACGGATGAGGTTGTCTATCACCTTGTCAAATTGCATCCTAAACCTCTCCATGGTGGGGGCTCTACCATGTTCCTGGGGAGGTTGTTCCACTAGATGGAAACAATGTCAAGGTGCTGGCTTGGAAGTTATGGAGGTGCTGGCTGGCCCAGGCTCTGGTGCACAAAACAGGACAAAAACAACTTCTGCTCATGTTGGCTTCAGAGTTCAGCTTCTAGCTATCTACTGACTTATAGGACTGTCACTAGAGCCACTTCCCCTCTGTCAGATATTACTGGACTTGATCAGTGAGCACAAAAGTAAATATGGGTGAGAAGAGATCTGTAGGGCAACCACAGCCTGATTTTCTTTGGTTACAAATTCAAAATAAAATCTTTCATCTTTCCTTTTTGAAGTTGTCCACTGAAGGTGGTGTTTCTGTGGAGTACCTAGCAAACCCAATTCCCTTATTTTGTGGCAGAAAGGCTGTCAGAGCTCTGCTTTGGTTTCCTTCTTGATGCAGTGCTGCACAAACAAGAAAGCTGGGGAGGGACTTTTTACAAGGGCTTGTAGTGATAGGACAAGGGGCAATGGATTGAAGCTGGAAGAGGGAAGATTTAGACTGGATATTAGGAAGAAATTCTTGACACTGGAACAGGTTGCCCAGGGAGGTTGTGGATGCTCCCTCCCTGAAGGTGTTCAAGGCCACCTGAGAAAGCTGGTCTAATGGGAGATAGTCCCTGCCCATGGCATGGGGATTTGAACTAGATGATCTTCAAGGTCCCTTCCAACCCAAACCATTATATGATAAGTATGGCAGATGATTGAAGGAATTGATTTAGGGACCAGAACCCCAGACACTGTCTTACTGATAGAAAGAGATGCTTTAACCTTGATGGGTGGCAAACCCTGGGAACAGAGCGCAGCTAGAAGGAAAACACAGACAGGTCGGCTCCCTAGAGACCACTGTGACCTAAGGGAGTTATGCAGGGACCTGATAACAAGAACAAAGCAAAACTTAAGACAGAATTATGGAATCCCTTTATCTCTTGCCTGACGTATGCTTAAGCCTTGGAAAAAATACATGCGTTTGTGTGATACTTTCTCTCTGTAGCCAGTCATGAATTTACAACTGTAGTATGGACATACTAATGACCAATTACAAGCTGCCTTCTGATACTATGTTAACCTATATAAAGAAAAAGCTTTGTACAATAAATCGACACTTGGCTTGCATCAGGCCACGTCCCATCTCTCGCATCACAGCAGATGATGGCGATTAACCCAACCAAAGGCTGTGGCTGAAGCTCTTCTTCCTCTCTCCAATACTCAGGCTTTCATGCCAAGTAGGAGCAGTGGGCTTGGGTATTCTTGAGAGATGGTTCATATCTCAGAACCCAAAGAAATGGAGCACTCCTACTACCTGCTCTCAGTTGTGATCTCACTGATAAGGCTTAAAAGGTTTTTGTTCCTAAAGCAGGGGCTGAATCTTTAATCTGGATGGGAAAAACAATATATTTGCTGTAGATTTAAAGGCTTGCCTTTCGAAAATGGGCTTAGCTTGTTGCAAGCTGCAAATCTTTATTTAGCCTGGGTTCAAGTTAATTAACTGTCACTTAAAGAATTATGTACTTGTGGGTTTTACTGAGTTCTGAATTATCTTAATGGAATAAAACAGGCACTTGGAACTTTTCTAGATAATTAAAAATAATTGAAATATTCTGCCTGCATGTATATGAAGAAATCAGCTAATAATGAAGCCAAGTTATTAGAAATGGATGTATTTAATGTTACATATGCAACACAGCACTACCCTAGGTGACCCTGCTTTGGCAGGAGGGTTGGACCCGGTGATCTCTGGAGGTCCCTTCCAACCTCTAATGTGCTGTGGTGGTGTGATATAGCCAGGCTAAAAACTTCTTAAATAGGGCCACTGTGATTTGAGAGATAATGTAACTTACTATCAGCCTTCTGCAGCAGCTGGAATGCCACTGGTGGGGGAAATGGCACACACACAGATCTTCACTGGTGGATTAGCTGTGTCACTTAGCTTTAGTCTTTAAAGGTTAAATGGCTTAATGGTTGAGTGGCTTGCATGTTTCTGCTTGAGATGTGCCCCACACCACTGAAACCTGCTGGTGGGTATGAGGGAGAAACACAGAGAACACCAGAAATGTGGTGCTGGTAGGACCCAGAAAGTAGGATCTCCACACCACAGAATCATAGAATGCCAGGTTGGAGGGGACCCCAAGGGTCATCCTGTCCAACCTTTCTAGGTGATAGTGTAGTTGAAATGGGATGGCCCAGCACCATTTCTTTGTATGTCTTCTCCCTTTCAAAAAAAATCTTAAAAGCCAAAGGTGTGAGTGGAACACAGACTGCTTTGTGAGGCTCCAGCCACCCAAAAGAGGTGCCAGCCTCTTCAGAGGACTGGTACCCACTGGTTGTCTTGTGCTTCTCCAGCAGCTTTGCCTTTAAAATAGTGCTCTCCTGCTTGGCACTCTGCTCCTCCAGAAGGCCAGAGATCTTCTGCAAGAGCCCCAGCTGGTGCTCCTCATTCAGTCTCACATAGTCAGATGGAAATGGGAACTTTCTGAAAGGGAGTGAAGAAAAGCAGCCTGATAAAATGAATGGCCACTAGTGATTGCTCCTTCCATAGATTCAGAAAGGTGGAATCTGCTTTAAAAGAGTTTGTAGGGACACAGACCTTCATATCCCTTGGTCACAACCTGTCTTTGGTATGCAGCAATATCAAGACTTTCAAACTGCACATTTTTTATTTCAACTTATTTTGGTTTCTTTTTATCTCATCTCTTAATTTCCTGGATCAGTGATGCTTGGTTGGAGGCTAATGGTAGAATATTCCTAACAGTAATTCTGTCCTTAATATCTGTTTTTCTCCAAGTTTGGAAGAAAATAAACACTTAGACTGGATTTAGACAGGGTCATCAGAAATTGTGTTGTTGCATGTATTTGCGGTTTTTATGATCTTTTCCTATCGATTCATGCAGAATTACCAGCATGATCAGGGGCTTTCACCTTTTATTTAAGAATCTCTTATTATCTTTTATTTTTCTTTTATTTTCTTATGTTGTGTTTGTATTTTATTATTTTATGGCTAGGAAGATACTTTCTTAGTAAGTACAGGCTTCCTATTTTGCTATTTCAGATCTCTAAAGAAACGTTGATAGACACGACAAGTGCTGAATCTTGAGAACAGTGAATTAGGGGTCAGTGTTTGGTCAGGTTGTAAAAACATCCAAGGTGAAGTGGCCACCCTGTGATTTCAACCAGGGTTTATTTTGAGGGAGGAAGGAGGTCTCTTTGAGGACAACAATGAATAAAGGAGGAATACTTTTAAAGCAATACCAGCTAATTATTCTTATTTGCCCACAAGTGGTTTTATTTTGTTTTGTAAATGCAGAACTACAAGTGGTGAGTTCTCCTGATGCTATCCTTCTGCCATGCACTTCCTCCAAATCCAAAAAGAGAATGGCGTGGGATTGCAGAATTGTTTGGGTTGGAAAAGACCTCTAAGATTATCGAGTCCAACCTAAGACAACACCTCCCTCAGGTGGGGAAGTGCTGGGAGGCCTTTGGGTGTGGTGTAAGGGACTCTGTACGCTTTGGGATATCTTTGCCACTATGCTTTGTAGCTTTCTGTAAAACACCAATTGCTTTTCCATTTAAACTTTCCATCACTCTCCAATCCAAAGTTTATGTGAGCATGATTCTTTTGTCCCTCTCAGGGCAATAGAGGGTCTGTCCAGCCTTAAGCCAGGACAGGTTATTATGGGTAACAGGACTTCCCTCATCAAAGACCAGGGGAGCTGCAACAGCTTCTCCCTCCCTGCCTCCCCCTTACTCCCCTGTACAAAAGGGGCAAGAGAAAGAGCAGAGAGACGTTAGAACTTAGCTAAAACTATTCAGCCAAGTCAAGCAGGAGCCAGCAGAAGCATAAAGTTAGTATCTCACAGCCCGAGGAAGTGAAGAGAAATACTGTTTACGTTACCAGCTTAAGTCCATTATCTTCCCAATGGGATTGTTTAGAACTATCATTATTTCCCTTTTTACACCCAAGAGTGATTTATTTACATTTTACCACTTTCTGTTCAAGATCTCTGAAAAACTTTAAAGACATAGCCTAAAACCTCTACAGCCATAAAATCATGTCTCAAAGTGCCATGTCCACACGTTTCTTGAGCACTTCCAGGTGCAGTGACTCCAGATGAGCCAGATCCTGGACCATCTTTTCCATAGGTGAGGGTAGGTAGAGAAAGGAGGTGACACTAAGGAAAATTAAATTATGTGAATATGTTAAGGCATGGTTGAGTGATTGTCACTTGGATTGGTCTTTGAATGCACACTCTCATGGGCAGCCTTCATGACTGGCTGAGGTCCTTTGCCATGTCCTTGCACAACATCTGCTCTCTTCACCCAGCCGCTTGCTGCTGAGATGGACAGCAAAAGTCAGACATGAAGCTTGACCAGTAAAAGGGCATTGTGCAAAATATCTTTCCTTTGCTAAAACCTTAGCACTTCTAGTTCTGATAATGGCCTGGGAGACACTTAATGGAGGTAGCTGGAATAACGTGGGCATTGCTGACTCCCAGAGCTTGGCTGTTGTGAAGAGGCTTGGACAGCCCTGTTTTCCATGTGATGACTCTATCAGTGATGTAGTGGCAAAGGTCTGGAGCTCAGCTCAGCAGAGCCTCGTGTGACATGTCACACGTTGTGCCTGCTAACAGGCTGTGGTGTGGGGAATAGGAAGAGTGGAAGTTTGCGTCCACAGTCTGCACTGGATTTGAAGGGACCTCTAGAGGTCATCCTGTCCAACCCTGCTGGTTGGGCAGGGACACCCCCAGGCTGCTCAGAGCCCCATCAAGCCTGACCTTGAATGTCTCCAGGGATAAGGCCTGCACCACATCCCTGGGTAACCTGTTCTAGAGTCCCACCACCCTCATAGTAAAGAACTTCTTCCTAATGCAGTAGTCCTTTTGCTACCTCCTTTCCGGAAGCTGTTGAAAAGCACTAATTCCTACCTGGTTTTTTAATGCTCACTAAAACATGTGTCCTTTCTGGATAAGGGAGTAGTTGGGTAATTTAATTCTTTGAACTTTATGTGTACATTGTGATCACATCAGTGAGACCTGTCTGCGTTGCATGGGCATGGGACAGAATTGGGCTTTAAATGGGTTTGGTACAGAATTGGGCATTGCCTCAATCATAGAACTTGATTTATTTATTTTTTCCTCATCTCCTTCATACTTTTTTTTCCCTCTAAAGACAAAATGTGTATTTCATTTACAAAATAGAACTCTGAAGGTGTTAAAAAACTGAATAGAAGTGGCACTTTGGAACATGGTCTAGTGGTCTTGGAGGTGTTGGGTAGAAGGTTGGACTTGATGATGTTCTAGAGGTCTTTTCCAACCTTAATGAGTCTATGATTTTATGAAAGTCAGTTCTGTTCTAAGAGATTTATCTGCTGCTGAGGAGTCAGTGTGATTTGAAATGCCTGTAGCTTCACTGGACATTTCAGCTGCTGCTCACTCTTTGAGGCAAAGGAGGTGCCTCCTCCACAAAGGCAATGTCCAGCCAATCTTAGTGATGGTCTTTTCAGTGGATTTTGGTTTAGATATGTAGCACATCCCTTCTGCAAAGGGTTCCATGGTTTCTCTGAGTGGTCCAGCATGGCCTTTTCTCCCTGACCTGCTCTCCTATAACTCCAGTGTGCTGCAGTTCACCCTTTCCCAATCTCACCCTGCTCTGCCTTTTCAGCAGCTACTCTAGGGTCAGGCAGGATATGCTCATCCAGCAGAACAGATATGCCCTGTGCAGGGAGGACACTGAGCCTAAAGCGCTTGGGGGGTTCTGCTGATGGCAGGGTTTCAGCTCCATCATCAGCCTCTGTCTCTGGCTGGAGAACATTCTTCACAGTGAGGGTGGTGAAATACTGCACAGGCTGCCAAGGGAGGTAGTGGAGTCAACATCCCCGGAGGTGTTCAAAAACCATGTGGACATGGCACTCTGGGACATGGTTTAATGGTCATGGTGGTGTTAGGTTGAAGGTTGGACTCAATGATCTTAAAGGTCTTTTCCAACCAAAAGAATTATATGATTCTATGGAGACATTGCTGGAGACATTCAAGGTCAAACTTGATATGGCCCTGAGCAGCGTGATCTAATTCAAGATGTCCCTGCTGACTGCAGGGCAGGGTGGACAAAATGACCTTTGAGGGTCCCTTATAACTTGATGCATTCTGTGATTCTATGAGCCTGTGTAGCAGGAACCTGGTGCAGTGAAAGGGGGGGAGTTCAGGGCTGGTGGAATGTACCAGGATTTGGCTGCAGTACAGCACCAATTGGCAGGATCAGTTCAGCAAGTCTCCAAGGGAGATGTTCCTTTTATCTAGCATTGAGCTGTAAGCTTGAAACTTCAGAGCTGGGAGGGGAGAGGTTAGAAAATAAACTTGTGTTCACATCTATAAATATTTCTATCTATATGTTTAGATACACACAGAGACACAGAAATGTATGTGTGCATATAGATGGATTTTCAAAAGCACACAGCAGCCAGTCCCTCCAGAAGGTTGCTGCTGGAGAGAAGGATGTCATTTCCATTTTTGGAGGTGTTTAAATTTGTCTGATAAGAAGCACCAAGTCATTAGGCTGTGTGAGAAGCACAGACGTGCTTTTTTGAGCTCATGGCACAAAGTAATACCTCTGGAAATAGATTTTCTTCCCAAACTGGCCTTATTTTTACAAAGAGCTCTGCTGACTGAATTTTCTGGCAGAGGTGACAAGCTCAGCTTGGAAAGAAATATGTGATGGAAATGCTGAAAGCTGGTGCAGTCTGGTTCTTGCAGTGCCTTCTTACTGTTTAGGGTAGTGACAATCCTATCAGGGGGCCTACAGGAAAGTTGGGGAGGCACTTTTTACAAGGTCTTGTAGTGATAGGATGAGGGAGAACAGCTCTGAGCTGCAAGAAGGAAGATTTAGACTACAAATGAGGAAGAAATTATTTGCATCGAGGGTGCTGAGACCCTGGAACAGGCTGGCCAGTGAGGTGGTGGATGCCTCCTCCTGGAGGTGTTCAAGGCCAGGTTGGATGAGGCCCTGAGGAACCTGGTCTAGTGGGAGGTGTCCCTGCTCATGTCAGGGGGGTTGGAACTAGATGATCTTTAAAGTCCCTTCCAATCCAAACGATTCTGTTTCTTTGACCCTGTTAATATTTGCAATATTAATAGATTCCCCCCATTCCATGGCAATTATTTTCCCAGTTAAACTGTTACTGCATTTTTTACAATCATTAAATCACAGAATCATTTGGTTTGGAAAAGACCTTCAAGATCATTCAGTCCAACCATTGACCCTACTCTATGAAGTCCACCACTAAGCCGTATCCCCAAACACCACATCTATACAGGTTTTGAACCCCTCCAGGAATGGTGACTCCACCACCCTCCCAGGCAGCCTGTTCCAATGCCTGACAACCCTTTCAGTGAAAAAAAGCTTCCTAATGTGCAGCCTAAACCTCCCCTGGTGCAGCCTGTGGCCATTCCCTCTTGTAGTCTAGTTTGCAGTTGGCGTAAGATAAACACAAGATAGAAAAGAATCCTTGATAGAAAGTTGAATTATGAGTTACAGAAGCAAAAAGCTGAAGAATCCCTTGTGTCTAAAAATATTTCCTTTTTTTTCCTTCTCACCTCCTCTGAAAGATAAACCTCCATGGCAGCAAAACCAGATGCTCAGTAAGGGCTGCACCCAACTCTGGCCATACCTGAGGGGCAATCTCTGCATCCTTAAGGCTGAAACGTACAAAAAGGCAAAGAAAGGCACATTTGTTTGCAGGAGGTTGGCACTGGGAGCTGGAATCTGTTGTGTCTGAAGGCCTGGGAGGTTTTTAGGGCAGTGCTGCCTATTGAAATGGAAATGTGATTTTCAGGTTGCTTGAGCACAGCGATTGCATGACAGTCATAGGCTGAAGTGTAGGGAATGAAGTATCGTGTCATTGAAGCCAGGCTGTGGAACCCAAACCCTAGAGAGAGGTTTATGGATTTATTTTTTTAATATGTATTTTTTTTTCTGCATTGATTAAGGCTAAAATACTTCTGACTACTATCTCCACAAGGGCATAATGGAACTGGTGAATGGGCTGGGGTAGTTTTAATGATGTGCTGTGCAAATAAATGCTGAAAAGGTGAAACTGAACCACTTCCATGCTTCATTAGGGCTCTTAACTCCATGCCTTTCCCCGGTGGGTATCGATAATGCAGAGTAATTTCAGGTAGGGGGGTGTGTGTGTGTAAATCCTAATCTCTGATAGAAACTTTGCGATCTCTGGAAGTAGGGGAAAGGCTGCACAGCAACTCTGCAAACATGCCAGCAGAGAGGCTCCAGAATATTGTAATTAACCTTAGAGAAATCTTAATAATTTTAAAGAAACATTCAAATCTTAATAATTTTTAAAAAAACTCAGTGCATATGCTTTGCTGTATTTTACTTCAAAATGTACATTAATGTGGTTAATGTGAGGGGAGACCTCATTGCTCTGTACCACTCCCTGAAAGGAGGTTGGAGCGAGGTGGGGTCAGTCTCTTCTCTCTAGTATCAGTTGATAGAATGAGAGATAATGGCCTGAAACTATGCCAGGGGAGGTTTAGGTTGGATATTAGGAAAATTTCTTTCCTGCAAGAGTGGTCAGGCATCAGAACAGGCTGCCCAAGGAGGTGGTGGAGTGACCATCCCTGGAGATGTTCAAGAAATGTGTGGCCAGGGCACTTTGGGACATGGTTTAGTGGCTATGGTAGTGTTAGGTTCATGGTTGGACTTGATGATCTTAGAGGTCTTTTCCAAGTCAAACAATTCTATGATTCTATGGTTGGAGAGTGAAAACTTCCCACAGAAGGGTTGGAGGAATGTCAGCTTTTGGAGAAGATCAAGAAGGCATGTTACAAAAACTTTCTTTTCCCAAGTGTGTTTACAGCTCTGAGGAGCTGAGACCATATATTTCATCAGGCACATGTTTTACTCTTTTTCACCTTCCTATTCTTCTGCAGGCTGTGAGTCAGGTTGAGATTGATTTATCAGGGCTGCTAATCTGCTCTCAAAGTGCTGTCAGTCTCGCTTCCAGGAGCTGAGCTCTCCCATTAAAGCCCTGACCTATTTAAACGTTCTTCAGATACCATAATGATTGAATGTCAGCAAGGGAGAGGCAGCAGTGACACTTCTGAAATGTTTATTACCCTAGCCCAAGTTAGGAGGAGCTGCCAGTGCAGCCCAGAGCTGGGCACTTGGCTGGGGATGAGAGGCAGGGGCCTGCTGGCAGCTTGGCCAAGGAATGGATGCTGCTGGGAGCTACCGAGCTAAGAAAGGCTGCTCCCTCTGCTTATTCCATGTGTTAATTCTCCACAGCCACTGGTGAATCCAAGCTGTTCAGAGGATGAAGAGGTGTTGTGTTTCAGGGCTCTGCATGCTAGCAGCAATAGATCATGGATTTCTGTGGCTTAAGAGGCACTTAAAACATTTTTGGTGGCTTAGAAGTTCTTTCCCCAGGCATGTTTGCATGAGAGCAGATGCCTTCCATAGAGAAATTTGCATTTCCTCTGTACCATCCCACCACACAGTAGCTATCAGCAAGGAATTAATTAGAGGAAACTATTTAAAATTACCCTGAAAGGAGCATGAAAAGAAGCTCCTGATACCTCTTCAGAAAGCACACTTGTGGCCCTGCCTTCTCTGTGCGCTGCAGCATGGGGAGCACAAAGTCTTGCAGGAACCTGAAGATGTCTGGTTCCAATAATGTGAGTCTAGTTGTCACAAACACATTGTAAATGTACTGGTTAGAGCAAATTTTCTCATCCTTCAGAGATGTAGCAGAAGACAGCTATTTTTAAAGCTAAGCTTCTCTCCCTCTTCAGTTTCTCTTTGGGGCATCAACAGCTCAAAGAATTAAACCATCATTCCTCACAAGAGAAGATGCATCCACTCACAGAGGATGGACCTGGCTTTGCTGCTGGGTACAATGGTCACATTTTCCTTCTGCCAAAACCATTTCCATGTGGGTAACCTTTCTCTTTTAAAGAGCATCTAACTGGATCATTTTACTTCTTTTGTACTTGTCATTTAACCAGAGACTGCAATAGCGGCAGGGACCAGTGCCCCAAACTAACCCTGAGGTGAGGAGTAGGTTCTCAGCCTCTTCAGATACAGTCACTTAGATGCATGTTGTGGAGGGATAGTTTTTTCTGCTTGCTTACAAGAAGCCTGACTCAGAAGACACTTTCTCCAGGCAGGTCAAGGGAGGTTCTCCTCCCTCTTTACTCTGCCCTGGTAAGACCACCTCTGGAGCGTTGTGTCCAGTTTTGGGGTCCCTAGTTCAAGAGGAACAGGGCTACACTACTCCAACAGAGGTTGAGGACAATGAAGAGACCGGAACATCAGTCTTAAGAGGAAAGGCTGGGGCTGTTTAGCCTGGAAAAGAGAAGACTGAGAGGGAATCTGATAAATGGTTACAAATACTTTAAGGGTGGGTGTCAAGAAGGGGCCAGTCTCTTTTCAATGGTGCCCTGTGATATGACAAGGGGCAAAGGATACAAACTGGAACACAGGAAGTTCCACCTCAACATGAGGAAAAATTTCTTTGCTGTGAGGGTGCTGGAGCCCTGGGGCAGGCTGCCCAGAGAGGCTGTGGAGTCTTCTTCTCTGGAGGCTTTCAAAACCCACCTGGACATATTCCTGTGTGCCCTATTTGACACAGGTGCTGGACTCAATCTTCAGAGGTCACTTCCAGCCCCTACCTTGCTATGATTCTATGAAAGAAAGGTCAGGAGATATGAGTGGGAAACCCTTTTGCTTGGTTTGCACTGCCAGGCAATTCTCCATAGGTCCCCTCCAACCCCTACCATTCTAGGATTCTATATCTTGAACTAGTGTCCTATCTCACTGATCTTTCTTTTCAGGAGTGCCAGGTTATTACAGTGCACAATTTGTTATGAGCAGTCTCAAGACCAGCTTTTGTCAGAACCCAGCTGGCTGGTCAGTCTTTTTTCTAAGCAAATAGAGAAGGTTGACAAGTGAGCTTTTACAGACCCCAGATGCTAGCTTTTCTATATAAGTTCACGATATTGACACTATCTGAGTCTAGAGCTGATAAACCTTATTGCATTCCTTTCCAACATGTAATGTTATTAAAAATAGGTTAGTCACAAGGGCTTCTTATCAAAGTCCCTTGTTTCCCTAGAAACAGTGACCAGCATTAACCTTTCTAAAAGTAGCCCCTGCCAGAGACAAATGTCTTTGGTTGCCACTGCTGCAGATTTAATCTAGGGGAAATCTGCTGCAAATTCTAGTTCATATCAAAAGAAAGCAAACTCCAGAAAGGCAGAAATAACCTGTGCAGCATCAATTCATATTGGGCCAGCAAGGAAAAGAAACTGACCAGTTTTGAGCCAGTGCTGGTTGTGTCTCTTTGTAAGTGGCACCAGCGCTGAAATTGTCTTGGCATTAGCTACAGAACCAGTTGTTTGCAGCCCCAAAAAAAGCAAAGGTGGGAGTGAGATAGTAGTGTTGCAGGACTGATGGAAGCTGAATATTTGCAGAACAGAAAATGTAACTGATAATATCCAGTTTGTGATAAGCAGAGGAGGTGGTAATGGAATATTGTGTTTGGAAGGAAAGCAGTGTGAGGGGAGAGGAAGGGAGAACGTATTGGCATGTTCTACCCTCATGGCATGAAATAATCATTCTCAGCCTGTACAGCAGAATAACTGCATCCATAGCTTGTGGTGATGCATGCAACTGACCTTGATTATGTGATCAGGGGTGTCTGCTTGAGCTTTACATAACCACTGTTCACCTAAGCAGCTGAGAGAATGAGCTGCTTTCTTTGTTACCACACATAAAAGCAAAAAGGTGATGAGTTGGACCCAACATCAACACACCTCCATGCTGTGGGACACTGAGCACCTTTAGAACAGCAGCCTAGGAGGGGTGGGAGGAAATTATGGTTTAAGGACACAAGTGAGAGGAGCACAACAGGCAGCTGAGTGATGGATGTGATACACGCCAAACATCTTCAGTTCAAGCGCAGGCTCCTTCTACAGATCCATGGAGACCTGATCTGAAGCTTGAAGAAGGTATATTTAGACTGGATATTAAGAAGGAATTCTTAACAGTGAGGGTGGTGAGATACTGGAACAGGTTGCTCAGGAAGGTCATGGGTGCCCCCTGCCTGGAGGTGTTCAAGGTCCAGTTGGATGAGGCCTTAAGTAACCTGCTCTAGTGAGAGGTGTCCCTGCCCATGGCAGGGAGGGTTGGAAATAGGTGATCTTTAAGGTCCCTTCCAACCCACACCATTCTATGAATCTATGAGCCCATGACTGAAAACTTCACCCTGAGCTTTAGCAGAAGACCCTCTCCTTAACTTAGGTCTGTCTGGAGGTAGGCATGTCTCTAGCAAAGCAGTAGTGATTCTCTGTCTCTTGGTTGCATTCTCCAAATGCTAAAAATATCAGGTTGCTAAAGCACTCAGATCCTCAGACTTGCCACATCAGTCTCCCATCTCTGAGTCTATCACTTCCACAAATTCCTCTGTTTCTTACAAACCTACTTTGTCTGTGCAACCTGTCGCTGTCCAGCCATCAGGACAACAGCTTTAAAAATACCCCACTTGGTATGCATTTTTCTTCTCTGTTCACAAACCAAACCACTTGCTACTGCGGGTATCTGAGAATTCAGTGAACCTATGGATAAGCTCCCTCCCTGCTCCCTCTTAAGTTGTTGGGATTGAGTTTTCTGAAGCCCTAATATATTGTCTTCTTTTGTGGTCAACAAGCACTATAGAATGGCATGAGGTCTCTTCCAACTCAAGCCATTCTGTGATTCTCCATAATATCGATTCATACATTCATAGAATGGTTTGGGTTGGAAGGAACCTTCAAGATCATCTAGTTCCAACTCCCCTGCCATGGGCTGGGATATCTCCTGCTAGACCAGATTGCTCAAGGCCTCATCCAATCTGGCCTTGAATGGCTCCAGGGAGGGGGCATCCACAACTTCCCTGGGCAACTTGTTCTAGAGTCTCACCACCCTTGTCTTCCTTTGCAGCAAACAAGCATAATAGAATGGCTTGAAGTCTTTTCCAACTCAGGCCATTCTATGGTTATCTGCAATATTTATTTTCCTTTCTCCTTTTATGTTCACTTTATGCTAGAACCAGAGGAAACTTCTCTCTATCCAACTGTGATGGGAAAAACAAATCAATCTGGATGTGTCAATTGTTTTGCTGTTGGTGAGCTGAAGTGGAGTGAGACCTGAGATGCTTGTGGTACTTGTTCTACAAGCAAAATGAGAGTATGATCAGATTGCCTAAACTCAGTTTCATAAATGAGTTTCTTGAAGAAAAGCATTCACTGAAGTTGATGCCTACTTTCTTCACTACCTGTGATTCACTTTCCGGGCAGAACCAACATATTCCTAAACTTCTTCACCACCGTGTCTTGTTCCTAAACTGGGAGATCCCTGTGTATACCAAAGCTGAGCCTATAGGACTGGCTTTTAAGAAAACCATTGAAGAAGTGGATTTGAAGTGTTTGACTGGGATGTGAGAACTCACATCATAGATTTGTTGCTTGAAGGCAGTTTGGCTCACATATCCAAGTTCCCTCTATAATCACTTGTCCCTTTTTCACGAAGCTGGAATTTTTGCATCCTAGGGCAGTTACAGATGAATAGTCTTAATTTTCACACACTCACCCCCCTGCCCCAAGCCCATGGTAATGAAGTTCTGAGGTGCTTGGAAAAACAATACTTGCCCCTGTGAAAACACAGAAGCAGGAAAAGCTTCTTCCATGAAGTCATGAAGCAAGAATGGTGTGGCGAGGAGCACGCTGCTCCCCACTGACATTCCTACCCCCCTCCCTCTCACCAGCCACACATGTCCCCTCCTCATGCATTGTCTCCTTACCCAGGATCTGCTGGACAAATATAGGCATGGAGGAAAACTGCTGATGCCTTTAAACAGTTATCACCAGTGACCTTGAGCTAGGGGCATATAAAGTGTGGAGTAGGCAGAGTGGTGACACTTTCTGTGTGCTCTCCAGGGTGAGTACAAACCTCTCTCACTTCTAACTGTGTTGTGGGTTGATGTGACTAGGGTTGTCCTGTGGCTTAAGGTTTTAGTAGTGATATCACTAAACATATAGTGCTAGTCATCCTGGGATGCTGCTTGAATGCTGGAATGGCAAATAAATGTTTCTTCTCTAACATCAGAAAGAATAACCTCTTAGAAAAGTGTGTCCCTCGTAAGCATGCATCTGGGTGGACTGATTAGCCAGCTCCTGCAAGTCATATTTTCTGTCTCTCTATCATCCACGAATTTGGCTTGTGCAGTTTGTAATTTTAAGCAGCTTGTTGATACAAGGAGTTCTTTATTACAACCTGAGTTATTACCCTTGGAGAGCTGCTGAGCTGCCTGGCAAAGACCACGGGTGCCTGCTGGTGCCTCTGCTGTGGATGAGTCCTCAACAATGTAGCTCTCCCAACAGCCCCATCAAGGAACGATTAGGTTTGTCCTTTCCACATCTGAACGCACCACCAACCTGGTGGTGGTCCTGGGCATGCCACTTAAATTGTGCCAGGGGAAGTTGAGGTTGCTGCAAAAGTGGTCAGGCATTGGAACAGGCTGCCCAGGGAGGTGGTGGAGTCACTGTCCCTGGAAGTGTTCAAGGAACATGTGGACATGGCACTTTGGGACATAGTTTAATGGCCATGGTGGTATTAAGTCAATGGTTGTACCTGATCATCTTAGAGGTCTTTTCTGACCAAAACAATTCTATGACCCTATGAATACTAGTTTCCTGCAAGGAGTACGTATTTTCAGGGATTTTCTGAAGTTCATATACAAGGGCTGGCTCTTTTTTCTATTAGCTAGATCAGGTTGAACAGAAAGTAAATGTTTTTAGCTCTGCCTTGTCTTTCCCATCTATGCTGTCTTTTAAAAATAGGTTTATGGCTATAAGCTAAACATTTCCAGCTTCTCCTATCTGGCAATGGATTTGCCTCATTGAGCTCCCTGCTCCCCCAAGGTGCACACTGGACTCTGTTGTAGCTCTAAGTAGACTGCTGGAAAATATGGAATTCTCCCCCAACTGCCATAATCATCATAGAATCATAGAATGGTTTGGGTTGGAAGGGACCTTATAGATCATCTAGTTCCAACCTCTCTGCCATGGGCTGGAACACCTACCTCTAGACCAGGTTGCTCAAGGCCCCATACCTGTACTGGTGGTTCACCCTGAATAGATACACAAACGTAAATTGGGTAAGAAGGTGGTAACTGAGTAACTGTACTTAAGAGGTCTGCAAGTGGATCTAGGTTGCACAGAAGTGGATTGGAATATTTCAGTGTTTATCAGGGCTTCAGAGAATCTGCCCTGAGTTCTAGAGATCAACACTAGACTGACTCCTCTGGCACTGCAGGTTTAATGTGGGATGACACTGACATTCTCTAACACTGTTCTGTTTAAATGTATGAGCTGATGACATTGCATTGCTCAACCAGAGCTGAGACACTCTCCCCATGGGAGAGAGACTTCACCATGCTAGCTTTGAGTTGTTTCTCCAGCTGGCAATTTTGGTCAGTAGGCAATATTAAAATAATCAGTGATAGTTGTGTTCCTGTAGGCTCTTAATCTTTAAAAAGGGAAAAGTTAAGGCTAGTTCTGAGGGAAAAAAGTTTTTGCTCAACAGCAAAAGGTCAGAAGGTCTCAAGCTTGTACTGTGGCATCAAGAGAGGGCAGAAAGGCAACAAAGCTGGTGAAGGGTCTAGAGAAAAAGTCTTGTGACGAACAGCTGAGGGAACTGAGTTTGTTCAGTCTGGAGAGGAGAAGGCTAAGTGGAGAGCTCAGAGTCCTCATTGCTCTCTACAGCTCCCTGAAAGAAAGTTGGGGTAAGGTTGGGGTCAGCCTCCTCTCCCTATTATCAGGTGACAGGATGAGAGGAAATGGCCTGAAATTGTGCCCGGGGATGTTTAGATTGCATATTAGGAAAAATTTCTTTGCTGCAAGTGCAGTCAGGCATTGGAACAGGCTGCCCAGGGAGGTGGTGGAGTCACTGCCCCTGGAGGTGTTCGAGAAACACATGGACATGGCACTGTGGAACATGGTTTAATGGCCATGGTGGTATTAGGTCGATGGTTGGAATCGATGATCTTAGAGGCTTTTTCCAAACAAAAAATCTGTGATTCTTTGTAAAGCACTTGACAGCTCTGCTGCCTTAGGATGTTGCATTCCACAGGAGGAATGTGTTGAAAACCCCTGATGAATTTTTTTATCCCTACCAGGATTTTGTAGAAAGAAATTGAATTAGATTTTCAAAGACTACAGTCTGTGTCTAGATAGTTCCCTTGAATATTTGTACAGCTGCTATGCATATTGCACAGCAAATAAAATAAGGGAAGAGAGCTTCAAATATTCATCAAGTTGGTGTCCTGGGTTTAAAAAAAAAAATAATTAAAATATGAATGTCTTAAACTGTCTGCTTGTGTGTTTGTGTGCACATCTTCTAGCGGTAGGAGTATTTTACAAACACGTGTGTGTAAATGTTTATGTGTGTGTG
Source organism: Indicator indicator (assembly GCF_027791375.1). Taxonomy (NCBI): domain Eukaryota; kingdom Metazoa; phylum Chordata; class Aves; order Piciformes; family Indicatoridae; genus Indicator; species Indicator indicator. The sequence continues at coordinate 82,998,099 of NC_072010.1, forward strand.
CATGAAAAAACAAACAAACGAAAAACCAGGCAAATCCCCCAAAATATCCATGCAATCACTTTAGAGAGTACATAGCAATCACATGAATTGCTTGGCAGCACACACCCAGCAAAAGCATCTCCCACCCATGCAGCCTGAGCTCTCATAGAACCACAGAATTGTAGGTGTTGGAAAGGACCTCTGGAGATCAAGTCCAACCCCCCCTGCCAAAGCAGGATCACCTAGGGCAGGTCATACGGAAATGCATCCAGGTAGGTTTTTGAAAGTCTCCAGAGGAGGAGACTCTACCACCATGCTGGGTAGCCTTCTCCAGTGCTCCACCACCCTCACAGCAAAGAATGATAAAAATCTCCTAAGGTCTGTGACCTTGACAGAGAACAAGTAGGTTTTAAGCTGGACAAATAAGGTCAAATCTGTCTAAAAATCTATGACACTCTTGCACCAAAGCTGCAGATACACTTGTCCTCTGCTGTGCCTTGCTGCAAGCTGATGAATTTGGAGGTACCAGCAACCTGAGAAGCTGCAGCAGCCCAGGACCTCCTGGAGCTGTGCTAGTCCTGTTTTCTCTAAGTTGCTAATTGCATCATGCTGCAGTTACCAGAGTTTTCTTCAGCCCCAGTACTGGCTTTCTCCAGCACAAGCATGGGCATACATGCCTGGACCTACACCAAAGGTGTAGCACACGCCCTTACAGCTGTTCTCAGCTTGCTGCGGTGACATCTTACTCCTTGAGTCCCAGAAGACTGCCTGGGATCCTGCTTGAAGTGGCTGAGTCACTCAGCCCTAGGATGACACACTGGAGAACATACCCTGCTCCAGGCAAATTTGAAAGGGGCCAGAATAGACCCCCACTAAGTGGTTTTTAAAATTACAGCTTGAAGTGGGCTACTTTATCTCCTGCTCTTAAGCATCACTGGTGCCACAAAGATTAAATTCTCCCGTGGAGATAACTGTGACCCTATGTCAAGGTTCTGAACCACCCAGGAGCTGGCTGCTTTAAATAAACTGAGCCAGGAAAGGGTTTATCTAAAGGTACAGTGCAGCCCCAAATCTGTGTTGGGTGTTTGTGCTTCAATCTAATAATTGATTTAATTAGTAGAAGGTTGGACTTAATGATCTTAGAGATCTTTTCCAACCTTAATGATTCTGCGATGATTTTATGATCACTTTGTTGAGCCACCTGCCGTTGTGGAAGTTGTTTTGTGTTGTCTCAAATCACCCACAAAAGGAACTGATGATTGGTTTGGTTTTTTCTCCCCTCCTTTGGTAGACCAGGTCCCTTTCTTTTTCCTCGTTGACCTGTGCCACCTTAAGCCGCCACCATGATGATGGACATGTCAGAGTTCGGGGAGGCTGCTCCCTTCCTCCGCAAGAGTGAGAAGGAGCTGATGATGGCACAGACCGTTGCCTTCGATGGTGAGTTGCAGTATCCCTTGTGCTGCCCCGGGGCTGGGTGAGAGGGATCACAGAATGGTTTGGGTTGGAAGGAACCTTTAAAGGTCATCTTGTCCAACTCCCCTGCAGTCAGCAGAGACATCTGTAGCTAGAGCAGGTGGCCCAGAGCTCCAGACAACCAGACCTGGAATGGTTCCTGGGAGGAGTTGGTGGAAGCTGCAATGCCCACTGACAGCTTTTAGAGGCTCACACCTTTAGATTCATAGATTAAGAGAATGGTTTGGGTTGGAAAGGACCTTAAAGATCATCTAGTTCCAACCCCTCTGGCATGGACAGGGACACCTTCCACTAGACCAGGATGCTCAAGGTCTTGTCCAGCCTGGCCTTGGACACCTCCAGGGAGGGGGGGATTCCTGAGGTGTAATAGTGTAAGTATAAGTACACAGCATCTCACCATTTAGAATAGCTGCTGTAACTAATGATTCTAAGAAGCCACATAGATAACTCAATGTGAATTATTCATATTGCTGTTTTTCATGACAAACCTCAGAAAAATGTGCAGGAAGAAGGTTAAATCTGGCAGGGAAATAATGTGGGCTGAATTCCTCACCCAGACTGCAATTTTCTGCAAAATGTCTTAATTTGGGCTTGGATCTCAGTTTCTCCATCTGCACACTGGTGATGATAGCAATGGATTTCCCATGCAAGCTAAGGCTTAGCATTTTTGAAATCATAGAATCATATTTTGACACCTTGTGCTGGAAGGATGTAGAGGAAACCAAGTGGTAGTCTCAAAGGTGAACCAACATTTTGGATCCCTACACCTTTTTCTTTGGCAGGCACCCCTGCAGCACTGCTCATCTGCTCCAGGCCCAGGGCATTTGTGTTCACAGTATCATAGAATGGTTTCAGTTAGAAGTGATCTTAAAGATCACCTAGTTCCAAGCCCCCTGCCATGGGCAGGGACACCTTCCACTAGACCAGGTTTATCAAGGCCTCATCCAACCTAACCTCTGACACCTCCAAAGAGGGAGCATTCACAACCTCCCTGGGCAACCTGTTCCAGTGTCTCACCACCCTCACTGTCAATAATTTCTTCCTAATATCCAGTCTAAATCTCCCCTCTTCCATCTCAAAGCTATTGCCCCTTGTCCTGTCACCACAAGCCCTTGTAAAATGTCCCTCCCCAGCTCTCAGATAGCCCCCTTCAAGTACTGGAAGACTGCTCTAAGGTCTCCCCAGAGCCTTCCCTTTTCCAGGCCGAACAGTGCCAACTCTCTTAGCCTGTCCCCATAGCAGAGGTGCTCCAGCCCTCTGATCATCTTCATGTTCTCCTCTGGACCCACTCCAGCAGTTCCATATCCTTATTGTGCTGAGGGCACCAGAACCAGACGCATTACAGCAGATGGGTTCTCACCACAGCAGAGTAAAAGGGCAGAATCACCTCCCTTGTCCTGCTGGTCACACTTCTTTTGATGCAGCCCAGGGCCCCATTGCCTTCTGTGCTGCCAGCATTCATTGCATGTTGCTTGTGCATAAGAAGCAACCCAGCAGTCTCACATAGCTGGGCACAGTGGTGCTGTCTGATGCAAGGCTGTGAACCCTCTGTCTCCTTAACTTCACAGGGAAGAAGAAATGTTGGGTTCCCGATGATAAGAAAGCTTATGTGGAAGCTGAAATCACAGAGAGCAGCGATGGCAAAGTGACCGTGCAGACGGCAGATGGAAGGGTACAGAAGCAGTTTTGTCTGATCCATGTCAGCAAGGCTGGAGCAGCAAGCTCCAGATACTGCCTGTCCCAGATTAAGCTCAGTTGCTAGTTTCATGGTATGGGCTGCAAATGGGAAGCTCCAGTAAGAGACACCATCTCAGAATGGCACAAGAGCCACCAAGGGAAAGGCAGCAGTGTGGTGGTGGGTAAGGGACCACCAGCCACTGCTCACAGTGGGTGGTGTGTGAGCAGAGGTGTGCAACCAGCTTGCTCTGGTTTGGCCCCCAGAGGTTTGGCCCAGGCTGTAATTAAATCCCATGGCTCCATTTTCAGCAATGCCACCATGCTCTTTCCTTCCACCATCTCAGTGTCCCACCATTCTTCTGAGAGCTTTGCAGGGAAACAGTATGATAGAACCACAGAATAGCCTGGTTGGAAAAGGCCTTAAGATCATCAAGTCCAACCATAACCTAACATTTCCCTGTACACAACTCTTAAACAATGTCCCTAGGCACGTCGTTCAGATGTCTTTTAAACATCTCCAGAGATGGTGACTCTACCACCTCCCCAGGCAGCCTGTTCCAGTGCCCTATGACCCTTTCAGTGAAGAAATTTTTCCTGATATCCAACCTAAACCTCCCTTGGTACAACTTGAAGCCATTTCCTCTCATTCTATCACCTGATACCAGGTAGGAGAGACCAGCCCCCACCTCACTCCAGCCTTCTTTCAGGGAGTTGTAGAGAGCAATGAGGTCTTCCTTCAGCCTCCTTTTCTCTAGACTAAACAACTCCAGCTACCTCAGCTGCTCCTCCTCTCCAGACCCTTCTCTACCTTTGTTGCCCTTCTCCAGACATGCTGCAGCACCTCAATGCCCTTCTTGGAGTGAGAGACGAAAACTGAAGCTGGTATTTGAGGTGTGGCCTCATGAGTGCCCAGTAGAGGGGCAAGATCACTTCCCTGGTCCTGCTGACCACGCTATTGCTGACACAAATAAATGTGTACATAGGCTGAGTGTGAGCAGCAGGCTTCCCTCTGCAGAAGTTTTCCTGTAAGGGACGGGAAGCAATAGAAAATCCCAACGTTTTCCCACTGTTGCTGCATGTATTTTTTTCTTTGCAGACCTTGACCATAAAAGAAGATGACGTGCAGTCAATGAACCCTCCCAAATTTGACATGATTGAGGACATGGCCATGCTGACACATCTGAACGAGGCCTCCGTGTTGTACAATCTGAGGAAGCGCTACAGCAACTGGATGATCTACGTAAGGGTCACTGCAGGGGGATATTTAGAAAGCTGCATTTCAAGTTCAGACTTCATGTTTGAAAATGTGCTCTTCATATTCACCTTAGAGCTTTGATAAGTCACAAAGCTGAGGGTTTTGCTTATCTTTTTAAGAAAGAAGTTGCTTGGTTGGCTTGTGTCTTGACACAGGCAGACATAACTGTATGAACAGGACACATCTGGTTCTTTCACGGATTCACAAATTGCATCAGGTTGGAAGGAGCCCTCAAAGATCATCTTGTCCCACCCCCCTACAGCAAGCAGGGACACCTCCAACTAGATCAGGCTGCCCAGGGCAACATCAAGTATGAACTTGAATGTCTCCAGTGACTTTGCTTTTGTGTGATTGCCTAGGAGAGGGGTATCATCCGTCATATTTTCAGCAATGCAGACACTGGGGAGATCTGGTTTACTTTTCCTCTCCTAATATTAATCCATGTCAATACCAGCCATGGAGATGTCCTTGTTAAGAAACAATGCCCGAAGCTCAGGGGAGACACATAACTTCTGTTAAGTAGGAACCTTTCTATCTTTAGTTCAGTCATTTTATTCCCTTCATTTTCAGTGCTGACATCTGTCTTACCTCACTCTGACAGTTTAGGTTCTTCTGTGTCTTCCCCACAACATCATTAACAAAAGTTCTGTCAGCACCTGAACAAGCTTCAGTAGCATCTCATTTTATGAGGCAAAACTTTTGCTCTCAGTTTGCTGAATCCAACTGTGTCTAGAACCATAGAATTGTTTGGGTTGCAAGAGACCTCTAAAATCATTGAATCGAACCATCAACCTAATTCCACCATGGCTATTAAACCATGTCCCAAAGTGCTACCTCCAGGGACAGTGACAGTCAAAGGAATCTGTATATTTTCTAGCCAAAACTTGTTCTAGTTCGTGGTGTTCATAAGAGGAGTGAATCCAACTTCTTCCAAATTATATTTTGATTGTTGAACATTTTCTGTGTTTCTCCAATACCTTAGTGTGGACATACCTGGCATAGCTTTGCTTGCAGATCAGTGTAGGGAGAATATTTCATTTGTCATCTTTGCCTTAATCCATTTACTGGTTGGGGTTCCTCTTTCACTGACAGAAAATGAGGATTTATGCCAAGGTCAACCCTGTGAGGCTGGACTAGGTGATCTCTGGAGATCCCTTCCAACCCCTGACATTCTGTGATTCTATGATTTTAGGTAAAGGCACCTGGGATTCACCTTAAACTTTTAGAATGTAACTGAGCTCACTAATCCATGTGCACACAGTGCTTGTACCCATGTATTAACTGTGTTTCCTTCAAGATTTTTGCTTCAACCTGAACTAAGCACCACCAAGAGTTGCCAGTTAACTCTGGTTTCCTGGGATTACAACTGAAAACTCAATTCTTCTTTAGAACAGTCAGGCCTCAGCTTACTGACCTAGATAGCTCAAAAAGCAGCTCTAAAGATAGATTCTTTACCAACAGTGTTTCTCCAGAAGCTGAAAAAAACTCCACAGCTTTGGGGAATAACACTACAATGTTGTTTTCTCTTTGAACACCCACCAGAAATTGCCCCAAGGTGCTCACATCTAATTATTAATGAGAGATTGCTTCTCCTCCCAAGAAAAGAGTTCAAGCAGGAAAGATGTAACTTTTCTTTCCTTCATAATGGTAATTTTCAAGAGGAAACAACTCTTAGAATCATAGAATTGTTTTGGTTGGAAAAATTCTCTAAGATGATTGAGTCCAACTGTTGACCTAACACCACCATGATCACTAAACCATGTCCTGTGTAGCAAGGCAAAAAATCAGATGTAGGTCTATTTGCTGCTCCTTTGTTTTGCAGAAGGGGCTGTTTCTGGTTGTCATGTTCAAAATACATTCCCCCTCTTTGGAAGACTGTTCGATATCTGTAGCTGAAATTCAAGTCAGAATTCAAAGTCCAATCAGAAGCTGACAACACCAAGTCCTGCTTGATCAGCTAAGAGTTTTTTCTTATTTCTTGAGCAGGTTTTTTCACTCGTGTTTTGTGTTCCTCTCCAGACATATTCTGGTTTATTCTGCGTGACTATAAACCCCTACAAGTGGTTGCCTGTCTACAAGTCAGAGGTTGTTGCCGCATACAAAGGCAAGAGGCGCTCGGAGGCTCCTCCTCACATCTTCTCCATCGCTGATAACGCGTACCACGACATGCTGCGTAGTAAGTGGCGCTGTTTGCTTTCACACTGGGGTTTGGCTCTGTTTAGCTCATGTCATTGGTTAGTGAGAGCTTTGGTAGTGTGCAACCAATGTGGAAACGCTCCACAAGCAACAGGGGCCTAGAAATCTGCATCAGCTTTTTTAATTTATTGGTTTGGTTTGGTTTGGTTTAAGTCCCCTGACTTTAAGGTCCCCTTTGCTCTTGCGAGACCCCACCTCGAATACTGTGTCCAGTTCTGGTGTCCCCATCATAAGAAGGACATAGAGCTGTTGGAGCAAGTCCAACAGAAGACCACAAAGATGATCCAAGGGCTGGAACACCTCTTCTATGAGGATAGACTGAGGGAGCTGGAGTTGTTCAACCTGGGAAGACTCCGAGGGGACATTAGAGCTGCCTTCCAATGCCTGAAGAGAACCTCCAGGAAGGCTGGAGAGTGACCTTTCATAAGGGTGTCTATCAACCGGACAAGGGAGAATGGTTTTAAGCTGAGGGAGAGTAGGTTTAGACTGGATCTTAGGAAGAAGTTCTACAGTGGTGAGACTCTGCATTAGGTTGCTCAGAGAGGTTGTGGATGTTCCCTCCCTGCAGGTGTTCAAGGCCAGGTTGGATGAGTGCTTAAGCAACCTGGTCTAATTGAGAGGTGTCCCTGCCCATGGCAGGGGGGGTTGGAACTATATGATCTCTAAGGTCCCTTCCAACCTAAGCCATTCTATGATTCTGTGATGACTGTCCCTATGGTGCTTATGGTAGCAGTAAGATCTGTAGGTGGATTAACTGGAAGATGCACAAATGTAGCTGTCTGAGCTGGGTAACTCTATCAGGCCTCCACACAAATGTCCTACAAGTCTGTCAGCATTTTTGCAACCTCAAAACTAAACTCACTGTCAGTTTACCCTCAGTATTCTAATGCTCAGAAGATGTTTGCTTTCAAAGGTCAGTGAATGGCAGCTCTCAGGGTGCTGGATGCACATCACTGGCATGAAACTGGAACAGATTCTCCCTGCCAATGCCAATGATCTTTAAGGTCCCTTCCAACCCAAAGCAATCTGAATCTATGAACCTGATGTGGGTCAGTATTGTACTGACTGCCACAGGTCTGGGCACCTATCCCACAGCAAGGACTTCATAGAATCATAGAATCCTTTATGGTGGAAAAGACCTTTAAGATCATCCAGTCCAACTGTTAACCCATGGAATCATAGAACTGTGGAGTCTGGAGGAGACCTCTGAGACCATCGAGTCCAATCACTTGCCTAGAGCTCACAATTCCACCACCACTGCTAAGCCACTACCATTAAGCCACATCCCTCAGAACCACATCCACTTGTCTTCTAAATACCTCCAAGGATGGTGACTCCACCACCTCCCTGGGCAGCCTGTTCCAGTGTTTGATAACCCTTTGTGTGAAGAAAATGTTCCCAATATTCTACCTGAACCTCTCATGGCACAACTTGAGGCCATTTCCTCTTGTCTTATCATTTGTTGCATGTGGGAAGAGACCAACCGCCACCTAGCTCCAACCTCCTTTTGGTTGTGGAAGGTGATGAGGTCTCCCCTCAGCTTCCTCTTCACCAGACTAAACCACCCCAGATTTTCCTGTGACATTTTCTTGTGCTGAAACTCAAATTACTGGGGAAAAAAAAAAAAAAAGAGTTTATCAGCAGAGGGCAGCAGTGATGTGCTCATGCGAGGTTCTGGGAGGCAACAGGATAAATCCCAAAGAGACCTGGTGGGAACACATCCTGCTGCTGTCACCTGGTTTTGATAAAATGAGAAGTGCCACAGCTGTGATGGGATAGAATTGCTGGGCAGAGGGGATGAGAGTATGGTTGCAAAGAGATGGTCTTCTGTGAAGGTTGAACCATGGCCAGACTGCTCAATTTAGGGTCAGTGTGCTGGGGAAATTGTTATAAATTAGCACTTGGCTGCTAATATATACGGGCTGTAAAGTGTTCTAATAAATGTTTCTTTCTGGTCAGGCCATTAAGAATGAGAACACTATAAACCTGAGGTGGAAGTCAATCTCTTCTCTCTAGTATCAGGTGATAGAACAAGAAGAAATTATCTGAAATTGTGCCAGAGGTGGTTTAGGTTGGAGATTAGGAATAATTTCTTGCTGCAAGAGTGGTCAGGCATTGGAACAGGCTGCCCAGGGAGGTGGTGGAGTCACCATCCCTGGAGGTGTTCAAGAAACGTGCGAACATGACACTTAGGGATATGGTCTAATTGCCATGGTAGTGTTAGGTCAGTGGGTGGACTTGATGATCTTGGAAGTCTTTTCTAACCACAACAATTCTATGATTCCAGCAGCATGGGCAACTGAAGAAGCATACATATGCATAGTGAGGAACAGCCTGTGAACAAACGGTAACATTACTTAGATTGGTCTAGTACTGGAGTAGCAGAAGGGTCAGATGTATACTCATGAGGAAGAAAAGAATCATTTGCTGGCCTCTTCTCCCAAGGAACAAGTGACAGGGCAAGAGGAAAGAGCCTCAATTTGCACCAGGGCAGGTTTAGGCTGGGCATGAGGAAAAAATTTCTCCCCCAAAATGGTTGTCAAGGCCTGGACCAGGCTGCCCAGAGCAGTGGTGGACTCACCATCCCTGAAGGGGTTTCAAAGCCATGTAGATGTGGACCTGAGGGACATAGTTTAGTGGTGGGCTTGGCAGTGCTGTGTTAATGGTTAGACTTGATGATCTTCAAGGTCTCTTCCAACCTTTATTCCTGTACTCTATGATTATAGTTTCACAAACAGAGGAGGAACATGCACGACAGGCAGCTCTTTAGTACCAACTCAAAACACAGGAGGAGGATTCAAGACAGGGCTAGAACTTCCCATGTTCTGCTTCATGTGATTATCTCCTCTCCTTGCAGGACTATTTTGATATAGTTGGTACTCCTTTGCAATTCTAATGAGCAATTTGTACAGTCTGCTAAGTTGATATCTTTTTTTTTCCCCCTCCACAGATCGGGAGAATCAGTCCATGCTGATCACGTAAGTGCTGCTATTTTGACTGGTTTGAGACTCTGTTGCTGCAAGAAATCTAGAATGAAAAAAAATTAACAAAACTGGACTGAAATACAAGTTGACCCTGGAAAACTCAGCTAAATTGCCTGGAACTAGATCCAAGCCAAGTAACTGGCAATTTGGCCACCTGAGAGCTGCCTTGAGCCCCATGGGAAAGTAGCAGCTGAGAGTTTGATGGAGGCTGGCCCATTCCTAATCCCCATCTGGTGCTCATTTCAAGCAGGCATGAAATCAACTCATCAGATAGTTTTTAAAAGCTCCTTCCAGGTTTAGCCTTGCTGAGGCTGCCCCTTTGTACATAGAAGACTCCTTCTTTCCAGTGTGATGCCTGTTGCTGCAAATTATATTTAAGAATGTTGTGTAGGCACGTAGAAAGAGAGGGAGATGACCAAGGCAAAAAAGGACAATCAGAGAATGCCAGGATGGAAGGGACCCCAAGGATCATATGGTCCAACTTTTCTAAGTATTAATATAGTTGAAATGAGATGTCCCAGCACCCTGTGATGATGGTGGTGAAGAAAGAGTGGTCAAGCACTGGAATAAGTTGTCCAGGGAGCTGGTGGAGCCACGATCCCTGGAGATGTTCAAGAAACATGTAGCTGTGGCACTCTGGGACATGATTTCATGGCCATGGTGTTACGTTGCTGGCTGGACTCAAAGATCTTAGAGGTCTTGTCCAACCAAAGCAGTTCTATGATTCTATGATGATGATTGCACATCATTTACTGGAAAGTATGAAAGATGGAGAGCTGGGTGTCTCTCCTGACAGTTGGCATATGCTCCAAGATAATTCTGGCATATTAATGCAGCTTTTCTGTGCATTTTGTAACCCATTAGCTGTATATAGTTGTCCCTCAGATTCTCAGTCTGGAAGTTTATGAGAAAACTTCATGCCCTTGCAGGAAACTCAGTGTAGAGCATGTTTGTGCTAGAAGCCACATGAAGAATGAGTTGCTGCTCTCTTAGGCATTCACCTCTTCATTCAGTCAGTTCAGGGTGATTTCCACTCAAATGGCCAAAAATCAGTCAGTGATTCTGAGCATAGCCTGTGTGCAGGACAGGAGGATGGAAGGATGGGATGCAGCTGTTTGAACAATGTCTGCATTATCCTTTCTCTTTCTTCCAGTGGAGAATCTGGTGCTGGCAAGACTGTCAACACGAAGCGTGTCATCCAGTACTTTGCCACTGTGGCAGCCCTGGGGGAACCTGGTAAAAAAAACGTAAGTGTGCTGAGGGCTGTTTCATTTTGGACTCCCAGGGTTTATCTGTTGTATACAACCAACCTCACCAGTCCTCACCACACAGCTGGACGTCGACAGGCATGGTGAGGAAAAGAAACCACTGGGAGAAGATGCTGATGCTCCTACGTGGCATTACTGAGGGCATGCTGTTCTGAAGGTAGAAAGGCAACGGTCACCTAACACTGCCACCCTCCAGAAGAAGCAGGAACACCCTTCCTGGTTCTGAACAGCTGCTTATGGCTGCTTCTTTTTCCTGAGTTTTAGTTTTGGTTTTTAGTTTTAATTTTAGTTCTAGAGTTATTTTAGTTTTAGTTTGTGTTAAGGATGTTTCTGATCATATTAAAGCTGGTCAGAAGATGGGGAAACCATGAAGATTAAGATTTTTTAATTTATTTTTTTTCTCCACATGGGAAATAATTTCTAAAAAGAGCAGGATTATCAACAGTGTCACACCTGGAGTGTTGTATCTGGTTCTGGGCTCCCCAGTTCAAGAAAGACAAGGAACTACTGGAGAAAGTCCAGTGGAGTCTACAAGAATGATTAAGAGACTGGAGCATCTCTTACAAGGAGAGGCTGAGAGACCTGGGGCTGTTTAGTCTGGAGAAGATCAGCCTGAGAGGGGATCTTCTCAATGCTGATCAACATCTAAAGGATAAAATCTAAAGATCATGAGGATGAGGCTGGACTCTTCTCAGTGGTGGCCAATGATAGGACAAGGAGAAATGGAACAGGTTGCCCAGGGAGATCATGGATGCCCCTCCCTAGAGGTGTTCAAGGCCAGGTTAGATGGGGCCTTGAGCAACCTGGTCTAGTGGGAGGTGTCCCTGCCCATGTCAGGGTTTTTGGAACTAGATGACCTTCAAGGTCCCTTCCAATCTAAACCATTCTATGATTCTGTGAAAGTCCCACTGGAGTATTGGTGCCCACTAGACACCTAAATTTGCTAATCTTTACCTTTTGTGATGTCCTTCGTATTAGTACTCACATTCTCTTGTTTGTTGTGAGTTTTTTAATCCATCGTGTTCCTCTTTTGACAGCAACCAGCTACCAAAACTGGGGTAAGTCATAATCTTTGCCATTTTATGTTTTTCACATGAAAACAGTCCTGGGCTCTGTCAGTTCATGTCATGAACCTCAGTATTTTACTTTGTGTGGTTCTCCCAGTGAAGGATCCCTGGAGCCCAGGCAGTTTGCTTCAGCAAACTGAAGTTTGTGCATGTGACAGTTAATGCTTTTCTCAACTCCAAACCCCACAACCATTACAAGCTCTGACTGCTTTCAAATCTAATGCATTTTAGTGCTTGTCACTGTCGCCGCTCGCCCCTCTCCTACATGCATTCCCTTGGATGTCCTCACATGCTTCACAGCACATGGCAAGATATGGTGATTTGTTTGCTGTGCAGATGGCATAAAATATCCCATCTACAAAGCACAACAGTTAGAATGCAGCAAAATCTTTGAGGCCTTCCAAGCCTCAAACTCAGCACTGACTGAAGACTTTGCTGTCATGCCAATCACGGTGTGCCACCCCTAGGGTGGAGCTAAATCCCTCTGCTAAAGTGGCTTCTCCCTTGTAAGTGAATGCCTGGCTGTGGTAGAGTTGACATCTGAGTTTGTGGCCTGTAGGGTCCTCAATAATATTTCAACTTTGATTTTTAGGGAACCTTGGAGGATCAAATCATTCAAGCAAACCCAGCCCTAGAAGCTTTTGGCAATGCCAAAACCCTGAGGAATGACAACTCCTCACGTTTTGTAAGTTTGTAACGTAATGATGTCCCCTTTGACATCTCTGGAAAAATCCCTTCAGAAGTTGCTTCTTCTTTTGTCCACTAAAATGTCTGAATTTCTGCACAGTGGAAGAATAGCAAAGTAGGAAAACAAGAAACAGGAAAAACTGCTGGAAGGATTATGTGGTGGGTTGAACATTTCCCCCCAACATTAACTTTGCCAGACCAGCCCAGTCAGAAGCAAACGAAAGCTGTATTTACAGGCAGAACTACAATCTACAATGAAATGCAGTGAATATGTACAAAATATACAATATTCACAGGTATTTACAATTAATAAGCAGCACAAGGACCCCCCTGGTCAAAGACCAGGGGACCTGCAACGGCTTCTCCCTCTCTGCCTCCCCCTTACTTGCCTGTACAAAAGGGACATGGGAGAGAAGCAGAGATATTAGACTTAGCCAAAATAAAAGTGATGCAGCCAAGGTCAGTAAAACCAGTTAGACTCTCCCAGAGCACAGAGCAAGAAGAGAGCTAGAGATTGTTTTGGGAACCAAATCTTATGGTAGATATCTCTCCAATGGAATTGTTTGTAATTATCTTGTTTTCCTTTTTACACCCAATAGTGATTTATTTACATTTTACTACTTTCTGCTCAAGCTGTGTGAAAGATTTTAAAGGCATAGTCTAAAACTACCACAGATTAAAGAAAAAAGGAAAAAAGGTCCACTCTGAAAATCAGTTTAAACTGCACATGCTCAGGAGACAAGCAAAGCTCTTTCTACAGCAATGGCAAATCTTCCCCAGGAATATGATAAATTAAATGAAAGCTACTCGATTTTTTACGAAATTTGGAGGAATTAATATGCAGATTAAATGGGCAAAGCAGTGGGAAATCACAGAATTCTTCTGACTTAAGTAGTTGCATATAAATTAGGACTGCAAATGAGGAGGAGTCAGAGAAGGAACCTGTGTCTGATGCCCAGGCTTTTTGCTCTGAGCCCTGAATTACAGCGAACCTGCCTCTTGAAATGAACTTGGAAGCATTCTCATGGCTCAGCCTGGCACACAAACACTCTGTGATCCTAGCCCTGCAAGCTGATTACAAAGCTGTGTGCACAGACTGAGACTTAGAGAAGTTTCATACCACTGTTGGATATCTGATATTTTACATGAATTTGTAGTGATAGGATGAGGAGTAATGGATTGAAACCTGAGGAGGGAAGATTTAGACTGGATATTATGACAAAATTCTTGACAGTGAAGGTGGTGAGACACTGGAACAGGTTGCCCAGGGAGGCTGTGGATGCCCCCTCCCTGGAGACATGTGTTCATGCCTGTGTGGATGAGACCTTGAGCAACCTGGTCTAGTGGGAGATGTCCCTGGCCATGGCAGGGGAGCTGGAACTAGATGACCTTTAAGTTCCCTTCCAACCCACACCATTCTATGAATCTATGAATTTGTCCCTGAAAACCTGCCTGTGCAAGGACAAAGCGTTAGTATGAGCTGGTTCTCTGGGCCAGAGAAAAGGAGGCTGACAGAAGACCTTCTGACTCTACAACTCTCTGAAAGGAGGTCAGAGCAAGATGGGTGTCTCTTCTAAAAAGGAACAAGCCATAGGACACTAGGAAGCTGCCTCAAGTTGCCCTAGGGGAGGTTTAGGTCACACATGATGAAACCCTGAAAGGAACGTCAAGCCCCAGCCCAGGCTTCCCAGGGCAGTGGTGGAGTCCCTATCCCTGGAGGGGTTTCAAAGCCATGGATATTTGGTGCTGGGGTACATAGTTTAGTGGCAGTGCTGGGATAAGAGTTGGACTTGATGATCTTAAAAGTCTCTTCCCATCAAAATGATTCCATGATTACCCTCAAACATCATTCTTTTGTTTCCCTCTGTGTATCCTATGTGCAATAATTACAATATTTTTCTGTGTGAATTAGGGGAAATTTATCCGAATCCATTTCGGAACCACAGGCAAGCTGTCATCTGCTGATATTGAGATTTGTAAGCACCAAACTTTCTTCCTTTTTAAAAGAAAAAAGATATCACTCATCTGAAAGAATGCAGAGCAATTTTCACTCATTTTTCCTTTGTGCAACTAGATTTATTGGAGAAATCTCGAGTGATTTTTCAGCAACCAGGTGAAAGAGACTATCACATCTTCTACCAAATCCTGTCAGGAAAGAAACCAGAACTACTGGGTGAGTATGACATGGATTTAGAGCTTTAAAGAACTGACCCAGGCTGAGTATGTCTCCATGGGGACAGGCTGGGAGAGTTGGGGCTGTTCAGCCTGGAGAAAAGAAGGCTCGGGGGAGACCTTAGATCAGCCTTCCAGTACCTTAAGGGGGTTACAGGAGAGCTGGGCAGTGAGTTTTTACAAGGGCTTATGATAGGACAAGAGGGAATGGATTGAAGCTGGAGGAGGGAAGATTTAGACTGGATATTAGGAAGATATTCTTTACAGTGAGGGCTGTGAGATGCTGGTGGAATAATAAGCTGTACCAGTACAGGCTGGGAGGTGATCTGCTGGAGAGCATCACTGTGGAGAGGGACCTGGGAGTCCTGGTGCATAACAAGTTATCCATGGGACAGCAATGTGCCCTTGTGGCCAAGAAGACCAATGGGGTCCTGGGGTGTATTAAGAAGAGTGTGTCCAGCAGATCCAAGTTGGTTCTCCTCCCTCTCTACTCTGCCCTGGTGAGACCTCATCTTGAGTACTGTGTTCAGTTTTGGGCTCCCCAGTTCAGGAGGGACAGGGATCTGCTGGAGAAGGTCCAACGAAGGGCTACAAGGATGATTAGGGGACAGGAGCACTGCCTGATGAGGAGAGGCTGAGGGACCTGGGGCTTTTTAGTCTGGAAAAGAGAAGACTTAGAGAGGATTTAATAAATGTTTATAAATATCTGAGGGCTGGGTGTCAGGAGGGAGGGGACAGGCTGTTCTCATTTGCTCCCTGAGATAGGACAAGGAGCAATGGATGTAAGCTGCAGCACAGGAGGTTCCACCTCAACACAAGAGGGAACTTCTTTACTGTAAGGGTCACAGAGCACTGGAACAGGCTCCCCAGAGAGGTTGTGGAGTCTCCTTATCTGGAGACTTTCAAGGCCCATCTGGATGCATTCCTCTGTGACCTGAGCTAGATTGTATGGTCCTGCTCTGGCAGGGGGGTTGGACTCGATGATCTCTTTGGGTCCCTTCCAACCCCTAACATCCTGTGATCCTGTGATCCCTGCTGTGGAGGTGTTCAGGGCCAGGTTGGATGAGGTCTTGAGCAATCTGGTCTATTGGGAGGTGTCCCTGCCCATGGCAGGGGGGTTGGAACTAGCTGAATTTTGAGGTCCCTTCCAACCCACACCATTCTATGAATCTATGATCTTCCAGAGTGCAATGCTCAAGGTTGTGCTGCGGAAGATGGTACTGACCCAAGCAGCATCAGTTATGCCAGCTCCTTCATCTTCCCTTGTTCCTGGTCATGATTCTATGAGTTGACATTGGCTGAGGAAAGGATCAGTGAGCAAACCTGTGCTCAAAAATCTTTATGCTTCCATTTGAGAAAACTGAACTTCCACTTACATAATTTTAAAGATATAAAGTATCTTTTTAAATATACTCTTTTCAAGATGCTGCTGTAATGGCAGCAACAGAAACCATGTTTCTGTGATATGCTGCTGCAGGTACCTTGCAAATGTGCAGTGATATTACAGACTAGACTAAGGGAATGAGTCTCAGGCAGGACATTGAAAATGTAGTGTTATAAAGGCAAAAGAACCATCACTTTGAATTTGTGTAACTCATTGTCTCAAAACATCTGGAGAGTTTGCTTTGGCTCCAAAAGCATTTGGGGAGATAAACATTTAATTGTCTAGATTTTCCTATGAGGAGATTTGCTCACAGGTCCATGAAGACAAGCTACTTCCCTCTTTCTGCCCCAAGTGCCAAAACTGGCATCCTAGGATGTTCTGTAGCAAGGGAGAATATGCAGAGCTTCATATTCCTGTTTTCCCTGGTTGAATGTGGTCTCACAGACCTGCTGGAGAAGAGCGGAGAGCAAGTGAGGTCTCTCTGCTTCCATTTCCTAATACTTTGAAGAAAACCTTCACTAGCTTTTTTTTTTTGTTTGTTTTCTTTTCTCAAGCATGGCCAGCAGGTTAAGAGAAATGGTTAAGAGAAATGATTCTGCCCCTATGTGCTGGTGAGGCTTTACCTGGACTACTGTGTCCAGCAATGGGACCCCCAACACAAGAGGGACGCGGACTTGCTGGAGCAGGTCCAGAGGAAGCCACAAAGGGACTTGAGCACCCCTCCTATGAAGACAGGCTGAGAGAGTTGGGAGCATCCAGCCTGGAGAAGAGAAAGCTCCAGGGACACCTCAGAGCAGCATTTCAGTATCTGAAGGGGACCTACAGGAAGGCTGGGGAGGGACTGCTCAGAAGGGCTTGCCGTGATAGGACAAGGGGCAATGGTTTGAAACTGGAGCAGGGTAGATTTGGTTGGACATTAGGAGAAAGTTCTTCACAATGAGAGTAGTGAAATACTGGAACAGGTTGCCCAGAGTTGTGGTTGAGGCCCCATCTCTGGAGCCGTTCAAGGTCCAATCTGGTGTGGCCCTGGGCAGCAGGGACACCTCTAGTTGGAGGTGTCCCTGCTGACTGGCTGGGGGGAGGATAAGGTGACCTTTGAAGGTCTGCTTCCAGCCTGATGCATTCTATGATTCTGTAGTCAAGTGACATGGTTTGCTGATTTTAATTTGTATTCTGGAGAAACATATTTTATAAAATGCATTGAAGAGTCACTTTATTGCTGCACCTAACTGCTCTGAGCCATAGTGTAATCACCATCTGGCTTGAAGTCCTTATTATCCTGACAGTGCATGGTCAAGTCCCTAACCTCTTTAGCTTTTATGTGGCCTAATTAATGATGATTATGGGACAGACTTCAGGGAAGCACTGCACTGAGATGCCTGTGTAAATCCCAGTTCTGGGAAAACAAGCTCTTTCTCATCAGTTGTCTGTCTATCTGTCTGCTCTCCAATGACACAAACCTTTCTGGCCAGCAGGAGCTTGTCTGCAGGCTCTTGAGAGGCTGAAAGCAACACGAACTTTTGTTTTGTAGACAAAAAATGATTCATTTTTATATAAACGCAGGCATTTATTAATTATTACATACATAGTGTATGTAATTAATACATAGTGACTATGTAGCAAAGTAACACGGACTTAGCCAGGACATGATTTTATAGATGTGACCAAACCCAGGTGTAACAGTGTGAGAGCTGAAATCCCTATCCCACACTGACAATAACCAGGCTAGCTCAGTCTGGAGGCAAATGAAAGCTGTATTTACAAGCAAATCTACAATCTATGATGAAATGCAATGAATATGTACAAATATACACTGTTCACAACATTTACAAATCTGTACAATCAACAGAAAAGCACAACCAAGCTCCCTTTGCTTTCCCCAAGGGGCCTCCCTCCCAGCCAGAAGGAATTCCCCCAGGCCCCCCTGGCAGAAGGCAGAGAATCAAGAAGCAAGAGAGGCTGTTAGACTTAGCTTGTCAAGGTCAGTGTGTTATCTTTAGCCAGAAAAGAAGAAACAGCAGGCAGAAGCCCAGCAAGCAAGCCGAGCCCCAGACTGCCCAAAAAAACCCCTCCCCAACCTTGTTTTGAGTAGTGGTTCTTAAACATTTCTCTCTCTCCAATGGAAGTGTTTATAACAATCATTATTTTGCTTTCTTTCACTCAATAGTGACTTATTTACATTCCCTCACCTCCTCTGCTCGAACTATGTGAAGAAAAATTAAAAAGACAATCTTGAAACCATCACACCAGGTCAGACAGGTCCTTGAGCAACCTGGTTTGATGAGATATGTCACTACCAATGCCAAGGGGGTTGGAACTAGATGATCTTTAAGGTTCCTTCCAACCCAAACTATTCTATGAATCTATGGTTTACTTATCTATATATATTTAGAGAGGTTGGTGTGTGTCTGTGTATATAAAATACTGAAATCTAGACCAAGCCTCCCTCTGCTGAATGTGAGTAAAATTTTCTGCTCATTTAGGGAAACAGGAGACACTTTAAAAATGTGTAGATGTAGTGCTGAGGAGCATGGCTTAGTGGTGCGCTTGGTAGTGCTCGGTTAATGATTGGACTTGATGATCTTAAAGATCTTTTCCAGCCTAAATATTTCTCTGATTCTGTGACTTTCACTGTACTTTTGGAGCTTTCTGGAAAATGACTCTATGTTTCTGGGGGGAAGGGAAGAAGGAAAGACAGAGAGAACCATATTCAAACTTCTGCTCATCAAGAGCCAAGTGTCTTATGTAAAGAGTCCTGAGTTTTTCATAAAAGATAGGAACCAAGCCCACTGTCCCCATCTTGGACCATACTAATATCTTTTTCTGCTCTGTACTTAGATGGGATTTTTCACCTAGAGGCATACAAGGGAAAAAGTAGGGCTTTGTGGCAAATTATAGGTTGTGGATGCCCCCTCCCTGGTAGTCTTCAAAGCCAGGCTGGACAAGGCCGAGTGGAAGGTCTAGTGGAAGGTGTCCCTGCTCATGGCAGGGAAGTTAGAACTAGTTGATTTCTAAGGTCCCTTCCAACCCAAATCGTTCTATCATTCTTTGATTATGAACTCAATGTGCTGCAAAACATGCTTAATAGGTGTGTGTGTGTGCAATATTCCCATCTTCTTTCTAAAAAATACAACCCAAACTCAACATGATAAACAGCTGTGCAGAGACAAATGTATATGAGTTGAGCTCTCAGTCTACATTGTTTTGGGATCTCCTGAATGAATGGTGCTTTTGACCTTAGCAATTCTTTTACAGATATGCTACTGGTATCTACCAACCCCTATGACTACCACTTTTGCTCCCAAGGAGTAGTTACAGTGGACAACTTGGACGATGGAGAAGAATTGTTAGCAACAGATGTAAGCTAATACTGATTTGACTCTGTTCTTCATAATTAGGTGTATGAGGGGAGAAAAAGTGTTTCAGTCACTAAAACTACTAGACTAAGGTGAAAGCCAAAATGGGTCTTAATTGCAGTCAGACCATGAAGCATGAGGCCTGATGGACTATTCTACCTCTGGATCTGGCCTTGCTCCATGTAATGCCCATAGGCACAACCTTCTTACAGTTTTGATATATATAGAATCCTAGATAAAAGGGGGTCTCCTGCTCCCCAGCCACTGCTGGGACTTCAGGAGGCTCCAGTGGCTGCTTTGTGAGATAATGCCCCTTGGCAAGTCAGTAACATCTGCCATGCCAAGGCACATTGTGGGGCTGCAACATGTTATTGCTTTTGGATACAGCAGTGACAAAATACCTGTTTCCTTTTCACAGCAAGCCATGGACATCTTGGGATTTGTGCCAGATGAGAAGGCTGGGTCCTACAAGCTCACAGGTGCCATTATGCACTTTGGGAACATGAAATTCAAACAAAGACCCAGAGAAGAGCAGGCAGAGGCTGATGGCACTGAAAGTAAGAATAACACCTAAAATTAATCCTTCCCTTCAGAAGTCTGGCATATGAGAATCATGCACTGTGCTGAGGAAAAAGCAGCCTGTTTGCTTTGATCTTGCACAGTGTAGCTGCTGTTCAGCCAAGAGTGCTGTGCAGTGGTTCATTCAGTAGTTACCTTACCTAGTAGAAGGTGAAGAGACATAGAGTAACCTAATGAAATCCCATTTTTGTGACCATTTGAACAATATAGTTGCAAGTAGTTTTCTCTTTGATGTCTTCAGGTCTTCCTTCTTTAGCTTCTCTTGCACCTGAACATGGTTTAGTGGTTTGGGATGTGGTTTAATGGTAGTAGCCTAGCAGTAGTGGTGGGATTGCGAGCTCTAGGTGAGTTGTTGGACTTCTTGTCGCAAAGGTCTCTTCCAACCTCAAAAGTTCTATGGTTCTATGATATGCTCTTTTCTCTATACCCGAAGAGTTTCTCAAGTGTGATTCTTGCAGCCTAGATAACCTTTTCCATCACAAAGGATTCATGTTAGGCACACCAAACATAGATCATTAAGAGAGCAGTTGATCCAGTTTCTCTTTGGAAATGGATGTACTCAATATTTTTGTCTTGGCTAGGCATGTTTCCATGGAGAACTTCAAAGCAGTTGAAACCATGTTTCTCTTGACCAGGTGCTGACAAAGCTGCCTATCTAATGGGAATCAACTCCTCTGATTTGATTAAGGGTTTATTGCACCCTAGAGTGAAAGTTGGCAACGAGTACGTGACCAAAGGTCAAAGTGTTGAACAGGTAAGGAGAAGCTTTCAGGGTATTTGGATACTTGTCCTGCAAGATTTGTGGATTCATCTGTAACTTCTGAGAGCTGCTAGAGATATTAACCTGTACCTTTAGTACGTGTTCTCATTTCAGATCACCAAACTTGGGGGAACAGACACTGAAAGTGGGGGAAACTGGTAAAGAGAAAGACAAAGAACTAGTGGCCAGCATGGCCTTTGATAGCGTTGTTTTTCTGATGTCTTAGTAGCAGCCACTCAAGGAAACCAGGTGCAATAACACCACATGGGTATTGAGATCTAATTCTGGAGGAGAACAGTTACCTAAAAGAGTGGAACCATGAATTATTTATTCACTTATTCATTATTCATGCAATTTTAAGCTCTGTGTGACCTCAATCAGCTAAAGGCAATATCCACTTAAAGGTATCTCTTGGTTTGGGAAAAGCCCTTGAGCTAGCACTGCTGCCTCCATAGCAGCATTGGAGAAGATGTTGCAGCTTTTTGGTGACAATTATTAGGAAACATTTCTTTGCTGCAAGAGTGATCAGGCATTGGAATAAGCTGTGCAGGGAGGTGGTGGAGTCACCATCCCTGGAGGTTTTCAAGAAAAGTGTGGCCATGGCACTTTGGGACATTGTTTAATGGCCATGGTGGTTTTGCGTTGGTGGTTGGACTCAATGGTGTTAGAGGTCTCTTTCAACAAAAATGTTCTATGATTCTATGACAATTGTTGATTGAAGACAGGCTGTGGCACAGTCTCAAAAAGTAGAAAACTTCTGGAGAGAGGTCTGTCCAGCCTGAAGAGAGACTTTGGTCAGTCTTTTCCTATCACCTGCCATAACATCCCTCAAAAACTGGAAGCAAATGGCCCTGAGAAGCCTGAGCACAGACCTCCCCAGAATATTAGCAGTAGCTCTGGACATCATGGCTGCCATTTGGCCCCTAGCTTCTAAAGCTATGTCAGGGATTAAAACATTTGTAACTCGCTGTCCAGTTGTTTCCCAAAAGGTGCTTTACTAGCACTTTATGTACATGTTAGTATGCATGTGCTTACATAAGGTGAAGAAAACTCAGCATAGATAAGAGCAGAAGCTGGGTGTTGTATCAAGTCTATCTCAGTGGTTGTAAACCCTGAGTAGAGATTGAAGTCAGATGCTACACTCAAATCCTTGTGCCCACAGTGGATTATGTCCCTCACAGTGGTGTTTTGAACCATGTATTTCAGGTTTTGTATGCTGTTGGAGCCTTATCTAAGGCAGTCTACGATCGAATGTTCAAATGGCTGGTGGTCCGTATCAACAAGACCTTGGACACTAAGCTACCAAGACAGTTCTTCATTGGAGTCCTGGACATTGCTGGGTTTGAAATCTTTGATGTGAGTACTAATGTGTAAGGGTTTGGTAGAAGGACATAGAAGATACCAAATAATAGCTCTGGGTGGGTATTTCTAAGTGAACAGAAGGCAAAGTCCTGAGAAAGCCATAAAGCAAACAGCATGTATGACTTTTTCCATGTGCAGATGTAGAAAACATTCAGCATTTAGCATAACTGGATAGATGATAGTGCCTGGGGAGGAAGAGGATGGCAACCTTTTGCTCAGGAGCTAGTAGAGTCTCTGTCTCTGGAGGTGTTCAAGAAAAGTGTGGACATATTCCTTTGGGACACAGTTTAATGGCCACAGCGGTGTTAGGTTGAAGTTTGGACTCAATAATCTTAGAGGGCTTTTCCAACCAAAACAATTCTGTGATTCCTTAGCAAAGACAACATCTCACATGCTTTGAGGTGTGTTTTAGAAGAATGTATTTTCCCCACTCTTTCTCTTTGAGAGAAAGCATAATTTATATAGGATATTTCTTTCTTTTTTTATCTCAGTACACAAGCTCTATCTCCATCTCGGTTTTAAAAAGTCATCTTTTTACAATGAGAACAATCATTCACAGGAACAACCTCCCCAGGATTTCATAGAATCCCTGTCATTGGAGGTTTTTAAGATGTGCTTGGACAGGGCTGTAGACAATCTCATCTACACTCCCCCTCCCACAAAAGGTTGGACCAGATGATCTTTTGAAGTCCATTCCAAACTGCACTATTCTCTGATTCTATCATCATTGTAAACAAGTGTGTGTGAGGAGAGCACATCACAGCTTCCGCTGCTCAGGATCCATTCCTGAAGTTTGCCATTGCTGCCTCGTTTTGCTCTCTGTATGGAGCACAGCACAAAGCATGTTGGCTCTGCTGTCAGGACTGGTGTGGCATGCTGCTGAAGGAAAAGCATGTTCATCCTGAGAGACCTCAGCAAATCTGGGCATCCTCACACTCCAGATGACAGCTGCTGAACTCCCCCCTCCTTTGACTTTGGTGTTATGCTCAGCAGTTTCTCAACCAGATATCGTTTAGAAGGTTTTAGATGGATTGCCCATTGGAATGGGCTGCCCAGGGAGGTGGTGCAGTCACCATCACTGGAGATGTTCAAGAGGAGACTGGATGAGGCACTTAGGGCCATGGTCTACCTGATTGCTTAGGGCTGGGTGATGGGTTGGACTGGATGATCTTGGAGGTCTCTTCCAACCTGGTTGATTCTATAATTCTAGATTTAATGATTCTATGATTCTATGATAAACACCTTCCTCTTTGCTGTTCCACCAAGCTTTGTGGTGTAAATGCATCTTTTTCTTTCTTTTTTTTTTTTTTGTGTCTTTCTGCAGTTTAACAGCTTTGAGCAACTCTGCATCAATTACACTAATGAGAAACTGCAACAGTTTTTCAATCACCACATGTTTGTCCTGGAGCAAGAAGAATATAAGAAGGAAGGCATTGAATGGGTGTTCATTGATTTTGGCATGGACCTGCAGGCCTGCATTGATCTAATTGAGAAGGTATGTCCAGGCGTGCTCAAGTGTATTTACTGAATTGGATTTATTCATGATATTCCCTTGGAGATGTCCTCAAGCCTCACTAAACCGAGTAGAATAAACAGCCTGACAGGTTTCTTGCCTTTCTACACACAATACAGAATGAAAGGAAAACCACTGTTTGTGGTATCTGTGTCTTCTTGGCTTGACCTCCACAAGTCTGCTGTGCAAATCCAAGAGTAACCACAAGGTGTAGATTAATTTGTATGGTTGCCTAAGCTTCTTTGGTTTTTACTTTTCACAGAATCAGAACCACAGAATATCCTTTTCTGTCCCTACTGCTCTTCCATTTGCTATGTTGCAAATGGAACATCAAACTCTGCCTAACATCCAACTCACTTTTCAGCTTCTTAGGGCAAATGCTACACTTCAGTAACCTCTCCCCATGAGGTTCCTTTTTCTTCCATTACATATGGATGTGCAAGCTCCTTCATGCTCTTCCTAGCCCAGAACTACTGGTTCACTCTCACCCCTTCCTCAGCATGGCATGCATGCCTTTCCTTTTCTCTTCTTTGTAAGAAGAGAAAATTGTGATGGGGACAGCTGTCTTTTGCTGTATCTCTTGTTCTGCCACCTCCTGTGGCATCTGACCCTGCTGATCAGTGAGGAAAAATGAATTTTTGAGTATTGCCTTAGTGGGACATTTGGAACACCTGGAATAGAGATTATTAAGTACTTTTCTGCTTGATCATTTTTCTCCAGAGGAGCAGGGTATCTGTGCATGATTCTAGTCCCTCAAGCACTCTGTCCAGTGAAAAGTTAGTTCATCTTTTCCTAGTTCATCAGATAGCCAAATGACAGTTATTTGATGGACCAAATCAATGCTGGACCAAAATATGGTCCAACTGCCCTGAAAGGTAAATCACACCCTTTCTGGATGTCATCATAAAACAGAGTGGACATGCTGAATAGTCAAAGATGTGGTTACTCTTTCAACAGAACAGCCAAAGGCTTCCTCCTCAGAATGAGAAGAAATTTTGCAGGCTTTTAAAACTCCATCAGATCAAAGTCAAAGCCTGCACAGCTCCTGAAAGCAGGCAGCCTAAGCATTTTCCAACAAAGATGTTCTTAAATCCACAGCCATTGGGAATCCTGTCTATCCTTGAAGAGGAATGTATGTTCCCAAAAGCTACAGATATGACATTCAAAGCCAAACTCTATGACAACCATCTTGGAAAGTCACCTAACTTACAGAAGCCCAGGCCTGATAAGAAAAGGAAATATGAAGCTCACTTTGAACTTCGTCATTATGCTGGTTCAGTAAGTTCCTTTGCTGACTCTGTACTATAGGTCTTCCAGGTGGGGTCGGGCCCATAGCACACAAGGGAGGGTTGGAAGGATGGAGAGGGGAAGAAAGAAACAGCGAAGAACAAAAGCAGACATCTACTCTCTCTGCACAAATATTGCAACACAGCAAGTTGCCACCAGACTCCAGGACATCTGGTCCTTGAATACATAAATAAAATGAAACAACGGGGGAAGGCTAATGATGATTTTGCTGAAAAGATTCCTTTCCTTTATCACTTTCCTCTAATCAGATGCAGACTAGTGATTAAACAGCAGCAGCATACAACTGTTAATCTTGGTTCCCTCTACAAAGGATCTGAGTAATTTCTGCCTAACTTTAGGGCTTATATTTACCATCACTTTTTACTCATACCATGACCAGCTGTCACGGTTTAAGACATCAGTGTGTCAAAGCAGCCAAGGCAATTGTGGTTAACAGTGTTGTGAAGGTTTAGTTAACAGGTATGATAATGATGATGGAGTAGATGGGAATGTCATCTAGGACTGTGATACCTGAGCCAAAGCTTGCCCACTTTCAACATTCTGTTTTCAGACCTGATAAGCAGAAAATCTGAGAGGGACACAGGCAGTTTTTTATCAAACTAGAATTGATATGAAGCCTCAGCACAGAAGAGCTGGGACCTACCTGATGCTATTAATTTCAGATTATAATGGAACATTAAGATAATGTTATATTTACTACAAGAAATAATGTCCAGCTTGCTCTTTATCTGTAACTGTCAATGGTTGGACAAAGAAAATAAGAATTTCTGTCCCCTTCTGGTGTTAAAAATGGGACATATCCCAATAAATGTAGCTGCAGCCTAGTCCAAGAGTTATATTTTTAATCATTAAATTTTCCAGAAAATCTTTCATTTAATCCAGTGTAGCATACTTCTGGGAAGTGAAATTATTTGTACATTTTATAGCACAGCACCTATTAGTAGGGTTCCTGGGCCAGTGGTGACCTGGTATCTCCACAGCCAAACTGCATGGAGTCCACGAGAAGATGGAGGGTCCAGATAGTTTGGAAGGGAGCATGTATGGGATTCAGATGGTAATTATTAGGAAGAGAGATCTGGGAATTAGGAAGCAGAGAATTGGAGGGGAAGTGATGGAAAAATGAGGTGGCTGGTGCTGCTCTGAGAGCAACAATTCATTGGCTTCAAGCCAAACCATGAAGAACTCCTGGGTGCTCTGAAGGAAGAAGCTGGGGAGGGTATTTTTACAAGGGGTTATAGTGATAGGATGAGGGGGAATGGACTGAAGCTAGAGGAGGGGAGACTGGATAATAGGAAGAAATTCTTGACAGTGTGGGTGGTGAGACATTGGAACAGGTTGCCCAGGGAGACTGTGAATGCCCCCTCCCTGGAGGTATTCAAGGTTAGGTAGGATGAGGCCTTGAGCAACTTAGTCTAGTGGAAGGTATCCCTGCCCATGAACTACATGATCTTTAAGGTTCCTTCCAACCCCAACCATTGTATGATTCTGTGATTTGCAACCTCTGATTTATTTTCATTGCCTTGCTGTAGGTTCCATACAACATCATTGGGTGGCTTGAGAAGAACAAGGACCCACTTAATGAAACTGTGGTAGGCATTTTCCAAAAATCATCCAACAAACTCCTGGCCAGCTTGTTTGAAAGCTACGTTGGTGCTGAGAGTGGTAAGCAGAAGCAGCTCACATGGGGTTTCTTTCATTCCTGGGATGCATGCTTGGGAATACATTTAAGAAACAAAACAATTCTCTCAGCTGCAATTTGCTCAACACTAAATGAGGCAGTGACTAATTATTTAGATGTGCACAGCATCTGTAGGAGTTTGCCAATTATACCAAGGAGCCATTAACTCAGTTAATTTGAATGCATAATAAGTTTGAGCAATTTTGGCAAGGAAATCTGAGTGTTGTCAGCACTCCAGTGGGAGCTTGAGCCTGCAAGTGTTCAGATAGGCAAGTGTTGCACAGAAAATGTTGTACATAAATACCTGTGAGAAAGAGTAGCTCTTCTTTCCCATGCTGTAGTCCTCCTTGCTTGTAGTCCACCCTGAATCCATTAAGAAATACAAAAGAATATTTTGAAGTATTTTGTTGGATTACAAGTCTTATGAGAAATGGCTGACTGAGTAACCAGAAGAGGAGGCTTCTACAGCTACCTCAAAGGAGTTTGGAGCAAGGTGGGGGTTGGTCTCTTCTCACATGCAAAAAGTGACAGGAAGGGAGGAAATGGCCTGAAATTGTGCCAGAAGGGGCTCAGATTGGATACTAGGAAGAATTTCTTCACAGAAAGGGTTATCAAACATTGGAACAGGCTGCCCAGGGAGGTGGTGGAGTCATCGTCCCTGAAGGTGTTTTAAAGATGCATGGATGTGGTGCTTAGGGGCGTGGTTTAATGGTAGTGTCTTAGCAGTAGTGGTGGAGCTGTGAGCTCCAGGTGAGTGGTCAGACTTGATGATCTCAAAGGTCTCTTCCAACCTCAACAGTTCTATGGTTCGATGATTCTGTGATTAGTGGCAAGTAGACGCTGAAAGTACTTGAACACCATTCCACAGTGGAAAAGGTAGAAGAACTTCCCAATACATCTTGCTGCTGTTTTGGGGATTTTTTTGTTTGCCAAGACTATACATACACCCCTCTCATTGGAAGTGTTCAAGGCCAGCTTGGATGAGGCCTTGAGCAGCCTGGTCTAGAGGGAGGTGTCCCTGCCCGTGGCAGTGGGGTTTGGAACTAGATGCTCTCTAAGGTCCCCTCCCATCCAAACCATTCTGTGATTCTTTGAACGTATTGAAGCTGTCTGCCTCACACAGAGCAGTTTTATTTCTGAGAAGACGAGTAGCAAGCCTTCAGAACATTGATCTTAAGTAAATAAGACTGGCATTCATTACAAAGATGTAGCTTTTATGTCCTGAAGTTGCAATCAGTTACAGCCTATTTATTAGTAATCTCATTTCCATAGATGTTTTTGTCATGAATCATGAGACACTTGCTGAGGAAGAAAGCAGGCTGCAAACTTCATAATGTGAATAAGAGATGGAGCTGAATGGAAATACCAAAAATCCTGCCACTAGCAAATTTTTGCAAGTCACTATCTGCCTATTTTCCTGTGTATATTCCTGTCCATCAGAACACTACCTTGTTTCTCCTCAGTGTCAGGAGAAAAGAACAGCCTGCCCAGATCAGCCTTTTCCAGTCTGGGCAGTGTCACTGTCAAGAAGGGGGACAAGCTGTGGATAATCTCATCAAGCACATTGCACTCTTCACTTCTCCTTTTATGTTGAGTGTTGTTGACAGGTGACAAAATGCCAGACCTCCTGGTGATAATCTAATGGTCCAGTGTTTAGAAAGCTGCAACGATTGCTGTACGTTTTTGGGTCGTGTTTGGCTCTTGTGAAACTTCATAAAGGTCATGTCAGAAACTAGCACTCCTTTGGAGGAGCTGAGTAATTTTGGCTCTGAAGCTTTAAGCAAAATTCAGGGGATGCAAAGCTACTGTGTCTAAAATTGCAAATATTCATTTCCCTCCATTCTAGACAAATGTTATTTGCATGAGTTCAGTGTCTGCACAGGAGGCACATGAGAAACAGTGTCCTTACAGCACAGTGTGCAGTGGCAGTTATCCATCAGCATGACCTTTCTTTGCCTTTTTCTTTTTCTACATCACCACACCCTCCAATAAATTACAACCCACTCTGCTTTGTGAAAGATTCTCTTTACTGGTGCAGGTTCACTGGAACCAGTTGCTCAGGGAGGTTGTGGATGCCCTCTCTATGGAAGTGTTCAAGGCCAAGTTGGACAGGGCCTGGTGTGACCTGGTCTAGTGGAAGATGTCCCTTCCCATGGCAGGGGAGTTGGATCTGTGTGGTGTGCAGGTGGACAGATGATTCTGACACTCAGCTCTGCTTGGTGAGACCTCACCTGGAGTACTATGTCCAGCTATGAACCCCCAACACAAGAGGAACATGGACCTGCTGGAGCAGAGGAGGCCTCAAAGATGATCAGAGGGCTGGAGGACTTTCCCTATGAAGACAGGCTGAAAGAACTGGGGCTGTTCAGCCTGGAGAAGAGAAGGCTCCAGGAAGACTGTATTTCAATATCTGAAGTGAACCTACAGGAAGGCTGGGGAAGGACTGTTTAGAAGGGCATGGAGTGATAGGATGAGGGGTAATTCTTTGAAACTGGAGCAGGGTAGATTTAGGTTTGGCATTAGGAAAAAGTTCTTCTCAATGAGAGTGGTGAAATACTGGAACAGGATGCCCAGGATGTGGTTGAGGTCCCATCCCTGCAGACATTCAAGATCAGACTTGATGTGGCCCTGAGCAGCACGGTCTAGTTGGAGGTGTCCCTGGTGTCTGCAGGAGGGTTGGACAAGATGACCTTTGAGGGTCCCCTCCAACGCAATGCAATCTGCAAATCTGTGAACTGGATGATCTTTAACGTCTCTTCCAACCCAAAACACTCTGTGAAAAGTCCTTTTTCTACCTTATTCATATTTATGGACTTTCTGCATAACAAGTGATGTTGTGAAATGCAAATGCAATCCAGAAAGCTGACAGCAGTCCTTGACAGAAACCCCAAGTATGGACAGATAGCTACAAACCTGTGATAGATTCCACTTGATGTTCAGAAGGTTTTGTATAATATTTGAGCAATCAGAGCCATCAAGTTATTAGCTGTGCCTTTCATTCCAAGGGATTTGTGTTACTAGAAGGATTTGTCTGTTCCCATGCCCTGTGTGCAGCCCTTACTGAGACAGATTGGGATTTTTATTTCTTTCTTTTCATATTTTTTTCCCTCAGGTGACCAGGGTGGAGAAAAAAAACGTAAGAAAGGTGCTTCTTTCCAAACCGTGTCCTCCTTGCACAAGGTTTGTTCACCTCTTGCCATCTGATGGTTTGAGTTAAGACAATTTATGGAAGAGGAATGTTAAGGGTTCTAATGGGCCAAAACCTAAAAAATTCAAATCACCTCAGAATTCAGCTAGGGCCTGAGTTATTGATGTTGGCCAAGTGAATACACTGTGTGAGGGGCTGCTCCATTTTATCTTCTTAGGGATTCAGGATGAAGTGGGTTTTATTCAATTTGTCCAGGTATCACAACATGTTGTGAACAATCTTTATCACTTATTTGGCAGCTTATAACTTCATGCATGCCTTTGGAACAGGAACTGATTACAAGTCATTTGCTAGTCCCATTGGAATAGGCTGCCTAGGGAGGTGTTGCAGTCACCATCCCTGCAAGTATTCACGAAACATATGAACATGGAACTGTGGGACATGGTTTAATGGCCATGGTGGTGTTAGCTTGAATGTTGGACTCAACAATCTTAGAGGTCTTTTCCAACCAAAATAATTATGTGATTCTATGACTGTTGTTTGTAATTGGATCCTAGGGTTAGACTAATCATGGAAAACAAAGTTATTGAGTAGAGTGGCATAAAGACTCTTTTTCCATTAATAATTCCCTTCTTCTGGGACTGGTCTGTGCTGCTGTGGAAGCTGTCACAATGATCACACTTAGACAAAAGTGAGGTCTATAATTTACCTTTAATGGTATTCCTTATGGGACACACTGAGGAAACTGTAATGGAGGGAAAGCTCAGGTAGGGAAGGAAGTGGTTATCTCCCAATAGTCATGTAATTGTGTCTTGTTTGGAGGCAGTCTTCATGAATGCAAATCACAGGAAACCAAGACCAGTATCGCTCCAGCTGAAGGAGTGTAAAGATAGCTGAAGGATCACTCAGTAATTTAATATTCCAGAGAGAGGCAAATTCTCCAGAGCTGCTAAGTGCCCAGCTCTAGTCGTTTCATCCTCCTGACTGGCACAAGCAAAGTTTTCACTCTGAACATCAAGTAATGGCCATTTGGTTTAGGAGGAAGTTCTTCACAGTGAGGGTAGTGAAATACTGAAACAGGTTGCCCAGAGAGGTGGAGGAAGCCCCATCCCTGGAGACATTCAAGGTCAAACTTGATGGGGCTCCAAGCAACCTGATCTAGTTGTAGGTGTACCTGCTCACAGCAGGGAGGTTGGACAAGATGAACTTCCAACACAGAACATTCTATGATTCAAGTGTGCTGATGACATTATACCACTTCTACTAATCTCTATTTTCTAAATTTCTAAATTCTTACAGTTTCTAAACTCTACTAATTTCTGTATTTGACTAGACAAAACACATTCTGCAGAGCTTAGTGATCACTGGTAGGCACTGAATGACTGCCACCCTCTGAGCTATATTGGGGTCTCTCTGGGATATCTGATAAACACCAGTGAAGGGAAAACATTTGGGAAAACAACAACCTGGCTTTTGTGAGGAACAGATGGGAGAGACAAACTCTCCTTACTGAGTAGGGAAGTGATTAGGCAAAAATGCAACTGGTTTTACAGAAATGCTCCACGGGATGATGCTGCATTTTGCTGCTCCTCTTGTTTCTGACATTTCTGAGGCTGTGACATGTGTCTTCTTAAGACTCTGCTAAAAATGATGTGGATTTCTATAGCTAAGTTAATTCATATTTTGGTTTATTGGACACATTTCACACTAATAATTTTGGTAATCTTATTGGAGCCTATTTAGAGGGGTGACATTAATACACATAACAACCAACTGAAGGAACAAAGGATTGCAATTTCACTGAACAGCTAAAGTTAATTGTGGTTTTCATATGTCTGTTCTAGGAAAATTTGAACAAGCTGATGACTAACTTAAAATCTACAGCCCCTCACTTTGTGCGATGCATTATCCCCAACGAATTAAAAACTCCAGGTATGGAAAACACAGCAGTCTGAACACTGCAGACTATCCCCATGCAGAACTATGCCATTCCAATACTTACCTCCAAGTCACCAGCTTGTACTTAAATACTGTATTTCTGCCCCTCTACTCTGCCCTAGTGAGGTCTCACCTGGAGTATGGTGTCCAGTTCTGGGCTCCTGTGCTCGTTTGGGGCCAGACAGATCCTCTCTTGCCCCAAGAGGGTCAAAAGAACGACAGTCACACAAACGGATTGGAGAGTGATGGAAAGTTTAAATGGAAAAGCAATCGTCGAAGCTACAGAAAACTACAAAGCATGGTGCCAAGAATATCCCAAAGCGTAGAGAGTCCCATACATAATACCCAAAGCTTCCCAATCCTTCCCTTCTCCCACCTGAGGGTCTACCCAAACCCCCCAGGGCTCTTTCTTCTCCCTCTCACTGCTAGGCAAGTCTCAGGCTGGCCAGGTCTGAGACTGCCCACTCTCCATTCTCCTCCTGGCATTAGGCCTAGACAGGCCTAAGAGGCCTGAGATACTCCCCCACCGTTACCCGATAAGAGAGCATCTCCCACGGGAGCAGAGAGGGAAAAAAGAGAAAGAGAATGACTCTGCAGATGGATTGATAGGGTGCAGGATTTATGGGTAGAAATACGCCGTGTCCTGTGTCCACCCTATTGGGTAGACATTCAGGACACCGGAGGTGTAACTCATGTGGCAGTAACAGGAGGAACCCAGCCTAAACTGCCACAGCTCCTCAGTTCAAGAGGGACAGGGAACTACTGGAGAGAGTCCAACAGAGGCTGACGAAGGGACTGGGACATCTATCTGATGAGGAAAGGCTGAGAGACCTGGGGCTGTTTGGCCTTCAGAAGGGAAGGCTGAGAGGGGATCTGATCAATGTTTATAAATATCTGAAGGGTGTGTCAGGAATATGGGGCCAGTCTCTTTGCACTAGTGCCCAGCGATGGGACAAGGGGCAATGGACACAAACTGAAACATGGGAAGTTCCACCTCAGCATGAGGGAAAACTTTGCTCTGAGGGTGCTGGAGCCCTGGAGCAGGCTGCCCAGAGAGGTTGTAGAGTCTCTTTCTCTGGAGACTTTCAAGACCCATCTGGATGCATTCCTGTGTGTCTTGCCCAAGGCAGTCCTGCTCTGGCAGAGGGGTTGGACTGGGTGATCTGCAAAGATCCCTTCCAACCCCTACCATTCTGTGATTCTGTGACTATCTGCATTACTCACCTTATCCAATGGTGAGATGACACCTCACATTTCTCTTGGTGAAATGAAGATGAAACTCCATTAATGTAGGCTTGTTTTTGCCTCTGTAGGTGAAATGGATGCTTTCCTTGTCTTGCATCAGCTCCGCTGTAACGGTGTCCTGGAAGGCATCCGCATTTGCCGAAAGGGTTTCCCAAACAGGGTGCTTTATGCTGACTTTAAACAAAGGTAATGCAAAGCTGTGTTGTCTCCTGACCTGATCCATCAGCCAACATAAGCAAAGCATGTGTTCTCATTTTTCTGAGGCCTTTTATTCCATTCAACTTCATTTACTATTCAGTTTGCCTGAACATGAAAGGCAGAATTCTACTCTTGCTTGTCTCTGTGTACGTGAATATAGGATGTAGGAGGATTTATTTTAAACAACTATTTTGTTGTTGTTGTTTGGGGATTTTTTGTGGGGTTTTTTTAAGTTTTGAAGGAAGAGTGGGGAGAAAAAAAGGCAGAATCTAGGCCACATTTACTCATTGCTCATCTGTTATTAACAGGTACCGCATCCTGAATCCAGGTGCAATCCCAGAGGACACATTTGTAGATAGCAGAAAAGCTGCTGAAAAACTGATGGCATCTTTAGATGTTGACCACAACCAATATCGTTTTGGACACACCAAGGTAACTGGAAAAGACCAGCACTGCTTATGCAAAGGGAAAAGTGAAGGTCCAGAGGAGGCCAAGAAGATGATCAGAAGGCTGGAGCAGCCTTCTGGGTACAGGCTGAGAGAGTTGCACCTCTTCAGTCTGGAGAAAAGAAGCATCTGGGGAGACCTTATAGCTACATTTCAGTATCTGAAGGGGACCTGCAAGAAGGCTGAGAACGGAGTGTTTAAAAGGGCCTGTAGTGACAGCATGAGGAGCAATGGTTTTAAGCTGGAGGAGGAGGGATTTAGACTGGATATTGGGAAGAAATTCTTGACAGTGAGAGTGGTGAGACACTGGAACAGTGCTATTGATGCCCCCTCCTTGAAGGTGTTCAAGGCCAGGTTAGATGGGGCCTTGAGCAACCTGGTCTAGTGGGTTTGGAACTAAATGATCTTGAAGGTCCCTTCCAGCCAAAACCATTGTATGAACCTATGATCTAATACCTAATCTGCTGAACAGGACATTATGCAGTTTCTGGTTGCAGCAATTAAGGAGAGCTTATAATACAAGGAACTAGCAATATAGCATCAAAGGGATAGTTAATTATTAAGCTGTTCTAGAGGAATTTTATTTCTCTGGCTTGAGCACCCACAAAGCTTTTATTGCTAGAAGCAGGTATGGCAGCAGCTGTGAAACAATAGCTTGTTTCATCTAACATAGGTACACTCAGAGATAGATGCACCACAAGATCAGCTGCAGTTCTTTGGCATGAGACCATGTGCAATTACGACATGATCCCATCAGCAGGGATCTCTGGGAGCTGCAGTTCAGCTGACCTGCTTTGAACCCTGTTACAGCTGGAAAGTACTGCGGCAATAAAATAGTCTAGCCTGATCAAAACTGAGGGCATGAGACCTGGATTTAACACAGCTTTGGAACTAAACAGTCCCTGATTCAAGCAGTAGTTGGCCCTCTATGCTCTTTTATTTTATGGTGTGTCAGTAAAAACATTGTTTTTCTGAATAATTTCAATAGTTCAAGAAGGACATGGACTTGCTGGAGCAGGTCCAGAGGAGGGCCACAAAGATGATCAGAGGACTGGAGCACCCCTCCTATGCAGATAGGCTGAGAGAGTTGGGTCTGTTCAGCCTGGAGAAGAGAAGGCTCCAGGGAGATCTTATAGCAGCATTTCAGCATTTGAAGAGGGCCTACAGGAAGGCTGGGGAAGGACTTGTTTAGAAGGGCTTGTGGTGGTAGGGTGTGGGGCAGTGGTTTGAAACTGCAGCAGGAGAGATTCAAGTTGGACATCAGGAGGGAGTTCATCACAATGAGAGTGGTGAAATACTGGAACAGGTTGAGGCCTCCTACCTGAAGAAATTCAAGGTCAAACTTGGTAGGGCCCTGAGCAACCTGACATAGTTGGAGGTGTCCCTACTCACTGCGGGGGGGTTGGATAAGATGCCTTTTGAAAGTCCCTTCTAACTTCGACACATTCTGTGGTTCTGTGACTGGAATAAAATAATTAATTATGGTGTCATTCCATCTGTGCATGTACCAGGTGTTCTTCAAGGCTGGTCTCTTGGGCCATCTAGAAGAAATGAGGGATGAGAGACTGGCGAAAATCTTAACGATGATCCAGGCAAGAGCACGTGGCAGACTGATGAGGATTGAGTTCCAGAAGATAGTGGAGCGCAGGTATAAAGACACCCCCTTAAACCTCAGCAGATAATAGTCATTATTATTTAATTATGTATTGAACAGAGCCATTATCACAACCCCTAAGGCTATAGATAGCCCTAAATTAAAGGTTTAAAGTGGATGTAAGATAAAAATAATAGCAGCTGTGTATTAGTTGCCTGCATTTCTGGGAAAAATCAGATTTGGAAATGGTTCTTGATCCTGAACATCAAGAGATAAGGAGAAAGTTTCTTGTATGTGTTGGAACCTAGCACAACCTCTTCATATTACTGAGAACAAAGCCATAAACCAGTCTGAGAATGAATTTTAAAAAAATCTCACTTTCTCAATTCAGACCAAGCTTCAGAAATTTGGGTTGTTTTCTTCTTAAACCAGGGATGCCCTTCTTGTGATTCAGTGGAACATACGCGCTTTCATGGCTGTGAAGAACTGGCCCTGGATGAAGCTTTTCTTTAAGATCAAACCTCTTCTGAAGACTGCAGAAACTGAAAAGGAGATGGCCAATATGAAGGAAGAGTTCTTGAAACTGAAGGAGGCCCTGGAAAAATCTGAAGCCAGGAGAAAGGAGCTTGAAGAAAAGCAAGTCTCTTTAGTTCAGGAAAAAAATGATTTGCTTCTCCAGCTGCAAGCTGTGAGTAAACACATGTATTCTTAATGGACATCAGGAGGAAGTTCTTCACAATAAGGGTGGTGAAATAATGGAATAGGTTGCCTAGAGATGTGGTGGAGGCCCCATTCTTAGACACAGTCAAGGCCAAACTTGATGAGACCCTGAGCAACCTGATCCTGTTGGAAATGTCCCTGCTTACTGCAGAGGGGTTGGACAAGATGACCTTTGAGGGTCCCTTCCAACCTGATGCATTCTATGATTTTATCTATTACATGTTCTCTGAAACTCAAAGGCTTACAGACCAGCATGCTAGTGAAATTCAATTTAAAAAAGTGTTGGTCTTGTCAAAGTCTTGCCAAAAATTAGAGTGGATAGAAATTCTCATAGTATATGGGTCAGAAATGCAAATCTTAACAGGTTCTGTCCACAGCAATGTCCATGGCAGTTAGAGATGGAAGTAGTCTTGTATGTGACCCGTCATGCTCACTCCCATGGCAGGGAGTTTGGAACTAGATGACCTTCAAGGTCCCTTCAATCCAAACCATTCTATGAATCATCATACCAATCTATGAATCTTGCTCTGTTCATTACTTTTCAGTCTTGTCTTCTGAAATGAGGAGTAGGAAGTTTTTCTTACATTGGATCA
Source organism: Indicator indicator (assembly GCF_027791375.1). Lineage (NCBI taxonomy): Eukaryota > Metazoa > Chordata > Aves > Piciformes > Indicatoridae > Indicator > Indicator indicator. The sequence continues at coordinate 83,034,679 of NC_072010.1, forward strand.
GGTTTTCTGACAACTTACAGGGTAGGTGACAAGTGGAATAGGAACAAACAAGCAGTCATTGCTGTCCTCTTCCTTGTGCCACACCAGGAGCAAGACACCCTGGCAGATGCTGAAGAACGATGTGACTTGTTGATCAAATCCAAGATTCAGCTGGAGGCCAAAGTCAAAGAACTGACGGAGCGGGTGGAGGATGAGGAAGAGATGAATTCTGAGCTGACTTCTAAGAAGAGAAAGTTGGAGGATGAGTGCTCTGAGCTCAAGAAGGATATTGATGACCTTGAAATAACACTTGCAAAAGTAGAGAAAGAGAAGCATGCTACTGAGAACAAGGTACTTTTAGAACTTCAGCATGGACTCAAGAGAGGTTGGGCATAGGTTACCTTTACGATAAGTTCTAATGGTATTCTGATGCTTTTATACTGTTTGTTACACAGGCCACGCAAGGGAGCAATATATACAAAGTTATTTGACCTTGGGAGGGAACTTTTGCTGTGTCTGAGCCTAGGTTTCCCATTTTCTGAAACGATTTTTGCTGCAGTTCAGCTAAAGAATTATGTCAAGTTTGAGCATTTTTGAGTAAGCCATTTTCTGCTGCAACCATGTAACCAGGGGATATTTAGGTTGGACATGAGGAACGATTTCTTCCCCAAAACAATTGTCAAGCCCTGGCATAGGCTTCCTGGGGCAGTGGTGGAGTCTCCATCCCTGGAGGGGTTCCAAAGCTGTGTAGATGTGTAGCTGAGGGACGTGGTTTAGTGGTGACCTGGCAGTGCGGGGGTAATGGTTGGACTTGATGATCTTAAAGGTCTTTTCCAAACAAAACTATTCCTTGAGTTCTTTGAGGGGGCCTACAAGAAAGCTGGGGAGGGATTTTTTAAAAGGGCTTTTAGTGCTAGGATGAGGAGAAATGGGGGGAGATTTGCATTGGATATTAGGAAGAAATTCTTGACAGTGAGGGTGCTGACACACTGGAACAGGTTACCCAGAGAAGTTGGAGATCCCCCTCCCTGGACATGTTCAAGGCTAGGATGGATGAGGCCTTGATCAACCTGGTCTAGTGGGAGGTGTCCCTGCCCATGGCACGGGGTTAGAACTAGATGATCTTGAAGGTCCCTTTCAACCCAAATCATTCTATGATTCTTCCAGAGAGAATCAAAAGCTGGAGTTCACCACAATGAGAGTCACACTGAAAATAATTTAGTCCACTTGAAAGAATATTTTAATCCCACAACAAGAACTGCCACACATTGGCTCCCTTGATGGCGATTTGACTCTAAAGGCTTAAGAAGCTGCATAGGGAGAGGTCTCAGTCCCTTTATTTCCATTGTCTCCTGCATACACATTCAGCACAGACAGTCACTTGAGCCAGGTTGTGATGATCCTTTGTTTCAAAGCCTTACAAATACATCTGTCTGTCTCACACAGGTCAAAAATCTGACAGAAGAAATGGCAACCCTTGATGAGAATATCAGCAAACTTACTAAGGAGAAAAAGTCCTTGCAGGAAGCTCATCAGCAAGTTCTGGATGACTTACAAGCAGAGGAGGATAAGGTCAACACATTGAGCAAAGCTAAAGTGAAACTGGAACAGCAAGTTGATGATGTAAGCTGGCTCTGCCCTCATTTCCCTAAGCTTATTTGTCCACCACTTAGAGTTTGCATGAGTTTGAAACACTGCAAAATTGAGATGTATTCCTGTCTTTTTAGAAATGATCAAGGATTTAGAAATGTAGACCTTGTACTGTCTGTGAAAGGTATAACTACAGGAAGGCTATAAAAACTTCTCTGTGTATTTCAGCCTTTGGAAGGAGACAGGTAATGAGGGAAAATCCACTCTTTGTATTTGCAGTTCAGCTGGCAGGAAGTCAAACAGAGCTTGCCTACAAAGAGAACTGTCCTGCTTGCACTAATTTAGAGCATGGACTAACCCTGATGGTACATTTCTTTAGCCCATAAGCCCACTGGCTGCTAGAAAACAAAAAATCCAAAATAGGATCACAGAATCACAGATGGTGTTGGGTTGGAAAAGACCCTCAAAGGTCATCTTGTCCAACCCCAACAAGTATGCTTGGACTAAATATTTCTGATTGTAACTGTCCAGAGCTCAGCACAAAACTGGGCTCAGCATATATCTGACTGCTGTAAACCATCTGTCTTCAATAGATTTAATAAGTTGTTTTGTTCCTGAAGCTTGAGGGTTCACTTGAACAAGAGAAGAAAGTGAGAATGGACCTAGAGAGGGCAAAACGCAAACTGGAAGGTGATTTGAAGCTGACCCAAGAGAGTGTCATGGACTTGGAGAATGATAAGCTGCAGATGGAAGAAAAGCTCAAAAAGTAAGAGACTGATTCTGATGTATGAAATAAAGCAGCACAGTTCCCATTGTCATTTCAGAGCCTTCAGGTGTGTGGTCCTGCTCTGATGGCAGCTGAAAGGAAATTCACAGAATCGTAAAATCATAAAATTACTTGAGTTGGAAGGGACCTTAAAGATCATCTAGTTCCAATCCCCTGACATGGGCAGAGCCATCTTCCACTAGACCAGGTTGCTCATAGCATCATCCAGCCTGGTCTGAAACACTTCCAAGCATGAGGCTTCCACAACTTCTCTGGGCAACCCATTTCACTGTCTCACTACCCTCATAATAAATAAATTCTTCCTGATGTCCTGTCTAAATCTACTCTGCTCTAGCTTCAATCCATTTCCCCTTGTCCTAAATTCCATGAGGAGAGATTATGTATCCAAGGAGGGAGGAAAAAACATTCTTGTGTGCAAGAAACATCAGAATTCATTACACTTTCCAGCACTAAAAAAAAACAAACAACCCAAAACCAAATAAAAAAACACGAAAAAAAAACACACAAAAAACCCAACAACAACAACCCAAAATTACTTATGTTTTTCATTGCTTAGAAGAGAAAGTTGAAGAAAGCCCCTAAAAAGTTGCTCATCCTATCTAACTAGGACAATTTTGTTGAAAGACCTGACTCTGTTAAATATATTTTTCCCCTAAGGCTGAAAATAACATTGCTTTTGTATGACACAAAGAAACAGAAATATAATTGCACAAATGCATGTAGAGACCTAACGTGAAAGCTGCTGCTCAGAGAAAGATGTGTTTTCATGCAAATTACAAGAGATGAGGATTGCTTTTATTTGTGGAATTTTTATTGATAAGACTAACTTGAAGCTACAGGGAAAATTGTCACAGTGGTGTTTTCCTTTCCATGGCAGGAAAGAATTTGAAATGAGCCAGCTGAATTCCAAGATAGAAGATGAACAAGCTATCGTGATGCAGCTACAGAAGAAGATCAAAGAGCTTCAGGTCAGCTTGCTTCTTTCTCATACGCTTTAGGATGAGTTTCTCTTTGTGCCTCACCAAAGGGCTTTGCAGAAACTTTTTGTGGCTAGCTGCAGCTGAACTTTGAGACTCAAAGTGGTGAATCATAGAATTGTTTTGGTTGGAAAAGATCTTTAAGATCATCGAGTCCAACCAGGATCTCACTCTACCAAGTCTGATGCTAAACCATGCTCCTCAGCACCACATCACTGCCTACTTTAAACACCTCCACAGATGGGGACTCCACCACTACTTTGGACAGCCTGGTCCAGGCCTTGACAACCCTTTTGGGGAAGAAATTGTTCCTCATGTCCAATCGAAACCTCCCCTGGTGCAACTTGGGGCAGTTTCCTCTTGTCATGTCAAGACCTCCACCTTGTCCTGTCAAGACCCCCACCTGATCTTGGTAGCTTCCCGGAGTGATCCCTTTTCCCCTCAGGATGTTCACTTTATGGTGGTTCCTTCCCAGTGGCAAAAGTGGAGAAAGAGAAGCATGCTACTGAAAACAAGGTACCTTTAGAACCTCACAATGGGTTCAAGACAGCTTGAGCATGGATTACCTTTATGAAAAGAGCTACTGGTCTTCTGATGGTTTGTCAGGACATATGGCCACAGGATGCTAGTGTCTTCAGGCAGGGCAGGAAGGCTGTAGTGTATTGCTTTAAGTAAACAATATTGTCCCAAACCACGGAGCTGAAGGTGGGTGCTGGGGAGGAGTTCAGCAGTGATAACCATGGAGTTAACATTTAGGGAAGCTCTCAAATGCACAGGAAATTTTCATCAGAAACGAAAAGGCCAAAGAATGACAAAAATGTCTTTCCCCAAATTATCAGCTCTTTTTTTTTTATCAGTAAAATACATTTGCCTAGCTTGGACATGAAGTGTAGATTGGTCAAAATAACAGTTTCATGGAAAAGTCTGTTCCCAAATAATATTCATTATGCATGGAATTCTGCTGGGTTTGAAATCCTGTCTGAACACTCTCAGAAAGAAGCTACGTCAGTCACAGAGCTCTTAAAATGGGCACAAAGAGTCCCCTTCAATGACAAATTGTTGCTGCCACTCCTCACATCAAGTAATTTCCTCATGTACTTCAGCTGAATGTCAAGTACATGAGTAGAAGGTCAATGCACTTGACCTAAATGTCTTGAACTAGAGCTTGCAGAGCAATCTACCATGAGAAAGATGTGACTCATCATCTGTACTACAGCTTGAGATCTGATTTACTGGGAAAGTCCTTTAACTGCTCTTCTTCCATCTGTCTTGTAAAATGTGGGCTGGAAGAGGGTTTAAAAATTAGTAACATGCTTCATGGTCTCCTGATGGGAATCATAATGAAGGTGACCCAAAGGTGCTTGTGTCTCTTTGGTAGGCTCGTATAGAGGAACTGGAAGAGGAGCTGGAAGCAGAAAGAGCTGCTCGAGCCAAGGTGGAAAAGCAGAGATCAGATCTGGCTCGAGAGCTGGAGGAATTGAGCGAACGACTCGAGGAGGCTGGGGGAGCCACAGCTGCCCAGCTGGAGATGAACAAGAAACGTGAGGCAGAGTTCCTGAAGCTGAGACGGGACCTGGAGGAGGCCACACTGCACTATGAAGCCACAGCTGCCACCCTCAGGAAGAAGCATGCAGACAGTGTGGCTGAGATGGGTGAGCAACTGGACAACCTGCAGCGGGTCAAGCAGAAACTGGAAAAGGAGAAAAGTGAGCTGAAGATGGAAGTGGATGATCTGTCATCCAACATGGAACAGATGGTCAAGGCAAAAGTAAGCGTCCTGAGGCTTCCCAAACCCCCAGTGGTCATCTGTTGCTAAGGCTGGTCTGAGGGTTTCCCAGGATACCTAGTAGGGCTGGAGTGTTTTAGAAGGTGGTGGCTTTCAGTCTGAGGTTGCTTATTGTTGCACAGTGCCCACCTTCCTTAGCTGGTGGTGTGACATTTTCTGACGTGGAGAGGGACAGCTATTGTGATGAGGCAACAATTAAGATAGCCTAAAACACACAGTGTACCCTCAGCCCCAGACATGTTGTTTATCCATCTACCTCAGAGCACAAAGCTGTCTCACTGAAATCATGCTCCACCAGGCTGGTGATGACCAGGGTGATGCCACTCGAGGCAGGATATCTTCCATCCTAAGCAGATTCCTCTCAAATCCTGCCCTTGATTCACAGGCTGGAGTGCAAAGCCAAGGCTTGCATGACCACCCTGTGTATTTTTGCTTCCTTTGGGTGGATTGTGGGGTTTGTTTCCTGAGCAGATAAATCCTGGCAGCTTTCTGAGCTCTCTAAAGAGTTCCTTCAGTGCAAGTGAAGCACAGAAATGTCAGTATTCTGGGATTTAGAAAGCTGTCATCAAAGGCAATTTATGATGAATGGCAATTAAAGCAGAATCAGTCGAGCAATTCTCATTGGAGGTGATTTTCCCATCTAGCAATTATGATGAGGCTATGTCTGAGCTTCACAGGCATGTGATTGCTTTTGAAGTTCTTGCAGAGTCTTTTTTTACACTGATGCTGCTGTTCAGAAGGCAGATGAAGGAAAACAAACGAGGAAGGTGGTCTGATGGGGAGTCCCCTGGCCTGGGGCTGTAGACACAGGGCTGCTATTCCCTGCTCTGCTGCAGTGGAATTTGTGTCTTTGCTATCTGCTGGTTTTGGGGCTGGAAGGGTTCCTCAAAGGTCATCTTGTCCAACCTCCCTGCAGTCATCAGGGATGCCTCCAACTAGATCAGGCTGCCCAGGGCCATATCGAGTCTGATCTTGAATGTCTCCAGGGGCCTCAACCACATCCCTGGGCAACCTGCTCCAGTATTTCATCACTCTCATTGTGAAGAGTGTCCTCCTGATGTTCAATCTACATCCACCCTGCTCCAGTTGCAAACCATTGCCCCTCATCCTATTACTACAAGCCCTTCTAAACACTCCCTCCCCAGCCTTCCTGTAGATTCCCTTCAGATATTGAAATGTAGCTGTAAGGTCTCCCCATAGTCTTCTCTTCTCCAGGCTGAACAGGCCAAACTCTTTCCGCCTGTCTTTGTATAAGAGGTGCTCAGCCCTTTGATCATCTTCTGATAACCATCCCTCTGAAAGCATGCATTTTGAGCTTCCAAATGGCTGCCTGCAGCCTACAGTTTTGCCCTTTGCTCTTTATTCTAATTCCTCTTAGGCAAACGCAGAGAAACTTTGTCGTACTTATGAAGACCACCTAAATGAGACAAAAATGAAGCTGGAGGAAATGACACGCCTCATGAATGACCTCACTACTCAGAAGACAAAGCTTCAGAGTGAGAACGGTATGTATATGTGTGTGTGTGTGTATGTGTGTGTGTGTATGTGTGTGTGTGTGTGTGTGCAGCCTGAATAGGCTGTGTCCCAGTAATGTTCCCGGTATGTCTCAGCACAGTGCTGGTGAGATGTTTCATGCAACAGCATCTGCTCTGGTTGGGATTGCTGGACAGAGCAGTAGCTTTGTGTCTTTAACATTCCTGTCTTCAAATTTTTATGGCCTTGGTGTGGGCACCTTGCCTCAGACTGTTTTTTTAAATAAACCTAGGACCGTATTTGCCAGCACACTGTGGTACCATATCCTGTTCTGAAATGGGTGCTGACTAGGTGCCCAGTTTCAGAAGCAAGGATGTGTACATCTGTCTTGCAATGTTAGAGGGAAGATAAAGGATTTGGCATAACTGCTGCTACCTGGGTCAATATTGTCTTCCTCAGCATGACCTTGAGCATTGCACAGTAGAAGATCATAGAATCATAGAATGGTTTGAGTTGGAAGGGACCTTCAAGATCATCTAGTTCCAAACCCCCTGCCATGGGCAGGGACACCTCCCACTAGACCAGGTTGCTCAAGGTTTCATCCAACCTAGCCTTGAACATCGCCAGGGAGGAGGCATCCACAATCTCCCTTGACAGATAGTTCCAGCATCTCACCACCTTCACTGTAATGAATTTCTTCCTAATATCCAGACTAAATCTACCTTTTTCCATGTCAAAGCCATTGCCTCTCATCCTGTCACCACAAGTCCTTGTAACAGGTCCCTCACAAGCTTTCCTGCAGGCCCCCTTCATGGACTGGAAGGCCACTATAAAGGTCTCCCCGGAGCCTTCTCCCCTCCAGGCTGAACATCCCCAACTCCCTCAGCAGAGGTCACCATAGCAGAGGTGCTCCAGCCCTCTGATCATCTTCATCGACTCCTCTGAACCCGCTCCAATAGTTCTATGTTCTTCTTTTATTGAGGACACCAGAGCTGGACACAGCAATCCACGTGGGGTCTCAGAAGAGGAGAGCAGATGAGGAGAATCAGCTCACTCCTGCTGGTCACATCTGACTAAAAATATCTGCTGTCCTCTAAGTGCTTGAGATACTTTCTAGAGCAGTACTATTTCATCTCTGCATCCTCCTCAAATACCACTGCTCTGTGTCTTTTCAAAGGCATAGTTTTCATTTCCTTTTGTTTGATAGTTTTATGTTTCTACATTACTTAGACAGAAGGCTGCAGTGTCCCTCCAGTGCCTCCCTTTCCTTGTGATGAAAGAAGTGTTCCTTAGGTAGCCCTCTGCTCTATATGTTGGTCACTGTGAGGTTCTCAGGGTGCTTTGCAATCCTTTGAGAAGAAGTTTGTGGAAAAGCAATGTCAAGTAGTTAAGAAAAGTATAAACAAACCCATGACAGTAGGAATCAGTCTAGTCTGATCCATGAGCTAAACAAAAATTAACAAATCAAGGTAGCAGCAGTACAAAACAAAATCCAAAGACTCAGACAAAGAAAAATCAAAGCAAACAAACAAACAAAAAAACCCCAAATAACAAAGAATAACCCAAACAAACAAAAAACCCAGAAGAAACAAATCTGAAAAAACCCACACACACAGACAAAAAGAAACAAACCAAGCCACCCAAACCCAAAATCAAAAGGGAAAACAAAACAAAACAAACCACAAAAACCCTTCCAAACAAACCAACCCCTTAGGAAAACTCTTATGTCTGATGGTTAGAGCTTTGGAAAAAGTTTCATGAAAGGTCAGCCACAATCACTGTAAGCTCCTTTCTTCAGCAGAATTGGACAACTTAGACCTTGATTTTGGTTGGGACTTTCTCATTTCATCCCCTAACTTTTCCTTTTCACTGTTAAATCCTGTGGCAGGTGAATTTACAAGACAGCTTGAGGAGAAGGAGTCACTGATAAGTCAGCTGTCCCGGGGGAAAACATCATTTACACAACAGATTGAAGAACTTAGGAGACAGCTAGAAGAGGAGACCAAGGTAATGCTTTGGCTGTTGGATTTGATTTACAGATTCACAAAATGCATCAAGTTGGAAAGGACCCTCAAAGGGCATCTTGTCCAATGCCCCTGCAGTCAGCAGGGACATCTCCAACTAGATCAGGCTACTCAGAGACACATCAAGTCTGATCTTGAATATCTCCAGGGATGGACCCTCAACCACCTTGCTGGGCAACCTGTTTCAGTATTTTAGCAGTCTCATTGTAAAGAACTTCCTTCTAAAGTCCAACCTAAACCTACCCTGATCCAGTTTCAAACCATTGCCCCTCGTGCTATAGGCCCCTATAGGCCCTTCTAAACAGTCTCTCTCCTGCCTCTCCTGCCTTCAGATCCTGAAATGTAGTTATAAACTCTCCCTGGAGCCTTCTCTTAGCCAGGCTGGAGAAGAGAAGGCTCCAGAAAGACCTAATCTTTTCCAACCTCAACAGTTCTGTGATCTATGATTCTATGACTGTGTTCCATTCGTTGAAATGGAATGGGGGAAAAGGTTCATGTTCATTAGTAACTTGGATTTGTGCTGAAATGAGGCACAAATTTCTTTCCTGAAAAATGGTGGTCTTAGGTTGAAGGTTGGACTCAATGACCTTAAAGGTTTTCTCCAACCAAAACACTTCTGTGATTCTCTAGGAGTGAGAATGCCTCCTGTTAATTGCACTGATCCTGAGTATCTGCCCCTGGTCTAAGCCTCTGCCCCTGGGGCAAGTCACAAGAGAAGAGTTTAAGAAAACAAGCAGCGTCCATAATTGTTAAATAAAAGTCACCCAGCAGGATAGTCAAAATCTCAGGTATTCCACCTTAAAAGTTTGGGTGATTCTCCAAAGATGTTAAATGCTCTTCAGTTTCAGTAGCTTCTTCTGCATGCCACCACTTAGGAATGACTTCAAACACCTCTCACCTCACTTGACCCAGGCTGTTCAAGACCAGAGGCAAAAAGACAAAAGAGGTTTAATCCTCTATTTGACTTTCTAGAGGGTTTTTGTTTGAGTGTTGCTGTAGCTGACCTTGCAATGCTTCTCTCCCTGCAGTCCAAAAATGCCCTGGCTCATGCCCTGCAAGCAGCCAGGCATGACTGTGACCTCCTGCGGGAACAGTACGAGGAGGAGCAGGAAGCCAAGGCAGAGCTGCAGAGGGCCCTCTCCAAGGGAAATGCAGAGGTGGCACAGTGGAGAACAAAGTATGAGACTGATGCCATTCAGAGAACTGAGGAGCTGGAAGATGCCAAGTAAGTAGGTTATGTGGGATTCTTCACACTGTGCCTGGCAGGAGCGAGCAGCAGAAGGAGTGAGCTGATTCTCCACCTCTGCTCTGCTCTTGTGAGACCCCACCTGGAGTACTGTGTTCAGTTCTGGTGCCCCAGCACAAGAGGGACATGGAAATGCTGGAGCAGGTCCAGAGGAGGCCACACAGATGGAGCTGGAGCACCTATGCTATGGGGAGAGACTGGGAGAGTTGGAGCTGTTCAGCCTGGAGAAGGAGAAGGCTTCAGAGAGACATTAGAGTGGTCTTCCAATACCTGAAGGGGGCTACAGGAGAGCTGTAGAGGGACTTTTCACAAGGACTTGTAGTGATAGGATGGCTTTGAGCTGGAAGAGGGGAGGTTTAGACTGGAGATTAAAAAGAAATTCTTTACAGTGAGGGTGGTGAGACACCAGAACAGGTTGCCCAGTGAAGGTCATGGAAGCCCCCTCCTTGGAGGTGTTCAGGGCCAGGTTGGATGAGGCCTTGAGCAACCTGATCTAGTGGGAGATGTCCCTGTCCATGGCAGGAGGTCTGGACTTTAAGATCCCTTACAACTCAAACTATGACTGTGCTCTCTGGAGTTTGTTATGGCACTAAGAAGACAGAGTGACCTAATTGGAAAAATTCCCTCCTGCTCTCTGCTGTCATTTGAGGCTGTCCTCCTTCTGTTCTTTTCATTGTTTGAGCAGGTCAATGTTTCTGCTGAATATTTGTCCATGGGGTGGTGGATGTGGATGCTGTCATTTATTTATGACTTCACAAGGTTAGATTACCCTGCTTGATTATTTTGCACTCTCACTTGCTTTGCCCCAACCCAGGGCTGTGTTCCCTTAGTCTTGACTTCCCTTCCCAGCAGTGAGATGATGGCTGCCCTGGGAAGGTAGGGTAGAAAGTCATGTTGGCTCATGTTGTGCAGCCACTCCCAGTTACTGCTCTCAGGTATTATTGGGCAAGATCTCTGAGCATCTCCAGCTTCTGCCTCCACAAACCTCTGATCTGCAGCATCTTATCCCTCTTTCAGTATATTTTCTTCATCTAGCATCCTCACATTCTCCTTTCTGAGCCCTCCTGAGATTCCCAGCCCCCTGTTTTCCCAGTCTAATTGACCAGTGAACAAAAGCCCAAGGTGTGACTAACCTACCTGGAGGTTCTGTTTCATATCTCTTAACTGGAAGAACACAACACTTTCATTTGGACCATGTCTTACCAAAATTTACAACCAACCCATAGAGTTAGTTAGCCAGTGGCAAGCTGCTGCTTGCAAGGTCAGAAGTTCCATCCCAAATATTCATACACACACACAAATGCACAGACATACCTGCCAGCATTCATAATTTAATTTGGGCCCCTCACTACAAGAAGGACATTGAGCTGCTGAAGTTGCTCCCAAGAAGTGGAAAAAAGCTGTGAAGGATTTGGAGAACAGATCTGGTGAGGAGCAGCTGAGAGAACTGGGGTTGCTTAGTCTGGAGAAGAGGAGGCTGAGAGGAGACCTCATTGCTTCTCTACAACTGTCTGAAAAGAGGTTGGAGTCAGGTGGGAGTCAGTGTCTTCTCCCTAGTATCAGGTGCTAGAATGAGAGGAAATGTCCTGAAATGTGCCAGGGGAAGCTTAGATTGGAGACTAGGAATTTTTTTTCCTTCAAGGGTGGTCAGGCATTGGCACAGGCTGCTGAGGGAGGTTGTGGAGTCGCCATTCCTGGAGGAGTTCAAGAAATGTGTGGCCTTGGCACTTTTAGACATTGTTTAATGGCCACGGTGGTGTTAGGTTGGTGGTTGGACTCAATGATCTCAGAGGTCTTTTCCAACCAAAACAGTTCTGTGTTTCTGTAATTTAAGATGGGGTTCACCTCTCATAGTCCTTCTTCTCTAGAGGCTTGATTTCCCCCTCTCTTCCCCTTGTCTCCCTCATTTTCCCTTTCAAAACTGATCTACTGAGCTGCTGCTCTGGTGTTCATTTTTCTGGATGACATGGCAGCAGTGGCACTGTCATTTCACTGCCTCTTCCCACCTGATAGGAAGAAGCTTGCTGCTCGCCTGCAAGAGGCTGAGGAAGCAATTGAGGCAGCTAATGCCAAGTGCTCTTCTCTGGAGAAGACAAAGCACAGGCTGCAGAATGAGCTGGAAGACATGATGATTGACCTGGAGAAGGCCAATTCAGCTGCTGCCTCCCTGGACAAGAAGCAGCGTGGGTTTGACAAGATCATCAGTGACTGGAAGCAGAAGTATGAAGAGTCACAGGCTGAGCTGGAGGCTTCCCAGAAGGAGGCTCGTGGTCTTAGCACCGAGCTCTTCAAGCTGAAGAATGCCTACGAGGAGACACTGGACCATCTGGAGACATTGAAAAGGGAAAACAAGAACCTCCAAGGTAGGGTTTATGCAGGCCCCACATCCAGCATGAGAAACACACCACAGGACAGCAGGAGGGCTGCAGGTGCCCTGTAGCAGTTGTGGGGAAAGGTGTTTATGTCATCCTTCAGACTAGCTTTCAGATGTGTTTGGAGACACTGAGTGATGCTGGCAATGAGGGTTTTGAATTTAGAAACTGGTATGGCCAGAAGACAGCAGGCTTCCCTCTGCTCACCTGAAGATCACTGGCAGAGGTGCCAGTCTCAGGTGACAGACAAGAAAAAGGACAGAGGTGCAGTGAGTGAAGCCTAGACAGCTTCCAAAACAGAGCACAGTGTTGGTAGCCTGCAGATCATAGAGGAAAACTAAACTGTTATGACAGAATCATAGAATGGTTTGGGTTGGAAGGGACCTTCAAGATCACCTGCCATGGGCAGAGACACTTCCCACTAGACCACGTTGCTCAAGGACTCATCCAACCTAACCTTTCACACCTCCAGGGAGGGGGCATCATGACCTCCCTGGGCAACTTGTTCTAGTGTCTCACCACCTTCACTGTAAAGAATTCTTCCTAATCTCCAGTCTAAATCACAGAATCATAGAATCAGTCAGGGTTGAAAGGGACCACAAGAATCATCTAGTTCCAACCCCCCTGCCATGAGCAGGGACACCACACACTAGAGCAGGCTGGCCAGAGCCTCATCCAGCCTGGCCTTAAACACCTCCAGGGATGGGGCCCCAACCACCTTCTCGGACAACCCATTCCAGGCTCTCACCACTCTCATGGTGAAGAACTTCTTCCTCATGTCCAGCCTGAATCTCTCCACTTCCAGCTATCCATTCCTATCACTACCTGATATCCTAAAAAGTCCCTCCCCAGCTTTCTTGTAGGCCCCCTTCAGATACTGGAAGGCCGCACTGGAATCTCCCCTCCTCCAGCTCAAAGCCATTGCCCCTTGTCCTATCACTACAAACCCTTGTAAAAAGTCACTCCCCAGCTCTCCTTTAGCTCCCTTCAGGTACTGGAAGGCTGCTCTAAAGACTCTCTGGAGCCTTCTCTTCTCCAGGCTTCTCTTCTCCAGACCCAACTCTCTCAGCCTGTCCTCATAGGAGAGGTGCTCCAGCCCTCTGATCATCTTCATGGCCCTCAAAAAGTGTTCACCAGAAAGTCTGTGCTCTCAAGCTGGTAAAAGGTAAAAGAAGTTGCTGCACTTGCACAATAAAGCTGGTGAGGGACATATTAGGGTGTCAGGTAATGATAAGACTAGGGGGAATGGAACAAAACTAGAAATGGGTAGATTCAGATTGGATGTTAGGAAGAAGTTCTTCACCATAAGGGTAGTGAGACACTGGAACAGGTTGCCCAGGGAGGTGATAGAAGCCTCATCCCTGGAGGTTTTTAAGACCAGGTTGGATGTGGCTCTGGGAAACCTGATGTAGTGTGAGGTGTCCCTGCCCATGGCAGGGGGGATTGGAACTAGATGATCCTTGAGGTCCCTTCCAACCCTAACAATTCTATGACTTTATGATTCAGGGAGCAGTTTGAGGCATGGGTCCTGCGCTCACACTCGATCGATTGCAGGATGTTTGGAGCACTCTGATGGCTAAAGCCACCCATCCTGTCTTGTTTCAGAGGAGATTTCTGATCTCACCAACCAGATTAGTGAAGGAAACAAGAGCCTCCATGAAATAGAAAAAACCAAGAAACAGATTGAACAAGAGAAGTCAGAAGTTCAACTGGCTCTGGAAGAAGCAGAGGTAAGGAAAGAAAGCTCAGAGGAAGAGGAAAGGGTGTTTTTATCATGATTTTCCTTCCTGTTTCATCTCCTCAGTAGCACAGCCAATGTGTTGATTGTTGACAAGTGCAACCTCAGCTCTTCTGGTCTCCCTATCTAGGGTTTCCAAGAATGCTGACTTTTGGAGATGCTACCTCTAAGACCATCAGCTGAAGTGCTTTCAAAGGTGGTGCTTTGCAGATACTGGGTTTTTGTTGTTGGGTGGTTGTTTTCACCTTTCAGGAAGCTCAGAACAGCTCCTGATAATCCAGCCCTCTCCACTTTAGCATGGAATATTTTGGTCTTTCAGGAAAGAGGAACTGCTGAGAATTACAACCTTGGACTGTTTTATCAGACAGTTCCGGTGTCTAGTTTCCAACCACAAATTCACCATTTCCTGTTTTTGAGAGCAACAAAACTACCCTCCTAACAACTTTAGATTTTATTGTGTCTCAGATGTTGTGTTGGATGCTGCTTCAAAAAATGGTAGCAGTGTCAGAATCCAATTGAAAACAGACCAGTTAGAAAATCTTTGACTCCCAGTAGGAGTTTGGTCAAGACATTTAGCATTAATGTCTTCAATCGCAAGTATACTTGGACCCAAGAGGGATGGAACAAGCCAACTGGAAATAACTGGAAGGGCTTAGCTGTTAATTCTGAAAGTGTATTTCAAAGCTGAGAAGGGGGTGTGGGTGTTGCTGGCTAGAAGAAACACAGCTCATAGCAAGGGGTTTTAGTGAAGCATTTCTTTTGAATTGTTCCCTAAAGGACAGTAGATCTAGGGAGGTTCTGTTCCTCCTCTACTCTGCCCTGGTGAGAGCACACCAGGAATACTGTATCCAGTTTTGGACTCCCCAGTTAAAGAAAGACAGGGAACTACTGGAGAGAGTCCAACAGAGAGCTATGGGAACAAAGGGACCGGAACATCTCTCCTATGAAGAAAGACTGAAAGAACTGGGACTGTTTAGTCTTGAGAACAGAAGGCTGAGAGGGAATCTTATTAATGTCTATACATATCTGAGAGGTGAGTGTCAAGATGAAAGTGCCATAGTCTTTTCAGTGGTGTCCTGTAATAGGACGAGGAACAACAGGTATAAGCTGGAACACAGGAATTTCCACCTCAACATGAGGAGAAATTTCTTTGCTCTGAGGGTGCTGGAGCCCTGGAACAGGCTGCCCAGAGAAGTTGTGGAGTCTCCTTCTCTGGAAACTTTTAAAATATGCCTGGATGTGTTCCTGTGCAACCTGCCCTAGATGATTCTGCTTTGGCAGGAGGGTTTGACATGATATCTAGAGGTCCCTTCCAAACCTCTAACATTCTATGATCTGCTAAAACAAACATCGTCCAGTGAGGGCTCTATGAAGACCTTAAATGCTGTGTGACTTCTTTTGTCTCCTACAGGATGCTTTATACTTTGCAGGGATTTCACAGCCAAACAAGCAGGTGTCATGATCAGAGCAGAGGAAAGAGCATGCCTTTCTTCCACAGCTCTGAGATGTGGCGAGTGATGTTGTGCTCTGTCAGTAAGAAAGAATACATCAGTGCTTGAGGGATCTAAGGGACACACTTTACTTTGTTGGACTGTGTGGAATGGCTTCCTAAAGCTCAGTGATCTTAGGAAGTAACAAAAGTAAAGTGGTGATGTATCTTGGTTGAACTGTGAAGGAAATGGCTTAATACAGATTTTCTCCCTTCCTTGTGAATTTGGGGCTCTGGCAGTCACCAACTGGTGACACAGTACTTCTGCCTGCTGTTCCCATTAATGTGCTGTGGCCCCTTGGCATGAAGTGTGCATTCAACTGACTGTGGCTGCTGCATGATGGCCAGGGGTTACCAAGGATTTCGGAGAGCTTTGTCTTCACAGCCTCGATTCGGTTTCCAACATCTCTCCAGGGAAGCACAGTTAAGCCTGTGCAAGTTTACCCTGCAGGCAGCACTTCCAAAATAGATGGTTTAGTCATAATATATGGTAGTAAAGTTCTTCTTCACTCTGAGGGTGGTAAGACACTGGAACAGGTTGCCCAGAGAAGTTGTGGACGCCTCACCCCTGGAATTGCTTAATACCAGGCTGGATGAGGCCTTGGTATAATGGAAAGTATCCCTGCCCATGGCAGGGGGGTTTGAACTAGATGATCTTTAAGGCCCCTTCCAACTCAACCCGTTCTGTGATTCTATGATATTCAGTTCTGTGCTTTCCTTCTCTGTTAGGAGCTGGAATATCACTGTGTCTGGCTTATACAAGACCTGGAAGTCAGAGTCCCTGTTACATCTTTATTGTCAGTTTAGGTTTTGACTTCCATGAAATGTAAGAATAAAGACACAAGAACAGCTCTTCATTGTTTCATAGACTTGACTTCAAGTTAACTGGGAAGAGCAGACAGAGTAATGTTTGATTTTGTCATGCAGAACTGATGTATGTTAGTGCTTTCATTGATCCATGCATTCATAGAATGGTTTGGGTTGGAAGGGGATCTTAAAGATCACCTAGTTCCAGCCCCCTGCCATAGGCAGGGACACCTCCCACTAGAGCAGGTTGCTCCAGGCCTCATCCAACCTGGCCCTGACCATCTCCAGGGAGGGGACATCCACTGGGCAACCTGTACCAGTGCCTCACAGACTTCCTTTAAGTCATATTGCCTGAGAAGATTGTATAAATGGGAGACTTTCAACGTTTCATGATGTGGAGAGATCCTAGTGAGCTGGGGGATATGTGGACCCCTGGACTCTCCCAACAAGCAGCTTGTTTAAGTTTTGGTCTATTCCTTACAAGCCCATGAATTTCCAGAGTGTGTCTGTGCAGAGTTGTAGCATGGAGATCATCTACTGATAGCAAAGCCATGCAGACAAGCCCTAACATGTTGTGAGCTGTGGACTCTTTGACAATTTGTCCTCTGCGGAGCTTGCTGCTCAGTTTTCCATCTGCCAAGTTGCATCAAAAGGCAAATAAATGCATTTTTTTTCCATATAAACTTCTCATGTCCTTGCCTAGAGAGAGAGGTAGGGAGGAAACTGTGCTACAGGGAATGGAAAGAGAAGTTGCCAGGCTTCATCTTCCTGCAGCCATTTCTGATAGGAAAAAAACCCACAATAAAAAACCCACAATAAAAGACCACAATAACTCCTGGCCTCGGTGCTTTCCATTGCAGGGAGCTCTGGAGCATGAAGAAAGCAAGACCCTTCGTTTTCAGCTTGAACTTTCACAGCTGAAGGCAGACTTTGAAAGGAAACTGGCGGAAAAGGAAGAAGAAATGGAAAATATAAGGTACTGTGCAGGAAGCAGCATGGTTATATTTAAAGGGAAAACCTCAAAAGATAAAAAACAACCTCAAGACTCAAACCAGTCAAATGCACCACAGGTGCACCACAGCCTGCAGAAGAGAAGGCTCTGGGGAGAACTTAGAGCACCCTTCTAGCACCTAAAAGGGACTACAGGAAAGCCGAGGAGGGACCTTTTACAAGGGCTTGTAGTAATAGAATGAGGGGCAATGGCTTTGAGATGGAGGAGAGAGGATTTAGATAGGGTATTAGGAAGAAATTCATTACAATAAAGGTGGTAAGACACTGGAACAGATTAGCCAGGGAGGTTGTGGATTCCCCCTCCCTGGAGGTTATCAAGGCCAGGTTGGATAAGGCACTGGGCAACCTGGTCTAGTGGGAGGTATTCCCTGCCCATGCCAGGGGGGTTGGAACCTGATGATCTTTCAGGTGCCTTCCAACCCAAACCATTCTATGTTTCTATGGTTACATCAGCACGAGCCGACGCTGTCTGTAGCCGTAACCCAACCAGCTCTGATCACTTGCCCAGGGGAAGTCCCACCATATTACTGTTTCTTAGCTCAAATACTCCTGTCAGGTCAGTCCCTGTCAGCACACAGATAAACCCATCAGAGAGCAACACAATCAACTGGCTGCAGCAGACCAAGGGCCACGAAGTCTGTATGGTCACAATATGGAGTCAAGGAAGTCTGGAGAGCTGTCTTCTAATCACCTAGGATGGCTGCTTCCCAGGGCAAACCACAGGTGAAACCAGAAGTGGTGCTCAAGCCTCAGGCAATCTGTAACTCTGCATTTAGTTAATTTATTGTGGTGGGTCAAAATTACCCCCCAACATAAAATTGCCAGACTAGTTCAGTTAGAAAGCAAATGAAGCTGTATTTACAAGCAGAACTACAATCTAAAATATGAAATGCAATGAATATGTACAAAATATACAACATTTACATGCATTTACAATTTATAAACAACACAAGAATCCCCCTGAACAAAACCAGGGGGCTACCAACAGCTTCCCCCTCCCTGCTCCCTTCCCCCTTGTACAAGGTAAAAGAGAGGGAAGAGCAGAGAGTGGCTGTTAGTACTTAACCACAACAAAGGAACACAGCCAAGGTCAGAAAGCCAGCAGAAGGACAAGTCAGTATCTGCCAGAGCAAGGAAACTGAAAAGAGAGAAAGTTAGTTTACACAACTGACCTTATGTTAGTTATCTGACCAATGGGATTATTTAGACCTTATCATTATTTTCCCTTTTATATCCAATGGTAATTTATTTACATTCTACCACTTTCTGTTCAAGCTGTGGAAAATTTTCTAGGCACAGCCTAAAAGTACCATATTTATGCAGCTTTGCATTTAGTTAATTTATGCAGCAGTTGCAGCTCCACTGAGTGTGGGAGGATGTGAAGAGCTTGCCATTGCACAAGAGTTGGGTAAGCAGTGAGAATTGCAGAGATGCAGAAACTATGGATAGAAAATGAGGGAAGCTTGCAGGAGAAAGGCATAAACAGCAAAAAAAAAAAAAAAAAAAAAGGAAAGCCTTTCTATAACAGAAGGATGACGGCTTTTGTCTCTCCTCTACCCCTGAAGACTAGCTCTAGGCTAAAGAGGTGCACTCTTAAAGAAAAGTTCCACTCTTTAAGTGCTGCTAGGCTGGGACGGATTTGAGGGGAGACCTCAATTGCTCTCTGCAACTCCCTGAAAGGAGGTTGGAGTGAAGTGAGTGTCAGTCTCTTCTCTCTAGTATCAGATAATAGAATGAGAGGAAACAGCCTGAAATCATGCCAGAGGAGGTTTAGGTTGGATATCAGGAAAAACTTCCTTGCTGCAAGAGTGGTCAGGCTTTGGAACAGGCTGCTATGGACCTCCCTGGTAGAGTCACTGTCCCTAGAGATGTTCAAGAAACATGTGGCCATTTCACTTTGGGAAATAGTTTAATGGCCATGGTGGTGTTGGGCTGATGTTTGGACGTGATGGTTTTGGAGGTCTTTTCCAACCAAAACAATTCTATGATTCTATACACTTCTCCACATGAGAATGCTCTCATTTACATTGTATGCATTTCTTTAGAAATCTCTGCCCTTGACTTAGTCATTGCTGCAACACTGTTAATCCACTGTTAATCCATTGTTTGTTGATAAAGTAACGATTAGGGAAGGGCAAGTCCATGGCTCAGCTTGGCCAGCGTAGGTATGAGGACTGATAAGCTGATTGTTTTTAAAACAATGTTTCAGCCCTTTCAGGTACCATCTTCTCATGTCCTGCAGGTGTCTGAATTATAGAGATCTCAGTGCCTGGATTACAGACATCTCAGGACAAGCTATCATTGATATTTTCTCACTCAGCTTGTTACAGTAGAATTGCTTTGGTTGGAAAAGACCTCTAAGATCATGGAGTCCAACTATGTTTTGCTCCTAACTTGTTCAGCAGACACATTGTTGTTCTCCTGGGAGTGTAGCTCAGTATCTTCCTGAAGCAATAACGCCCTCAAGGTTCTCCTTGTTGACTTGGTAATCACCAAGTGATCCCAGCCTCTTTTGGCAAAACTTGGTCAGCAGTGAGATAAATATTTCCCTGTATGAGTCATGTTCATATCTTCAGGTTGTAAAACAGCGAAACTTTCATCACAGGGCTTGACTATTAGATAGGCAAGAAAATGAAGCACAAAGCACCTGTCTCTCTCTGCTTTGTGATCTTCACATTGGCACCAAGCTGCCTTTCACAGGGGGAGGAGGCTGGTAATTAAGGTGAGTTTCATCTCTTCTAACTTCAGATGTCTATAGCACAGATTTCCTTTCCTGAATTGTTCCTTTTACGATTGAGCTTAAGAAATGTGGTCCAACATATACTGTAAGACACAATAAATTGCAGCTTAGATGTGCCATTTACTATCAAGAGCACCTAATTAGTTTAGAATGTTGCTGCCTATCCCCAGTTTGATTAATCCCTTCCAAAAATGCCTTCAGAAAAAGGCTGAGATGTAAAAACATCCCAGTGAAGGGTGGTGAGACATTGGAACAGCTTGCCCAGAGAGGTCATGGATGCCCCCTCCCTCGAGATGTTCAAGGCCAGGTTGGATGAGGCTTTGAGCAACCTGCACTACTGGAAGGTGTCTCTGTCCATGGCAGGGGTGTTGGAACCTGATCATCTTTAAGGTCCCCTTCGAATCCAAACCATTCCATGAATAATTTAGTAAAGTGCTACCACATCTTTCTATTTTCTGTAAAATCCACTCTTCAGTCAGAATCCCAATTCTCTAGTAACCCCACTGACTGCAAATGAACAGCCATGACAGAAGGACACATATATTTGGGTTGCAAACACAGCCCTGTGAGCATCCAGGGAGGCTGTGTGGGCATGAGAACCTGCCTGTAGACTTCCAAGGAACACCACACCTATTGCCAGTGCATGGTACAAGTTCTGGGTACTGGTGTCTAAGGTTGCTTACTGCAAGACCTTTGTCTGATTTCTGTACTGTTACTGAACCTATTTGTTCCTTTTCCCAAGAAAGGTTGGATCAGATGATCCTTGAGGTCCCTTCCTACATGATGTTCTAGGACTCCATGAAATATCACAGAATCACAGAATGGTAGGATTTGGAGGGGACCTCTTGGAGATCATCAAGTCCAATTGCCCTGCCAAGGCAGGGTCACCTAGAGGTCACATAGGAACATGCCCAGGTGAACGCTGAATGTCTCCAAAGATGGAGACTCCACCAGCTCTCTGGGCAGCCTGTTCCAGTGCTCCATTACCCTTCAGTTAAAGAAGTTCTTCCTCATGTTTAGATGGACATTCTTATGATCTTGGTGAGAGACTGCTAAACTTGAAGTGCTTCTTGTTAGTCTCAAAGCTGCACTTTCTTGAGTTTACAAGACATGTGAGAGAACTCTTTGCTCCCATGCCATCAAAGGAAGTGCAGGAGGAGGATGCTGTAGCTGCTTACAGGTCAGGAGTTAGCTGAGTGGGTGAAGCACATCAGACAGTTAGAATTGAGGCACTGGAAACCTGTGATTCATTCAGAAGTACGCTCCCATTTCTGGAAATGAGACACTTCCAGAAAGTGAAGTAGCATTGCATGCAGTTCTGCATTCCTGTGTAGAGATGAAAATGGCTTCATCCACCCTTCATGTGTCCTTCCCAGGAGAAACCAACAACGTGCCATCGATTCACTGCAGTCCACCCTTGATTCTGAAGCCCGGAGCAGAAACGAGGCCATCCGGCTCAAGAAGAAGATGGAAGGTGACCTGAATGAGATGGAAATCCAGCTCAGCCATGCTAACAGGCATGCTGCAGAAGCCACAAAGTCAGCACGTATCTTGCAGACACAAATAAAGGTACTATGAGAGCTGCCATCCCAAACCCCCAGTGGTAGGTGTGGGCCAGGTTTTATTCAGTACAGAACAAAGCCAGAGTGATGATGGTAATTTGAGAAGCTGCTCCTGAGCATGTGCAGGGAAAGCTGCTAGTGATCACATCTGGTGTAAGAGAATGCTGGAAAACTGATTTCTTCCAAGGCTTGTTCATAAACTGGATGAGATCCTGTCATTAAACCCTTGCTGGCTACAACCTCCTGTGGTGGGAAAAAGTGTGCCTCATGAGGAACTGGAGATCTGTGATTTTCTTGTCAGCTTGCAGGCCCTTTAAAAGCAGGGAGTAAGTCAGTTGGCCAGAGGGCAGAGTGTGAGTGGTGAGACATTAGAACAAGTTTCCCAGGGAGGTCATGGATGCCCCCTCTCTGGACGTGTTCAAGGCCAGTCTGGATGAGGACTTGAGCAACCTGGTCTAGTGGGAGGTGTCACTGCCCATGACAGGGGGGTGGAACTAGAGGAGCTTTAATGTCCCTTCCAACCCAAACCATTCTATGAATCTATGAATCTACTCAATTCTGTTGTTTGCTTCAACATTTGTAATAGCTTAAAAAAAAAAGTGTTTTGCTAAGATACCTCTGAAGTCATGTCCTCTCCCATGGTTAAGCAGCTAGTTACTGACAGATCGGAACACTCAGTTCTTTCCCCCATTGCACCACACACCACAAAACCTCACAGTGTGGAGGAAGCCTTTCTCCATTTATTTAATTCTCTCCTCTTTGTAAGGTATTGGAATTCTTTAGGTGGGCCTCACACAACCTCTGCAATCTGGGCTCTTTTTAAGTAAGCACAGAGGCTCAAAACACCATTGCAGTGGTAAAAAAACCCCAAACATCTGATTTGTTTAACCAGAAGGCCATTGAGATGCTGAGGCATGTCCAGAGAAGGGCAACAAAGCTGCTGAAGGGTCTGGAGAACAGGTCTGGGGAGGAGCAGCTGAGGGAACTGGGGTTGTTCAGTCTGGAGTAGAGGAGGCTGAGGTGAGACTTCATTGCTCTCTACAACTACCTGAAAGGAGGTTGGAGTGAGGTGGGGGTTGGTCTCTTCTCCCTAGCATCAGGTGATAGAACGAGAGGAAATGGCCTGAAATTGTGCCAGGGAGGTTTAGATTGGATGTTAGAAAAATTTCTTTGCTGCAAGTGTGGTCGGGCATTGGAACAGGCTGCTGAGGGAGGTGGTGGAGTCCCTGTCCCTGGAGGTGTGCCAGAAATGTGTGGACATTGCACTTGGAATGTGGTTTAATGGCCACAGTGGTGTTAGTTTGAAAGTTGGACTCAACAATCTTAGAGGTCTTTTCCAGCCAAAACAATTCTATGATTCTATGACTCTAGGAGCTTCAGGTTCAGCTGGATGACTCAGGACATGTGAATGAAGATCTGAAGGAGCAGTTGGCAGTCTCTGACAGGAGGAACAATCTTCTCCAATCAGAGTTGGATGAGCTGAGGGCTTTGCTGGACCAGACTGAACGAGCAAGGAAGCTGGCAGAGCATGAGCTGCTGGAAGCCACTGAACGTGTGAACCTGCTTCACACTCAGGTTGGTTTTCTTTGGTTTTTGTGCTCTCTCCCTTACTGGCTTGAACTGGAACTTGTCTATCAGGCACTGCCACTGTTTGTCCATTGCTGCCATAAAGCAGACACACCTTGCCCTCCTTCAAGGAATAAAGCGAGGAAGAGGAAGTTAGTCACTCTGTAGATATATCACCTTCCCTCCCTTCAAGTCAGCTGGAATTGTGATTCAACCAACTGGTGATAAACAGTTCCCAGAGAAAGTGATGATGGAAGATAATAGGAATAAGTTTGATTTCTTTCCTTCTTCCATGCTGCAAAACCAGTTTGCTGCTACAGTGAAGCCATGGGTGGGCTTTGGACATTAGGAAGAGGTTCTTTACTATGAGGGTGGCAAGACACTGGAATGGGTTGCCCAGAGAAGTTGTGGATGCCTCCAGGCTATATGAGACTTTGAGCAACCTGGTCTAGTGGAAGGTTCCCCTGCCTATGGCAAGGGGGTTGGAACCAGATGATCTTTAAGGTCTTTTCCAACCCAGACCATTCTATGACTCTGTCACAGTCGACACTACAATTTTTTCAGGGCCATGGAGGGCCATGTCCTGACTCACCACCATTTTTGCTACAATCCCAAAGCTTCTCCTCACCAAATAACCATCAGAAAGAAACAAAAATGGGGTACAGGCACAGTGTTTCATCCAGCTCATTGATGACATGGGGCTTCTGGTTCAGTCTCCTCATTGCCTAACTGATTATGGACCATTAGTTTTCCAAATTGAACTGCCTTACTCATTTTTCTCTTTCAGCCTATTGCTTATTATTTTATTGGAGTATTTACAGCTTTGAGAGGATTTTAATTATTTCCTCAGTCTGAAGCCTTATAGGTCCAGGTCAGCCCTCAGTTCATACCTGGACCTCCTTGTCCAAGTACTTCTCTGTGTAATCCAGGAGTTGGTAAAACCATTAAGCCTCGATGTGCCATGCTGTTTAGAGGAGTTATGTCTCTAATCATCATGTTTCTTCTTTTTCCACTGTTCCTCTGAAAAACATAAAAGAACACAAGCCTGATCAATCAAAAGAAGAAGCTGGAGGGTGACATTTCCCAGATGCAGAATGAAGTGGAGGAATCGATGCAGGAGTGCCGGAATGCAGAGGAAAAAGCCAAGAAAGCAATCACAGATGTAAGTAGGATGCTGCTTCCTTGGTCACTTCTTTTCAGTACCATAACATCTTAGGACAGACAAGAAGATATTTTCCAAGATCATAGATCCAAAGCACTCCATGGAGGTAACTGATGAAACTACAAAATAGAAGAAGCTAGCAGTAAAAAGAGAGGAAGGACTTTTTCCTGATATTTAGGGTTGGGGTTTGGTTGCTTTGTTGGAGTGTTTCTGCCCCACACATTTCTGCCCTGAGAATGGAGTTTCCATTTGCAGATTCACAGATTGTATTGGGGTGGAAGGGACCCTCAAAAGTCATCTTGTACAACATCCCTACAGTGAGCAGGGACACCTCCAACTAGATCAGATTGCTTAGAGTCCCATTAATCCTCAAAGTCTCAGGTCCTGTCACCTTTGAATCAGGTAAATCATGCACCTGGACAGAATAAACCAGTTCACACTGAACTAGCCCTAACTGGTCTCCTGCTGTACACAGAATCTGATATGAGAAACAAAACTACTGAATACCAAACAAGGGACTCCACAACTAGATGTCTAGGAAAACGCCAAAGATCCCAGGAGGAGAGATGGAGTGCATTCTTCCCCTAGGGAAGACAAACTTTGGCCTGATACAGACCTGGGGAAATCCATGTCTTCAGAGTTCACCTGATATGCCACGTCATACCAACAGATAAAATGAAAGCTAAAGCTGGAGGCTTCTGTGAGTTACGTCTGGAGGGCCTGCACAAAGCTATTCCTCTATCATGGTATTCCCTGCTTCTCAGCTGACAGCACTATTGCTACCTGCCAGAAAGAAGGACACTGAGGTGCTGGAATGTGTCCAGAGAAGGGCAACTTCAAAGCTGGTGAAGGGTCAGAGAACAGGCCCAGTGATGAGCAGCTGAGGGAACTGGGGTTGTTTAGTCTGGAGAAGAGGAAGCTGAGGGAAGACCTCATTGCTTTCTACAACTCCCTGAAATGAGGTTGGAGTAAGGTGGGGGTTGGTCTTTTCTTCCTAGAATCAGGTAATAGAATGAGAGGAAATGGCCTGGAATTCCACCAAGGGAGGTTTAGTTTGGATACTAGGAAAATTTTCTTTGCTGCAAGAGTGGCCAGGCATTGGAAGAGGCTGCCCATGGAGGTGGTGGAGTCACTGTCCCTGGAGATGTTAAAAAAAATCAGTAGATGTGACACTCTGGATGTGGTAGTTCTAGGCTGTACCTTTAAAATTTTCCACCACACTGGGATATGGTTTAATGGCCATGGTGGTGTTCAGTCAGTGGTTGGGCTTGATGCTCATAGAGGTCTTTCTCAACCAAAACAATTCTCTGATTCTGTGACTCTAACATGCTGATTGTCCTTCATTCAGCTCCAGCCTGGGTGCAGTGATCGATGCCTATTGAAAGCTGTGCAGAGAAGGGTACAACATCTGTGGATGGCTCCTGGTGGCAGGCACAAACATCAGAGAAGGACTGGGTTAATTGGTACCCTCCTTATGTGTCTCACAGAAAAGCCAGGGACCAATGGAATATGTTCAGACTGAGCTTTCTGGCCAAGGACGCTGGGACCAGACTGCAGAAGCTGCTAGAGGCAGTTCTTGGCTATGACTGTGAAGGGAAATTTGTCTGCTAGGATTTTTAGATTCATAGAATGGTTTGGGTTGGACAGGACCTTAAAGATTATCTAGTTCCAACCCCCCCTGCCATGGGCAAGGACACCTTCCACTAGACCAAGTTGCTCAAGGCCCCATCAAATCTGGCCTTGAACAAATTTCCTCCCTCCAGGGAGGGAACATTCACAACCTCTCTGGGCAACCTGTTCCAGTGTCTCACCACCCTCACTGTCAAGAATTTGTCTAAATCTCCCCTCTTCCAGCTCAAAGCCATTCCCTCTCATCCTATCACTACAAGCCCTTGTAAAAAGTCCCTCCCCATCTTTCCTGTAGCCCCCTTTGGTTACTGGAAGGCTGCTTTAGGGTCTCCCTGGAGCCTTCTATTCTACCCTTCCAGAGCTCCACACACCAAGATTAAATTGTGAGTAAGCTCTGTGTAAAATACCTGCAGTGCATGGCAGAGGCTTACTTGTGGGTGTTATGAATGAGACATGGTATAGTCCAGGTCCTGATCTGTGGGGAATCTTCAGTCAGAGGGAAGAAAACAATTCCTCCAAGGCTATTCTGTCCCTGGGCTTTCTGTGTCAAGGCAAGGTATGAGCACGCAAGGTATTCTCTCAAGCTGTGGGTACAGCGAGTGATCCAAAGAGGGGGTAGTTCCAATAGATAGATCTTCCATCATTCCACAGTAACCCAGTATCACAAGAGAGCTGCTGAAAAATGTGGTTGTTTTTCAGGCAGCAATGATGGCTGAGGAGCTTAAAAAGGAGCAGGATACTAGTGCTCACTTAGAGAGAATGAAGAAGAACATGGAGCAAACCATCAAAGACCTCCAGAAACGACTGGATGAAGCAGAACAAATCGCCCTGAAAGGTGGCAAGAAGCAGATCCAGAAACTGGAATCCAGGGTAAGTTTATGATCCAACTTTGGCTCGCTCTCTCCTGCTTACAGAACTGGGAACAGGTAGGTGCCTAAAGGCTGCCTGTCAAATTCATGGAGGTCAATAAGGGATAGAGTGAATGCTTTCCTCTGTTTCACAAAATGCAGTTCTTGGAGGCATGCTTCCCCTTCATCATCCAGCTACAACGATCTGTTGTAGCCACAGCAGATGACAAAGCCCTTGATTTAAAACAAAAAACAACATTAAATTTAAGAAAAACAACTAAAACCAGCAAAAAGCTTCTCCAAAGCTTGCTTCAGTTGAACTTTTTTTTTTTTTTGGCCTTCACATATGTCTGCAGCTTTGACTGCGAGTGCAGCTTGAAAAAGGCAGAATGGAAAGGTGACATTTTGATTGGCTCCTGAAATTCAGCTTTATGGAGGTGCTGAGAAAGTGAGCATGTCTTGAGCTGTGAACCAAATTATCTGCATAGCTTAATGACATGAAGGGGTTTCTCCTGGGTTCTTGAAGGTTCGTGAGCTGGAGAACGAACTTGAGACTGAACTGCGTCGCAATACGGATGCCCAGAAAGGAGCGCGCAAGTTTGAGAGACGCATCAAAGAGCTGACTTACCAGGTATGGTGAGGGCTGTGGCAACCAGCAGGTCACTGGGGAGAAATGGATTCCCCCAAACAACATCTTCAGGTGCCTCAGTGCTTCAGTGGAGGATGAAGGATGGCATTTCCCAGAGCTTTCTGATTCTTTCTGGATTGTTCAGTCTGGAGAAGAGAAGGCTGAGAGGAGACCTCATTGCTCTCTACAGCTCTGTGAAAGGAGGTTCAAGTGAGGTGGGGATTGGTCTCCTCTCCCTATTGTCAGGTGATACAATGAGAGGAAATAGCTTGAAATTGTGCCAGAGGAGGTTTAGGTTGGAGATTAGGAAAAATTACTTTCCTGCAAGAGTGGTCAGGCATTGGAACAGGCTGCCCAGGGAGGTGGTGGAGTCACTGCCCCTGGAGGTGTTCAAGAAATGTGTGGGCATGGCACTTGAAGTCATGGTTTAATGGCCACGGTAGTGTTAGGCTGATGGTTAGACTCAATGATCTTGGAGGTCTTTTCCAAGCAAAACAATTCTATGATTCTATGCTTTCTTCTGAAATCAAACACAGAGTAAATTTTGCTCTCAGTTGTGTTTACAGGATCACAGGATGTTAGGGGTTGGAAGGGACCTCCAAAGATCGAGTCCAACCCCCCTGCCAGAGCAGGACCATAGAATCTAGCACAGGTCACACAGGAACACATCCAGATGGGTCTTGAAAGTCTCCAGAGAAGACCCACTCTTACTTCAAAAGATGACCCCTTCAAATTGAAAAAGAGTTTGAAAGTAGGAGGACTGATTTTTAAAATTTTATTAAATCTAGTTTTCTCTTGTTATACACTGGAATTCCAAAAGACAGGCTGAAGGGTGGACTCGATGATCTTAAAGGTCTCTTTCAACTGAAATAATTCTATGATTCCATGATTATAGGAAGCTTTAGAGCTAGGAAGAACATCTTCCCAAGGCTATCATCATCCTGCCTGACTCACTGTGGATAATGTTAGAAAGCCTTGGTTGCTGGGATTTGGACTGTTTTAGCACAGCATTAATATGGAGCAGGCTCAGATGCCTACTCACACTGCGAGAGAAGAAAGGGCCCAGCTGTCCCTCAGCTATGCTGATGTTGCTAAAAAGAGCCAGAAGGATTCAGCTGGCTGTAAAGCATCACTCAGTGTAGGGTTGCCCAGTCCCAGGGCTCTGCTACCTATTACTAAGCAGCAGGGAGAGAGTCTAAAGCCTCAGAATGCTAACAGCTGCTTGCCTTTCAACAAAGCTCTTCATCACAGAGCACTGATCCTTTTGCTTTCAACAGCCTCCTTAAGAAGATAATCCCATCCATCTGCTTTAGGAGATTATGTAGCTTCCTACCTGTTGTTTCACTCAGTTTTGTAAGAAGAGGCTGAAGGTTGTTTCCTCAGAATACACAGCTCCAGCACAGACAGACAGAATCATATGCTCATAGAATGGTTTGGGTTGGAAGGGACCTTAAAAATCATCTAACTCCAACCCTGCTTCCATGGATGGTGGCACCTCCCGCTACACCAGGTTGCTCAAGGCCCTGTCCAACCCAGCTAGATCAGGCTGCCCAGGGCCACATCAAGTCTTATCTTGATTGTCTCCAGGGATGGGGCCTCAACCACATCCCTAGGCACCCTGTTCCAGCATTTCACCATTCTCATTTTGAAGAACTTCCTCCTAATGCCCAACTGAAATCTACCCTGCTCTGCTTTCAAACCGTTGTCCCTTGTAATATCACCACAAGCCCTTCTAAACAGTCCCTCTCCAGCCTTCCTGTAGGTCCCCTTCAGATATTGAAATCCAGCTCTAAGATCTCCATGGAGCTGTCTCTTCTCCTGGCTGAACAACCCCAGTTCTTCCTGCCCATCTTTGTAGAGACACACTCTGTAATGACATCATGCTCCTCATCTGTGAGCAAGGAACTCTTTTCTGTGTTTATACTTCTGAAAGTGTGTGCACATAGAAGTGTGTGTGTGTGTATGTATATATATTTACATATACTGATATGAATGGGAGGGCACTCTCCTTTAGTCTTCAGCCTCCAGGCTTACTTACATCTTCAATCAACCCACAGACATCTTTCTCATCTACACAGGATGATCACTGTATGTTTTGTTTGCATTTTGAACTCTATGTTTCTAAAATGCTGCCTGTGGCAGCCATACCTATTTCAGTGTGGGAGGTGCTTTAGGCCTTTTTCACTCTCAACCCAGTTAATGATGTTTCCATGCAGTCAGAAGAAGATAAGAAGAATCTGGCCAGGATGCAGGACCTGATTGACAAACTCCAATTGAAAGTGAAGAGCTACAAGCACCAAGCAGAGGAAGCTGTAAGTAACCATTCAGGCTTTTTGACTTTTGAGAAATTTCTTGTCCTTTACCTCACAATCTTTGCTCCATAGAAGCTTTTAGTACAAACACACGTTTTGTACATTGATTTGTGTTTACATTCATAGAATCCTTGTGTGTATAATATGCTACATATTTAATTTTATTTTATAGTATATTTATAATATAAAATAAAACATGTAGCATATCTGGGTGACACTGGAACAGCTTGCCCAGGGAGGTTGTAGATACTCGCTCCCTGGAGGTGTTTAAGGCCAGGCTGGATGAGGCCTTGAGCAACCTGGTCTAGTGGGAGGTGATCCTGCCCGTGGCAGGGGGGTTGGAAATGGATGATCTTTAAGGCCTCTTCTAACCTAAACCATTCTATGAATCTGTTGATTAAAGAAAAGGTGTTCAATTTTATCTTAAGACTGCAGTACAATTTGCACAGGAAGTGGGGAAGGGCAGTAGCAGGAAAGACTTTTTTCCTCCTAGTCCCTCAGGAGGCATGCTGAGAACCTCCAAGTTCACTTACCACAGAGAGTGGCACTGGAAATGTCAACTGCAAAATAACAATCCTGGTTCTCCAGGAGGCAAATGGGTCCCATCCAGTGTTACCTAGTCATGCTGAGCACTTTTCATTCCACTTGAAATGGAAAGCTTTGCTTCATATGGACAGGAGGAAATGAGCTGTACTGTTTTCTCTCACCAGGAAGCTCAAGCCAATCTGTACCTTTCAAAGTACAGAAAGCAGCAACATGATCTGGATGATGCTGAAGAAAGAGCTGAAATAGCTGAATCTCAGGTTAACAAGCTGAGGAGCAAGTCAAGAGACATTGGCATGAAAAAGGTATGGCTGTACCACATGGGCTAAATGTGACTGTTTCATACACTGTATGCAAGAAGATCTGTTACATCTATCGAAGTAGCATGGGCTAGAAGAAAATCTTGCTTACTACATCTTTAGTTTCAGTCTACCTTTTATTTTATCATTAAGGTAAGTCTTTAAGACAGCAAAATTAATTCTGTCCTCTTGACATGGTCATTGAACCTCTGTGCTCAGGAGCCAGAAGTTTCCAGAACTGGTGATTGGGTTTGTTGGTTTGTTTTCATTTTTTTGCAAGAGATATTTAAAAACTCCACCTTTTTCTTCTTCTGATGGTGTAAATTTCTGTATATGTAATACAGCCTAGGGCTGATTGCCCTGGCAGATGGCCAGATATTTTAACGTCATCCAATGAACTGAAGACAGGCAAGGTTGGATAGATTTATGCTAGTCTGTTTCAGGTAGAAACCAGTAACACCAGCAAGCAGAAGCATTAGTGAAAAAAGCTTTTTTGTCATTTGTTTGTGACTTTACCCTAAACCACCCTCAACACTTCCATTTTAACAGCTGCATACTATCCCAATTGCATTTCAGGTTCATGAAGAGGAGTAAGTATGGTCCAAGCTGACAGATGTGAGAAGATGCTTCATATAATCAGGCACAACTGATGAAAAAAAATATTTTAAAAAAAGCACTCAGAGAAATAAACATCAAGTGAAAACCCAAAGACAGTGTACAGTGTTTTCCATTCATTTCTGGGTTTCTATTTGCCAGGGATCAATAAAAGATTAAGTCTTGCCAACAGCCCACTTCATTATGTTAGAATAAATCCCAACTGGCAGATCATTTCACAAAATCAAAAACAAGGGTAACTCCAGTAACACTTCAGACTTTCATGTATTAGGTGCAGATTCTTCAAGCAGCACAAATTAAACCTGTGCAGGACAGCTTGGATAACCCAGCTTCCATCTGTCTTGCCAGTCAGAGTCCATATGAGTTTTGTAGGAGAGCAGAAAGTGAACTTCTTCACACCGTCAGTCGGTTTAGAAGCTTCCACTGCTACCAGACAATTTACTTTTGCTCACCAGCTGCAGGAGAAACATAGGAGATGCTGTGGAGGGACATGTCCCATCTGGACTGGCTGTGGTTCAGAAATAAGGTGTTCTCTTAGGCCTTTTCCACTTTCAAACAGGGAAATTGTCTTTGCCTAAAAACAAAATACTACATGAAGTGGAAAACAGTAATCCCTCTCTTTCTCCCATACTAAAAAAATAAAAGAATCTCTCAAACCTCAGTCTTCTGTACAGAATTTCTCACCGTGCCTTTAATACACCCATGTTCCTCACAGACATCAATTGATTTACCTTTTTTTTCCTCATCACTTCAGGGTTTTTGTTACTATGGCTCGGAAAATTCACACAGCATCACAGAGGATCACAGGATGTTAGGGGTTGGAAAGGACATCTGAACATCATCGAGTCCAACCCCCCTGCCAGAGCAGGACCATAGAATCTATCACACGTCACACATTTCCATGTTGTTATAACTTGATGAGGAAAGTGGTTGAGACACTTCAGTCATTTCAGTAGAGTTTTCAAGGAGGTTTCTTCTACTTTTCTAGTCAAAACAAAAACGTTTATAAGAATTACTGAAGTGTAAAATTAATTGTCTAGTGGGGACAGAGCAAAATAGCTTCACTATAAAGTCAGTATTTTCCCTTTTAACAATAGCTGAGGGAAATAAACCTTCACACAACAGTGCAGGAAACATTCTTGGTTCTTCCATCTGCTCCACCATGCAACACAGCTGAAGCTGAGCGCTCACACTTCTCACGCTGAAGTTTCAGTGAGCTTTGATGTTGGATTTAACTGAAATAGTCATTTGGGCCTTAAAGAACACTAGGTACATGCTTTGAGAGACTTCATGTTTTGGTTTGTGATTGGGTCTTTTTGAGAGAGAAAATTGGTTGGCTTTTAAAGTGAGTTATCAGAAAGAATTTGTAAAGGGTAACCAACTTTTTTTATTTTTTTATAGAGCACAGGACAGCATCTTGGCAAGATATTGAGTTGCTGGAGCATGTCCAAAGAAGGGCAATAATGCTAGTAAAGGGTGTGGTGAACAGGTCTGGTGAGGAGCAGCTGAGGGAACTGGGGTTGTTCAGTCTGAAGAAAAACAGGCTGAGGGAAGACCTCATTGCTGTCTACTGAAAGGAAGGTTAAGTGATGTGGGAGCTAATATCTTCTTCTTAGTATCATGTGATAGAATGAGAGGAAACAGCCTGAAATTGTGCCAGGGGAGGTTTAGATTTTACATGAGAAACAATTTATTTTCTGCAAGACTGGTGAGGCATGGGAACAGGCTGCTCAGGGAGGTGGTGGAGAGACTGTCCCTGGAGGTGTTTAAAAGAAACGTGGACATGACACTTTGGGACATGGTTTACTGGCCATGGTGGTGCTGGGTTGGACTAGAGAATCTTACATGTCTCTTCCAACTGAAACAATTCTGTGATTCTAAGTTAACGTTCTTACAACCAAAAGACTATTGCATAGATGCACCAATGAAGGCCTTCTGGACATAGAAATAAAGCAAGAATGAGGACAATTTATTTATTCTGAGATTTATCATCCTACATCTTCAGTCTTTTTTTGTATGCTTTAATTTATGAAAATCAAACTTACGTTGTAGTCAGACATTCAAGACCTGAATTTAAGTCTAACAATACCTTTAAAAATTAATTCCTTAGTGACTGTACATACCTTGTACCAGACTAGACCACCAGCAGCGCAGAGCAGCAGCAAGGCAATCGGGATGACCACTCTTATCTCAATATCCATCCTGTTGTTTGAGTACCCTTCAAAATACAAACTCCAAAAAGTTTAACGGAAGTGCTTGATATCACAAATTAATGTTCACTATTGTTCAATAATTACATCAAACCTATTTTTTTTTTTTAATTATAATCTAAAAATCTGTGAATAAGGGACATGATCTCAGTTTCTTTTTAATGTTACTAATAGAACAATATTCAAGTTACTTGACCCATACTATGAAACCTTTAAAAGAGACATTAATGATTTCAATCATCATCATACATTAGATTGAAAGGGATCCTAGAGATCATCTATGCCAATCTCCCTGCCAGGGGCTGGAACAACTTCCACTAGACCAGGTTGGTCAAGGCCTCATCCAACCTGGCCTTGAGCACCTCCAGGGAGGGGACATCAACAAGCTCTCTGGGCAACCTGTTCCAGTGCCTCACTACCCTCATACTGAAGAAATTCTTCCTAAGATCCTAAGTCTAAACCTACTCTCCATCTTATAACTGTTCCCTCTTGTCCTACTGCTAGACACCCTTATGAAAAGTCCCACTCCAGCTGTCCTGTAGGTTCCCTGCTGGTAATGGAAGGCAGCTATATAAGATCCCCACAGAGTCTTCTCTTCTCCAGGCTCAACAACCCCAGCTCCCTCATCCTGTGCTCATAGCAGAGGTGCTCCAGCCCTTGGATAATCTTTGTGGCCCTCCTCTTGACTCTCTCCAACAGATCTATGTTCTTATGATGACTTTAGTGTGAACTGAAAGCAGATTATTTTACTTGATTGTGCTGATACAAAACTCCATGTATGCTCACAGAACATGGTTTGAAGACTTCTTAATACCAATTTCATTTTAAAATATATCCAGTATGGTAAATATGTCTACGAGAAAGCTGGAGAGGGACTTTTTACAAGGGCTTGTAGTGATAGGACAAGAGGGAATGGATTGAAGCTGGAAGAGGGGAGATTTAGATTGGATATGAGGAAGAAATTATTGACAGTGAAGATGGTGAGACATTGGAACAGGTTGCCCAGGAACATTGTTGATGCCCCCTCCCTGGAGGTGTTCAAGGCCAGGTTGGAAGAGGCCTTGAGCAACCTGGTCTAGTGGGAGGTGTCCCTGCCCATGGCAGGGGGTTTGGAACTACATTATCTTCAAAGTCTCTTCCAACACAAAGCATTCTATTAATCTGTGAATCTTTGTCTTCTCTTCATCTCCTTGCTAAGTTTAGAGACTATATTTGCTATTAGCAGAGCATTTGGGACATGCTTCTGAGAGTTTCTCTGAGAACTGTCAGTAGCAACTCAGAGCAGCCATCAATTTTGAGATCTTTGTCACAACAAACTGAATAAAAGAATTCTCAAATATTTAAATAAATAAATCTTAATTAACATTTTTCCCCAGGGACAGCAATAATAAAATATCTCTATTATCCACCTGTACTAATTACACAAGATAATTTTTTACAGGTTACTGACAGGCTTCTTGGCTCTGCATACCCCATCCTCCAAACTCATAGGATCATAGAATGGTTTGGGTTGGAATTCACCTTCCCAGCTCTCCTGCAGCCAAATTCAGGTATTGGAAGGCTGCTCTAAAGTCTCTTCTCCAGTCTGAACAACCTGGGCTGGGGCAATCCCAGGCACCAATATAGGCTGAGCAGTGACTGGCTTGAGAGCAGAAGAAGAAAAGGACTTGGGGGTGCTGGTGGATGAGAAGCTCAACAGGAGCCACCAGTGTACACTTGCAGCCCAGAAACCAAATCACATCCTGAGCTACATCAAGAGAAGCATAGCCAGCAGGTCGAGGGAGGTGATTCTCCCTCTCTACTGCGCTCTGGTGAGACCTCACCTGGAGTACTGTGTCCAGTTCTGGAGCCCCCATTACAAGAAGGATCTGGAAGTGCTGGATTGTGCCCAGAGAAGGGCCATGAGGATGATCAGAGGGCTGAAGCACCTCTCCTATGAGGACAGAGTGAGAGAATTGGGGCTGTTCAGTCTGGAGAAGAGGATTTTTGAAAGCTTGCCTAGGGAGATTATGGATGTTCCCTTCCTTGAAGGCATTCAAGGTCAGGCTGGATGTGGTTCTGGGCAACCTGATCTAGTGGAAAGTGTCCCTGCCCACAGCAGGGGGTTTGGAACTAGATAATCCTTGAGGTCCCTTCCAACCCAGACAATTCTGTGATTCAGTGAACCTCAACTCTTCCAGCCTGTTCCCACAGGGGCAGATAATGGATGACAGATAAAACGAGTAAGAGCAGCAACCTACCAACTTGTAAAGTTCTCACAGTGAGCTTTGTGTATTGAGTTGTTGAAATATTGCACACATATTCTCCACTGTCCTGGGCAGTAAGATCACGCAGCATCAGTGAAAAGTTGCTTTGGTTCACCTGCGCTCGAGTCTGGAATGAGTGAGGTGTCCCATTGAAGGCAGCCAGGTCTAAAATCTCTGCACCTCTGTGTAATTTCCAGACAACACTGAAACCTTCAGTGTCTGCTGTGGTGTTGCTGTAGTCACAAGGAATTGCAGTGCTGCTTCCTTCTACGACAGACAGCTGGTCTGAAAAGAGAAAAATGAAGACATCTCTTCAGGTTTTTTTGGAAAATACTGTGGAGCTTATTCAGACATGGGGGAAGGGGAGGGAGTTGGTCTCTTCTCCCTAGTATCAAGTGACAGAACAACAAATGGTCTGAAATTGTGCCAGGGGAGGTTTAGGTTGGATATTAAGAAGAATTTCTTTCCTGCAAGAGTGGTCAGGCCTTGGAACTCGCTGCCCAGGGACCTCCCTAGTGGAGTCGCCATTCTTGGAAATGCTTAAAAGACATCTGGATGAGGAGCTTAGGCATGTGGTCTAACAGCTATGTACAGGGAGATGCTAGGCTATGGTTGGACTCAATGATATCAAGGTCTTTTCCAACCAGACAATTCTGTAATTCTATGATCCCATTTCCATGGCTGTCCCCCCCTGCAGAAATCCTGTATTTAATTTGGCCCTGAAAACATCTGTGATGTTCAGTAACCACAAAGGAAGACCCTTCCTCTCATTCCTACCTTTCATCCTCCACTCAGCAGTCCAGTTTTCATAGGGGAGATGGATATGACAATAGTATGGATCAGCTGTGTTTGTAATATTCTGGTCACTTCTAAGAGAATAGAGGACTCCATTGCTGCTTTTCTCCTGCTGTGTTTCTTGGATGGATGTATTGCCTCGCAGCCAAGATATATGCGGTTCGGGGTACGTGAGGAAGGCACGGCACATCAGCATTCTTCCTGTGTCTAGCTTTTGGTATTCCAGTGCATAAAAAGAGGAAACTAGATTAAAAAGAAAACAAAAAGAAATTAATCCTACTACTTTGGAAATCCTTTTTAACTTGAAGTGGTTCTCTTCTGAAATAACAGTGGGTACAATAAACAGAACTGAGAGCAAAATTTAATCTCTGTTTGATTTCCAACGAAAGCACAGAACCATAGAATTGCTTTGGTTGGAAAAGACTCTAAGATCATCGAGTCCAACCATCAACCTAAGACCACCATTAAACCATGTCCCAAAGTGCCATGTCCACACGTTTGTTGAACACCTCCAGGGGCAGTGAATCCATCACCTCCTGGGCAGACTGCTCCAATGCCTGACCACTCTTGTAGAAAATAAATTTTTCCTAATCTCCAACCTAATATCACCTGGCATAATCATAGAATCATAGAATGGTTTGGAAGGGACCTTAAAGATCATCTAGTTTCAACACCCCTTCAGGGGCGTTCTATCACCTGATATTAGGGAGATCAACCCCCCCCACCTCACTCTAACCTCCCTTCAAGGAGTTGTAGAGAGCAATGAGGTCTCTCTCCTCAGTCTCCTCCTCTCTTCATAGCAGCATTTACTGTCATTACCAGGGTGTGCACTATTCCAAGCAGCTACAAAATGCTTTAAAACTCAAATGTACCACCTAAATGCCCCTTAGAAACCACATTACAATAGGTTGTGAGATTAAGTGCTGCATTGTCATTTCTCAGCTCATGCTCCAACATTTCATGAGAGAAAATTAATTGATTGATTGCATCATCAGGATCAAAAGGTGCTCTGTGGAGTTGGAGGATATTGATTCCCTGCAAGAAATAGGACCGGAAAATCTGATTGTATAATCCCATTTTCACTGTCATGATCCAAGCACTTTAGCTGTTGTACTGACCTCTTACACGCAGCATGACTTCCACTTGTCTTTTAGCTTCCAGTGTTCCCACGTAGCATTTATAAAGGCCCTCATCAGTCACAGTTAGGTTACTAAGTTTCAAGGA
Organism: Indicator indicator; assembly: GCF_027791375.1. Classification (NCBI taxonomy): domain Eukaryota; kingdom Metazoa; phylum Chordata; class Aves; order Piciformes; family Indicatoridae; genus Indicator; species Indicator indicator. Next base: position 83,072,337 of record NC_072010.1, read on the forward strand.
GGCATTTCCATTATGAATGTTCTGGTGGAAAAGATGTGTTCTGTTTTTGTAATCCAGGTCTTGCTGTTCCAGATGATCACTCTGATTGTAGTAGCTGTGCACATATTTCTTCCCTGTCTCCCAATGAATTACTTCATCACGTCCAGGTGGGAAAGAGCAAGGAAGGATGCAATCCTTGGAAAACTGCCCCACTATTGTTTTCTGCTCTGTAAAACCTAAAGCACATGAATACAGATGAAGAAATCAAATCTAGTCCTGACACAAAACTGCTCTGGCAGGCAGGACATTCCTACCAAGAGCACCAACAGCTCTTGCAGGACTTTTCTGTATCATGAGTTTCAGGGACAGCACAAGTCTTCATTCAGTTTGATCAATATTGAAACACACAGCTCTGGTCATCGAACTTATAATCACCTACAGATCCCAACCAGCACACCCCACCTGAGCTTCAAATGCATTTCCAACAGCACGACTTAAACCTCAAACCCTTCTGAGCTGCAGCTTGCTACTTGCTCCAATGTTCATAGTGTCATGTTGCAGTGACCCAGGTTACCAGTAACCTTCACAGGGTTATTATTGCACCATCACAAGCGCAGACAGAATGCTTTAAAACAGCTGCCTCCCCACCTAGTGTCAGGCAGCTCTGTCCCTGCCCCCCAGGGTAATTAGGGTATGGATTCCTCAAAATTAATTCCCACAAGTGGTAGCATCTGATTTCAGCATGAACTGAGAACCACTGCTGCTGAAAGGTCACACAAGGCATGCCACCAGCAGAGCCATGGGACAGAAACATTGGCAGGCAACAATTTGAGTGCTTGATGGCCCATGGCCATTGATTCAGCCATCTTCCAGTCATCTTTTGCTAACTGTTTTAGGATATCTCAAATTGATTCTTTACCATTAATAAATAGTTTTAGAATTAATTCATTTCCCAACCCTACCCCCATTAAAAAATTTGTAACAATTATCTTGCTATTTCTCATAAACAATAGAGCTAAAAACCTACCCCAAACTGTAGCACCTATATGAAATAAATAGATGAGAAGAGATAGGATTCTCTGTCTCTTCATGTCTTCTTTGGTTCATTGCAGACTCACATCGAACTGACAACATAAAAGGAGGGGAGAAAACCTATTTAAATACAGGTGTGATGGTTTTAAGACTGTCTTTTTAATTTTTCTTCACAAAGTTCAAGCAGAGAAAGAATGTAAATAAATCACCATTGGTGTAAGAAAGCAAAATAATGATTATTCTAAACACTTCCATTGGAGAGAGAGAAATGTTTAAGAATCTCTACTCAAAACAAGGTTGGGGACTTGGGCAGTCTCAGCTTTCTGGGCTTCTGTCTGCCTGCTTCTTCTTTTCTGGCTGAAGATAACACACTGACCTTGACAAGCTAAGTCTAACAGCCTCTCTGCTTCTTGACTCTCTGCCTTCTGCCAGGGGGGGTCTGAGGGGATTCCTTCTGGCTGGGGAGAGGCCCCTTGGGGAAGGCCCCTTGGGGGAAGCAAAGAGAGCTTGGTTTTGCTTTTCTGTTGATTGTACAGATTTGTACATGTTGTGAATAGTGTATATTTGTACATATTAATTGCTTTTCATCATAGATTGTAGATTTGCTTGTAAATACAGCTTTCATTTGCCTCCAGACTGAGCTAGCCTGGTCATTGTCAGTGTGGGAGGGGGATTTCAGCTCTCACACTGTTACAACAGGTAAAAGACAAGCTTCAATGATATAATTTCCCTTCTACAGCTTATTAACGATTTTGTGTCATGGTTTTTGATCCAGATTTTTTGGTTTAAGGTCACTATGTGATACTCTATGTTTCATAATGGTTGAGGCGCTCTCACCACCATGCAATCCCTAGCTGTTTATTTTTAATATCTAGAAAGTTTACCATCAGTGTTCTTAGAGGACTAGGGAACGTTAATTTTCATTCATGAACACAACACCAAGGAAAAACAGTGAAGCACAATTTCCAAAAGGATGTCAGACAGCCCTTGCCAAGACAGATTTTTTTAATTTCCTAAAATTTATTTCTAATAACTGCAACAGTTGACTTTCTGGGGTGGGAAATGTGCTTGGTGTTTGGATTACAGAAATTGTAATCAATGATAAGTTTGACTTTATGTGATCTACCACATTTAACAGTCAAGTTTAACCAGTGGTGATGCTCTGAGAGTAACATGCTTCCAGCAGTACCTCTGTGCAATGCCTTCGGGAGCTGCATCAAGGAGTAAAGCCTGGACAGTGCAAGTTGCCTTGCATCTTCTAGCTATGCTCCAAAAGGCAATACTGAAATACAGAACTATCACTAGCTATCTGAAAATGTTTATGTTCAGCCCAGATGTTAGCATCACAGTCTGTTGAGAAAAATGTTTGTGGCTTTCTAGAAAAACCTGGGAAGTGCAGGCTCTTCTTTTTAACAGGTCTGGAGTCTTACAGGCATAAAGTAGATTTATGGTGATAGAGTCACAGTTCAAAGGACTACAGAAAGACATTTTTCCTGTTTGTTACAGGCACAACCAAGACATCACACCCTAAAGCTTTGTAGTGAAATATTAAAATGAATTTTTTTATCTAGACAGCATACAACTAGAGTTGAGATTACTGTGGTCATGTCAATTACTGATGCTCTAGTTTTCAGGAGACTTATTTCATATAGAACTATCATGGGCTGTTGGGCAGCAGCTCAGGCAGGGTTTCTGAGAGCAAGGCAAGGGACTCAAATGTATCTTTCAAGAGAGGCTGCACTTGCTTGGGCTATTGTAGGAAACAAACATCAAACAGCACATGATTTTTTTTGCTAGTCAGCAACCAAACTACATGCCCTTTGAACTGTGCATCAGTGTGAACCCTGATAAGAGCAATGGGATCAGTCTCTGCTCTGTGAACTTTCCTGTGATATACTTTGAGAGCCGCCATACATACAGTAATACTCACCTAACTCTGTCAAACAAAGCAATTCCTTTACTTAGTGTAAAGCATTTTGATCAAATCCTTGTCAAGGTAACTTAGCAAGACATTTCAAGCACACACACATGCACATGCAAGGACTGAAAATGGCCCCAAGTAAGCAAGAAAAATGAATGTGCAAAGTACAAGGACTGGAAATGCCCACAAGCAAACAAGAAATATGAATTTGTAAAAAGTTCTAAAATAAACATGGTAATCACAATAATGCTAAAACCCCATACTAGCCACAACGACACTAGCTTTCCAGAATTTCCCTACTAAATCTTCAGGGAATCACAGAATTGTTAGGGTTGGAAGGGAGGACCTCAAGCATTATCTAGTTCCATCCCCCCCTGCCATGGGCAGGGACACCTCACACTAGATCAGGTTGCTCAGAGCCACATCCAGCCTGGCCTTAAACACCTCCAGGGGTGAGGCTTCTACCACCTCCCTGGGCAACCTGTTCCAGTGTCTCACCACCCTCATGGTGAAGAACTTCTTCCTAACAACCAATATGAATCTACCCATTTCTATTTTTGCTCCATTCTCCCTAGTCTTATCATTACCTGACACCCTAAAAAGTCCCTCCCCAGCTTTCTTGTAGGCCCCCTTCAGATATTGGAAGGCCACAATAAGGTCACCTCAGAGCCTTCTCTTCTCCAGACTGAACAGCCCCAACTCTTTCAGTCTGTCCTCATAGGAGAGCTGCTTCAGCCCTCTGATCATCCTGGTGGCCCTTCTCTGGACATGTTCCAGATCTTTCCTGTAACAGGGGCTCCAGAACTGGATGCAGTACTCCAGGTGGGGTCTCACCAGAGCAGAGTAGAGGGGGAGAATCACCTCCCTTGACCTGCTGGCCATACTTCTCTTGATGCGCTCCAGGATATGATTTGCTTTCTGGGCTGCAAGTGCACACTGGTGGTTCATGTTGAGCTTCTCATCCACCAGCACCCCCAAGTCCTTTTCTTCAGGGCTGCTCTCCAGCCAGTCACTTCCCAGCCTATATCAGTGCTTGGGATTGCCCTGACCCAGACTTTTCAGGAGACTTTTTCTATAGCAGAAAAAATAATTATTTCCCCACCTCCCTGCAATAAAATCCCTATGACCGAAATTCTAACTTCATACTTTCCTTGTTAAAAAAACTTTCTCAAAATTGGAAACTTCACACATTCTAAACATTCCTAAAAGAAGAAGGTGCCCACATTCTAAACATCCCAAATTGTCTTAGGAAGAAGACCAAAAATATACACATAGCATATTACCCAACTCCCCCACCCTGTATACTCATAACACCATACAACTGTTATAAGAATATTGAGGGAGATTTACCTCTTCTGATTTCATAAGGAGACAAAAAAAAATCAGTCTTGTTTCAGGTGTTTCTTGTAGGCAGTGTTTATACCAATACATACAAAAATAAATATACAGCTCTCGTGAAGCCTGCAACTTTGCCTCTTCCCTGCTCCAGTCACACCCACACCTTCCAGGGTTCAGGTATTTAACAAGCATGCTGATTCCTAGCCCATAAATGGCATGTTTCTGTAAGGTGAACCACACCTCTCTTACGAAAGAGAGGCTTCCCCACTTTCTTGTTATTTGAGCCTAACAATTTCTCCACCTTTTAACCCTTTCTTTTCCCTGCTTTTGGTGAACAAACTGTAAGTTACAGAAGACATTATTTATGTTAGAGATGTGATTTCTACAGCAGTGATGATGCCACTTTCAGGTTGTGCTTGGGCATAAGAACCTGAGGGAGGAAGCAGGGTAAATTCTGTGGGGGCACAAGGCCTAACAAGCTTAAGATACAAACCATCATGACATTCTTCTCAGAAAAAGTGAAACAGTAGGTGTCCTAGGCAGTCTGCAGGGCTAGGTAACTAATTTCTATTAATATTTCACCAGTGCTTAATTTTCTGTGGAAGGGTTAGGTGATTCTTTTTTAACAATATTTCACCTGTACTTCATTTTCTCTGGACACTTCAAGCCTCCATGCACAATTTACTTTCCAGTAACTAAAGAAACTGATCAAGAAACAGACAGGATTCAAGTGCTGTAGGGAAAAGCCAAAGGCAGTGCAGGAGGGAAAGCAAAGAGGTGGTGTTTGTGCTCAAAGATCCCATCTGGTGTTAGCATCACACAGGTGAGCTGTGTCTTCTGCATTCCTTGGAGAAGCAGCTTGGCCACTGCTCTCTTCCACACCACCTCATATCAGTTCATAGATTGATAGAATGGCTTGGGTTGGAAGGGACCTTGAAGATCATCTAGTTCCAAGCCCCCTGCCATGGGCAGGGACAGCTTCCACTAGACCAGGTTGCTCAAGGCGTCATCCAACCTGACCTTGAACACCTCCAGAGAAGGAGCATCCACAATCTCCCTGAGCAACCTGTTCCAGTGTTTCACCACCTTTACTGTAAAGAATTTTTTCCTAATATCTACCCTCTTCCAGCTTCAGTCCATTGCCCTTCATCCTATCAATACAGGCCTTTCTAAAAAATCCCTCCCCAGCTTTCTTTTAGGTCCCCTTTGGATATTGAAATGCAGCTATGTGATGGTTTGAAACTGTCTTTTTAATTTTTCCTTGCAAAGTTCAGAACAGAGAAAGTGAAAGAATGTAAATAAGTCACTATTGGGTGTAAGAAAGCAAAATAACGATTGTTCTAAACACTTCCATTGGATAGATAGAAATGTTTAAGAACTATTACCCAAAACAAAGTAGGCATTCTGCACCCTGCGTTCGGCAGTGGGGGCAGTTGCTGGGCTGTCTGGCTGCTGTTTCTTCTTCTCTTCTGGCTGACGATAACACACTGACCTTGGCAGCTAAGTTAACAACTTTCTGCTTAACAAACTCTGCTTCTCTGTCCAGGGGCGTCTGGGAGGAAGCTCCTGGGAGAGGGAGGCCCCTTTGGGAGGGTCCCCTTGGGGGGAAGCAAAGGGAGCCTGGTTGTGCTTTTCTGTTGATTGTATATATTTGTAAGTGTTGTGAATTTTGTATATTTGTACATATTCATTGCATTTCATCTGCTTGTAAATACAGCCTTCATTTGCTTCCAGACTGGGCTAGCCTGGTTATTGTCGGTGGGGGGGGAATTTCAGCTCACACCGACACACTTTTTATTTTTGGCGCCCAACGTGGGGCTCGATTGCTTGTGATTTATTTCTGCTCAGATTAGGAAGCAAAATGAAGCTGTTTTGGATTCTGAGTCATTCTATTTCATCTATTATTGGTGCAATTGTCTACAGATGGGCCATTTCTTGCATGATAGAGAAGATTGTGAGATATGTGGCATATAAGTAATTTCTTTGGGTTAAGAACAAGTTACTGAATGTTGGTGAATTCTGTTGTGGTCTTATTGGGCTAAGAAGCTATGGTAACTCAACTATGGATCTGCTAGCAGACACATTTGAGTTTGTTACTCCTCTTACAACTACAGAGGGTGTTTGGAACCAGTGGTACCCTAGATATCTTGTGCTTGCCTTAGTTTTGTTGCTTCTTGGAATAATCATATGGCTGCTGATAGCACTGTGTCAAGAAAGACGTAAGGCTACTTGCTCTTCCAACTCTGCTGTGAATGTGAAAACCAAGCCAGTAAATTTGGTGGCCACTGTAAGCAGAAAGCTTAAAGGAGCTGCAGGAGGAGATGCAGATGCTGCAGGAGATGGTGCAGATGGAGATGAGGGTCCTTCTACTCAGGGTCCCTCTGTTAAGAAAGATCCTTCTGATGAGGAAGAGAAGGTTAGCCTTAAAACTCTGGCAGACCTCTTGAGACCCCACATGGATGATGGAGATGTAGGTCAGGATGTAGACCCTGGTAGATTAGCAACTGCTGGCAGAGCCTCTGAACTCAAGGAAATTCAATGGAGGATTACAACAGGATTATGGGGACAGCAACCTCAGGATGATGATGATGATGATGAGGATGACATACAGTCAGCTAATGCACCCAGACAGGAAATTAGACATGTGAGGAAGGATTACATCAGAGGAGATAATGAGCCAGTCCTGTCTTGGCTAGCCAGGTGTTTTGATATGGGAGCCCCAGCATTGGTGGTAGGTGACAAGTCGGCCTCTCAGTTGGGGATGCTCTCAAAGGATACAGGCATAGACAGGCACCTAGGCAAGTGCATTGGTAAAGTTTCTCTGTGGGCACGCCTCCTACTGGCAGTCTCGCTGAGGTACCCCAGCAGAGATGATTTACCATGGAACCCTAAGCCTTGGACCACAATAGATGAGGGAATCAAGCGTCTGAGAGAGTTTGCTGTGAGAGAAGTAATGTATGGAGATCATAAGACTCTGAATCCTGATGAAATTCCTGTTGGTACAGGCCTTGCCAAAAAGCTCATTAAGCTTGCTCCTCCTAATTATGCTACTATTCTGGCAAGCAGAATTGTGGCAAGAAATTATGGTGGAGTGCCTCCTACTGTTGGTCATTTCACTGACCAAATGAGGCAATTGGAGGATAGTCTTGCACGTACTTCTTTGGTTTCAGTCATTGAAACTTTGTCTGGAGAGATAAAGAATTGCATGAAAGAGCTGAAGGAGGAACTTAAAACCTCCATATCCAACTTGATGAAGGGGGATGATTCTGATTCCTCTTCCTCCAGATGGATACAAGTTTCAGCTGTTAGGAACAGACGTGCTCCAAGGAGGCCATTCCAGAATAGGTCAAACCAAAACAGACAGCAGAGGCAATCACGTGGCAGTATCTGGATAACTCTGCGTGATCAGTTTGGTGAGAACATGAACAGATGGGATGGTCAACCAACTTCTGATCTTTTCAAGAGGTTACGGGAGCTGCAGAGGGGCAGATCCCGAGGTAGCAATACCAGGAGGGTAGCTGTCGCTTCCTCAGTTTCCCAGAACAACTCTGATAGCTCCAACAGTGATCCTAATTCTGGTGCTGGACGTTGTGCCAGCTGTACATGTGGAGGTAATCCCCACCATTAGGGGTGCCCTGCCTTCCGCCAGGGGGAGGTAAGGGATAATGGAGATAACAGAATCTATTGGGATGTGTACATCCAGTGGCCTGGCACTTCAAAATTTCAGAAGTACAGGGCCTTGGTTGACACAGGAGCTCAGTGCACCATAATACCATCAAATTATCAAGGGGGAGAATCTATAACTATTCAGGGAGTCACTGGTGGATCTCAAGAGTTGTTTAAGATAGAGGTTGACATAAGTTTAACTGGGAAGCAGTGGAAGAAACATACTATTGTAACAGGACTTAATGCACCTTGTATTTTGGGAATTGATTTTCTGAGAGAAGGGCATTTTAAAGACCCTAAGGGTTACAAATGGGCTTTTGGAATAGTAACTGTAGAAATTGATGGAGGAAAATTGGAGTTGTCTATCAGACCTGAGCTTTCAGATGAATCTGCAGTTGTGGGACAACATGAGATAGAGGATGTAAAGCTGCCGGTTGCTTCTCAAACTGTGCATCACAGACAACACAGAACCAACCGTGACTCTTTGGTGCCCATTCAAAACTTGATTCGTCAGTTGGAGAGTCAGAAGGTCATCAGCAAAACTCATTCACCTTTCAACAGTCCAATCTGGCCTGTGAGAAAGCAGAATGGAGAGTGGCGTCTGACAGTTGATTTCCGTGCCTTGAATGAAGTAACTCCACCCATGAGTGCAGCTGTACCAGACATGATGGAACTCCAATATGAGCTGGAATCCAAGCAGGCCAAATGGTATGCTACCATAGACATTGCTAATGCTTTCTTCTCTATTCCCATAGCAGAGGAATGCAGGCCTCAGTTTGCTTTCACCTGGAGAGGCATTCAGTACACATTCAATCGTTTGCCCCAGGGGTGGATTCACAGTTCAACCATCTGCCATGCAGTGATCCATGATGCTTTGGAGAAAGGTGAAGCTCCAGAACACATTCAGTTCATCGATGACATCATCGTCTGGGGTGAGACTACTGGAGAAGTCTTCGAGAAAGGTAACAAAATCCTTGACATTCTCTTGCAAGCTGGTTTCGCTATCAAGCGAGACAAGGTGAAAGGACCTGCCAGAGAAATCCAGTTTCTGGGAGTGCGGTGGCAAGATGGTCGCCGTCACATCCCAATGGATGTGATAAACAGAGTCTCCACCATGGCAAATCCCATCAATAAGAAAGAAACTCTGCGTTTCTTAGGCATAGTGGGATTTTGGAGACTGCACATTCCTGGACACAGTCAGATTGTGAAACCTCTCTATGATGTGACTCGAAAGAGAAACAGTTTCCAATGGGGTCCTGAGCAACAAGCAGCCTTTGACCAGATCAAGCGAGAGGTAGTCCAAGCGATGGGTCTGGGACCTGTCCGAACTGGTCCAGACATTAAGAACATTCTGTACACGGCCGCAAGTGACAATGGTCCAACCTGGTGCTTATGGCAAAGAGCTCCAGGTGAGACACGAGGACGTCCTCTTGGTTTCTGGGGTCGTGGCTACAGAGGCTCAGAGGCAAACTACACTCCAACAGAGAAAGAGATTTTAGCTGCTTATGAAGGAGTGAAAGCTGCTTCCGAAGTGATCGGAACTGAGTCACAACTTCTTCTAGCTCCTAGATTGCCAGTTCTGAATTGGATGTTCAAAGGCAAAGGTTCTTCACCACATCATGCAACAGATGCTACCTGGTCTAAGTGGATGGCTCTGATAACACAGAGAGCTCGAATGGGAAATCTCGAAAGGCCTGGTTTGGTGGAGGTGATCACAAACTGGCCAGAAGGCACAAGCTGTGCTAAACCTCCAGAGGAGAGAGTAACTCGTGCTGAGGAAGCTCCTCCTTACAGTGATCTGTCTGATGATGAAAAGAGATATGCTTTGTTCACAGACGGTTCCTGTCGTCTTGTTGGGAACAAGCGGAGATGGAAATCTGCAGTGTGGAGTCCAACGCGCAGAGTTGCAGAAGCGAGAGATGGAGAAGGAGAATCCAGTCAATTCGCAGAGGTAAAAGCTGTCCAGCTAGCTCTTAACATAGCTGAACGTGAGAGATGGCCAAAGCTTTATCTCTACACCGACTCGTGGATGGTAGCCAATGCCTTGTGGGGTTGGCTGAAAGACTGGAAGAAGAATGGCTGGCAGAGGAAAGGAAAGCCAATCTGGGCTGCAGATCTGTGGCAAGACATTGCTGCTCGCATTGAGAGAATCCCAGTGAAAGTGAGACACATCGATGCTCACATTCCTAAGCGCAAAGCTACTGAGGAACAACAACACAACCATCAGGCAGATCTAGCTGCAAGAGCTTCCCAGGTGGACACAAACTCTGATCCTGATCCTGATCTTGACTGGAGACACCGAGGTGAGCTGTTCTTAGCTCGGTGGGCCCATGACTCGTCAGGACATCAAGGCAGAGATGCAACCTACCGATGGGCTCGTGACAGATCCATTGACATTTCCATGGATGCTATCACACAAGTCATCCATGACTGTGACATTTGTGCTGCTATTAAGCAGGCAAAGCGGATCAAGCCCTTGTGGTACAGTGACCGATGGTCCAAGTACAAGTATGGTGAAGCCTGGCAGATTGACTACATCACTCTACCTCGTTCTCCATCTGGTAAGCAGTATGTGCTGACTATGGTAGAGGCAAGGACTGGATGGCTGGAAACTTATCCAGTTCCTCATGCAACTGCACGTAACACCATTCTTGGTCTGGAAAGACAAATCCTGTGGAGACACGGAACTCCAGAGAGGATTGAGTCGGACAATGGAACTCACTTCAAGAAGAATCTTGTAAAAAACTGGGCCAAAGAGCACGGCATCGAGTGGATATTCCACATTCCCTACTATGCACCAGCTGCAGGGAAGATCGAACGCTACAACGGTTTGCTGAAAACCACTCTCAAAGCCATGGGGGGTGGATCTTTGAAAAACTGGGAGAAACATTTAGCACAAGCAACCTGGTTGGTGAATAGTAGAGGTTCAGTGAATCGAGCTGGACCTGCCCAATCAGATTTGTTGCGAAAGGAAGAAGGTGATAGAGTTCCTGTTATCAGAGAAAAGAATCTGTTAGGCAAAACTGTTTGGGTATTTTCTCCTTCAGGAGAGGCCAAACCTGTCCAAGGGGTGGTTTCTGCTGAAGGTCCTGGTCACACCTATTGGGTGATGCAAGAAAATGGTGAAATTCAGTGTATTCCACAAAGCAATCTAACTTTGGCTGAGAGAGGTTAAATTCAGAGTGTTGCGCAGATACAGCATCGCGCCCAAGAGGAGAGTTCATGAGATCTATGGTGCACGAACCCTGAGAGCCCTGAGTCACCTGAGAGTCCCTGTTCCTTTCTTCGCTCCATCTGCGAGGAAACAAACTGTTTGCTGTTTTTCCTGTGATTTGACTCTTTTGAATCATCTACATCTGAGATAGCCGGAATGGACTATGATCTTTATTCACCTATTGTTGTAGTTATTATTTTAAATTAGATAAATGGTAGTAGCAGCCAATGGAATTGTTTAGAAGGGGTGGACTGTGATGGTTTGAAACTGTCTTTTTAATTTTTCCTTGCAAAGTTCAGAACAGAGAAAGTGAAAAAATGTAAATAAGTCACTATTGGGTGTAAGAAAGCAAAATAACGATTGTTCTAAACACTTCCATTGGATAGATAGAAATGTTTAAGAACTATTACCCAAAACAAAGTAGGCATTCTGCACATTCTGCGTTCGGCAGTGGGGGCAGTTGCTGGGCTGTCTGGCTGCTGTTTCTTCTTCTCTTCTGGCTGACGATAACACACTGACCTTGGCAGCTAAGTTAACAACTTTCTGCTTAACAAACTCTGCTTCTCTGTCCAGGGGCGTCTGGGGGGAAGCTCCTGGGAGAGAGAAGCCCCTTTGGGAGGGTCCCCTTGGGGGGAAGCAAAGGGAGCCTGGTTGTGCTTTTCTGTTGATTGTATATATTTGTAAGTGTTGTGAATTTTGTATATTTGTACATATTCATTGCATTTCATCTGCTTGTAAATACAGCCTTCATTTGCTTCCAGACTGGGCTAGCCTGGTTATTGTCGGTGGGGGGGGAATTTCAGCTCACACCGACACAAGCTATAAGGTCTCCTGGAGCCTTCTCTTCTCCAGGCTGAACAGCCCCAATTCAGCCTGTCCCCATAGGAGAGGTGCTCCAGTGCTCTGATCATCTTCGTGGCCTCCTCTGGACCTGCCCCAACAAGTCCATGCTCCTCTTGTGTTGGAGCCCCCATAACTGGACACAGCACTCTAGGTGAGGTCTCACCAGAGCAGAGTGGCAGAATCACCTCTCTTGATCTCCTGACCACACTGGTTTTGATATGGCTCAGGATGCCATTGACCTTCTGGGCTGCAAGCGCTCATTGCCAGCTCATGCCCAGATTTTCACCCACCAGCACCCCAAGTCCTTTTCTGCAGGGCTCCTCTCAATCTCATCATCTCCCAGCCTGGACTGATATTGAGGATTGCCCTGACCCAGATGCAAGTCCTTGCATTTGGCTCTATTGGACCTCAGCTCACTTCTCCAGGCTTCCAGACATACATTGCCATCCATCCAGCAGCAAACTACCACACCATAGGCCCTTAGATTTACTGTCAGCTGTTGGCAGCTACAGCTGATGCCTCCTTTCAGCCTGTACAGTCTAACATGGCCGCAGCTTACTCAGCAACCACAGGGTAAACGTTTAACTAAGGAACCACACACACACCCCTGACATGCCCAAGGTTGAAGCAGCTGAGAACAGCAAGGCTTTCTCACTCTCTCCTACCCTGCAGCCATAGCAATAGGACAGGACCCTGCCACCCCATCCCACCTCTGGACAACCAGAGCTGTGCTATGTCCTCTGCGTCATCTCTGTGGCCACTGCATGGAAGCGCTGAGCCTGATGGTGGTATCCAGTCCTTGATATCAATCCAGGCTTGGGAAGGGTGAGATCGAGAGCAGCCCTGCAAAAAAGGATGTGGGGGTGCTGGTGGGTGAAAATCTGGACTTGGGCAATGGGCACTTGCAACCCAGAAGGCCGATAGCATCTAAACACATCTAAAGATGATATCGGGTTGAGAGAGGTGATTCTGCCCCTCTGCTTTGCTCTGGTAAGACCTCACCTGAAATGCTGTTTCCAGCTAAGGAGCCCCCAACACAAGAGGGACATGGTCCTGCTGAGGCAGGTCCAGAGGAGGCCATGAAGATGATCAGAGGGCTGGAGCACCTCTCCTATGGGGACAGGCTGAGAGTTGAGGCTTTTCAACCTGGAGAAGAGAAGGCTTCAAGGAGATCTTATAGCTGCATTTCAATATCTGAAGGGGACCAACAATAAAGTTGGGGAGGGATTGTTTAGATGGGCTTGTAGTGACTGGATGCGTGGCAATGCTTCGAAACTGAAGCAGAGTAGATTCAGATTGGGTGACATGAGAATGGTGAAATACTGGAACAGGTTGCCCAGGGAGATTGTCGATGCCTCATCCACGGAGACATTCAAGATCAGACTTGATGCGGCCCTGGGCAGCCTGATCTAGTTGGAGGTGTCCCTGCTGACTGCAGAGGTGTTGGACAAGATGCAAGCGTCTCTTGCAACCCGAGGCAACCTCTGAATCTTCGGCACAGAGAGCCCTGCTGAGGCGGGCCCTGCCCCTGTGGAGACTCGCGGAGCGCTGATTGGAGGCTAACTCGCCATGGCGCGTCGCCATTGGTGGCTCGCACCGTACAGAGGCGGGTTCTTGTCGCCTCTGGAGTGTATGATTGGACCGGAGAAATTATGTGAGACCGAGACCGGTGGCGATTGGTTGGGCTGGTTGTCTTGGTTACAGGCTGCGGCGTGGTGGCTCCAAGATGGCGGAGGAAGCTAGTGGGGGCAGCGGGGCGCGGCGCGGGGCGGCGGAGCGGGATGAGGAGGGAGCGGCAGCGGAGCGGGGCCCGGGGGCTGCCTACCACATGTTCGTGGTGATGGAGGACCTGCTGGACAAGCTGAAGTTGCTGAATTACGAGGAGGAGGCGCTGCGGCGCCACAACATGCGACCGATCTCCAGGTGCCCCTTACCCGCTCAACCAGGCGGCCGAGGAGGGTCCCGGGGAGGGCAGCGGCGGCGGCTGGGACCAGGGGGCCGCGTCGTAAGAAGCTCCACGCATGAGGGGGCACAGCGGGACCCTCAATCAGACACATAGCGAGGCCATCAGAAAGGAATCCCAGAGACTTGGGAAGGAAGGGTGACTCTCAGATGGCCAGATTCTAGGGTCGTCAAAAGCAGTCCGTTTCATTGATTCGTAGGTTTGTAGAATGGTTTGGGTTGGAAGGGACCCTAAAGATCATCTAGCTCCAATCCCCCTGCCATGGGCAGGGACACCTTCCACTACACCATGTTGATCAAGGCCTCAACCTGGCCTTGAACACCTGCAGAGAGGGGGCACCCACGACCTCCCTGGGCAATCTGTTGCAGAGTCTCACCACCCTCACTGTAAAGAATTTCTTTGCAATATTCAGTAATAATATTTCAATAATATTAATTTCTAATATTCAATAATACTTCAATTTCATAGCTTACAGTATATTTTGGAAGCCTTCAAAAGAACAAGTCCCTCTAAAGGTTGAGATGTGATCACTAAATAGTCACTTGAACTTCCCTGCCCCCAATAGTTTACTGGAGTTGAGTATTTTCATGCCAGCGTATCTGTGCAAAAAAAAAAAAAAAAGAATTCTGCCCTAATATAATTTGTTGTATTCAGGATAATTATTTGTGATCCATGAGAGAATGATCAGAGGAAGAGACCTGCCATATGAAGAAAGGCTGGGACAGCTTGGTTTCGTCAGCCTTGAGAAGAGTAGACTTAGGGAGACCTTATTACCATGCAGCGGTACATCAAAGGTGGCTACCAAGAAGATGGAGACTCCCTTTTCACAAGGAGTCACATGGAAAAGACAAGGCATAATGGGAAAAATTTACTCACCGGGAGAAGAAAATAGTTCCCCATGATAACAGTTAGACATTGGAATCATCTCCCAAGGAAAGCAGTGGATTCCCCTACACTGGTCAGTTTGAAGACTCAGATTGACAGGGTGCTGGACCATCTCATGTCACTTCTACTATCACCTAGAAAGGTGATCCTTGAGGTGCATTCCAACTTGGCATTCTCTGATTCTGTGTATTTGTAATGGGGCTCAAATCCATTGCTTTAATGTTGTTGTTATTTTTTTCATTTTGTTTCATGTGAGGGGTACTTTTTTCTTAAAATATGATGGGAAACAGGACACTTGGGAAGTGGGACCTATGTGGTCCCAACATCCACCTGCCCAAAAGATCTTCAAACCCCTCTCTCAGTTTCAAGCAGTCTCCATGGCAGCTGTCACACACTTAAGCTTTCTAAAAGCAACAGTTTGGAAGGGGATAAAAATCTTGTTAAATGTTGTGCCCAGCTCATGGTATTCCTACTTTGACAGCAGTGTGCTTGCCATTAGTAGTCAGAAGACATCTTGTATCATGTCAGACTACAAAGTATGTCATTAGCAGAGGTCACCAAGAAGCTGTTAGGGGACTGGAACATCTGACTTATGAGGAAAGACTGAGAGAATTAGGTTTTTTCAGTCTGGAAAAGAGCAGATTGAGAAGAGATCTCGTCAATGATGATCAGCATTTAAGGAGTGGGTGTCAGGAGGATGGGAGCAGTCTTTTTCAGTGGTGCCCAATGACAGGACAAGGGATAATGGACATACATACAAACATAAGTTTCATCTAACCATGAGGAGGACCTTCTTTAATTTAAGGGTAGTGGAGCACTGGAATAGGCTGCCCAGATAGGTTGTTGAGTCTCCATCTCTGGAGACATTCCAAACCCACCTGGACATGTTTCCTGTGTGACCTGGAGTCGATGCTTTCCAGGAGTCCCCTCCCCTACAGTACTGTGTAATAGTGGATGGAAAAGCTGCCTGTAGAAAACGTAGTCTGCTGTGGTTGTCTGTGAAACTAGACATCTGAATTTAGCTCATATGGGTCACTCACTGACAAAGTCAGTTAAAGGAGATGCTTTCTAGCTTGTGCTGTCCTTCAGAACCTCAAAACACTGACGTTTTTTCCCTCCTTTTTAAACAGGCACTACTTTGCGCTGCCCACAAACCCTGGTGAGCAGTTCTTTATGTTTTGCACTCTTGCTGCCTGGATGATCACCAAAGCAGGACGTCCCTTTCAGCAGCCCCAGGAATATGATGACCCCAACGCTGTGATATCAAACGTGCTCTCAGAAGTGCGCTCCTTTGTAAGTCCTGACCATGCTGTTTCCCCAAATCTGTTTCAAGCTGGTGCAGCACCCTCAGAAATAACAGTCATGCCATGCTACTTCTCCTTTCTGATTATCTTCCCAAGGGCTGGACAGACTTCTCCTGTCTATGAGTTTGTGCTATGTTAACTAGTTAATCAGAAGTTTATTCGGTCTATGCCTGCTTGCTAAGTTTTTGGCACTACAAAAATAGTGTTATTATATTTTAGATGATTCCAACTATTATTATTATTATTGTTACTGTTATTATTCCATAGTCTGTTAAATGGATTAAATCATGCTTCAGGAAAGGGACTTTTTACAAGGGCTTGTAGTGAGAGGTAATGGCTTTAAGCTGGAAGAGGGTTAATTTAAACTGAATATTAGGAAGAAGTTCTTTACAGTGAGGGTGGTGAGACTCTGGACAGGGTTGCCCAGGGAGGTTGTGGAAGTTGTGTTCTGTTCCCTGGAAATGTTCAAGGCCAGGCTGGATGGGGCCTTGAATAATCTGGTCTAGTAGAAGGTGTCATTGCCCATGGCAGGGGGTTTGGAACTAGATGATCTTTGAGGTTCCTTCTGACCCATCAACCTACAAGAAAGGAGGATCCAGGAACTATAGACCTGTTAGTCTGACCTCGGTACCAGGGAAGATCATAGAGCAGGTCATCTCAGGCACCATTGCATGCCATATAGAGAACAACCAGGCCCAGTCTGCATGAGTTTATGAAGGGCAGGTCCTGCCTGACCAACCTGATCTCCTTCTATGACAGGATGACCTGACTGCTGGATGAGGGAAAGGCTGTGGGTATTTTCTACCTAGACTTTCGAAAAACCTTTGACACTGTTTCCAACAGAATTCTGGTGGACAAATTGGCTGCTCATGGCTTGGACAAGCACAGGCTCTGCTGGATAAGGCACTGGCTTGAACAGCCCAAAGAGTGGTGGCAGCCAGTCACAAGTGGTGTTCCTCTGGGTCAGTGTTGGGACCACTTCTGTTTAACATCTTTGTTGATGACCTTGATGAAGACATAGAATGTGTCATCAGTAAGTTCACAGGTGACACCAAGTTATGTTGGGAGTGTTGATCTGCATGAGGGTAGGGAGGCTCTACAGAGGGACTTGGATAGCTTGGATCAATGGCCAGTGTTAATGGGATGAGCTTCAACAAGGCCAACTGCCAGGTCCTGCACTTGGGTCACAACAACCCCAAGCAATACTATAGGCTTGGGGAAGTGTGGCTGGAAAGCTGTCTGGCAGAAAGGGACCTGGGGGTTCTAATCAAGCATCTGAATATGAGCAAGCAGTGTGCCCAGGTGGCCAAGAAAGCCAATGGCAGCCTGGCTTGTATCAGAAATGCTGTGTCCAGCAGGAGTAGGGAGGTGATTGTCCCCTTGTCCTCAGCTCTGGTGAGGCCACACCTTGAGTATTATGTCCAGTTTTGGGCAGCTCAATACAGGAGAGATGTGGAGGTGCTGGAGTGAGTGCAGAGGAGGGCAATGAAGCTGGAGAAGGGTCTGGAGAATAAATCTTATGAAGAGCAACTAAAGGAGCTGGAGCTGTTTAGTTTGGAAAAGAGGCGGCTGAGGGGAAACCTCATTGCTATCTACAACTACCTGAAAGAATATTGTAGAGAGGCTGGTGCTGGTCTCTTCTCACAGGTAATTAGTGACAGAAGAAGAGGGAATGGCCTCAAGCTGTGACTGAGTAGGTTTAGGCTGGACATTAGGAAAAAATTTTTCACAGAAAAGAGTGGTCAGGCATTGGATTGTGCTGCCCAGGGAGGTGGTTGAGTTGCCAACCCTGGATGTGTTTAAAGGTTGTTTAGATGTGGTGCTTGGGGATATGGTTTAGGGGTGAACTGTAGAATAGGCTTATTGGTTGGACTTGGTGATTCTGAGGGTCTTTTCCAACCTGAATGTTTCTGTGATTCTGTGACCATTGCTGGCTCATGTTGAGTTTTTCATCAACTGACACCCCTCAAGTGCTTTCAAGCACTGCTTTCAAGCTGCTTTCAAGCCACTCCTCGCTATATTTTTTTCCTCAAATTGCATTGCCCCAAGTGCAGGACCTTGCACTTTTCCCTGTTGAACTTCATGAGGTTGGCTTGGGCCCACCCCATGCCTGTCCCAAGTCCCTCTGGATGGTATCCCTTCTCTACACTGTGTCACCTGGACCACACATCTTTGCATCATCCACAAACTTGCTGAGGGTGCACTCAATCCTACTGTCTGTGGGATTTTGTCCATGCTGACAAAGGTGTTAAACACTACTGACCACTGAGGCACAGCAATTGTCACTGGTCTCCATTTGGACATTGAGCTGTTGACTGCAACTGTGTGGCCATCCAGCCAATTCCTTATGCAGCCAGTGGTCCACTTCTCAACTTCATGCTTTTCCAGTTTGGTGACCAGGATGTCATGTGGGACATGGGATTTCACCCCAGAACAAGTGCAAAATCCTGACAAGCTGGTGAAATGTCTGGAAAAAAGTCTGCTGTCAGCCCAGAAGTTCCTGAGAGACAGAAATTGCTGTGATGTGCTGATGCCTGGTCCGTGCCTATCGAGTGCTCAGAGGCAAGAGGAGGTCTCTGGACCTATAGGCAGACTGGTAGGCCCTGTGGCTACTCAGGCCCAAACAGCAGGCATGGCAGTTGTTCCAGAGAAACCAGCCTGTGCCAGTATCAGCTACCCCTGTATGGAAAAAGAAACCTGCAAGGAAAGTAGCTACTCTGGCAAAGGATGAGGATGAATCAAGGTCATCACAGGAACAAGAGGAAGAGCCAGGAGTGGTCACTCAGTCTTTATCTCTGGCTTTGGAAGATGGCCAAGGACAAATGGTGGATGAAATGTTTAGCAGGCTCTGGCAGTGTGAGGGAAGACTTTCTTCCTTTGTCCAGGCCTGTGTTTCAGCTGTGGAGGAACTGTCTCATCAACTCAAAGAGAACATGTCCTATTCCCCACCTGTATGGTCCTGTGTTTCAACCATGAGGAGGAGGCACTTCCCTGGCCAAGGGAGAGAATCTGGGAGGTAGCCTCTGGTTTTTTTCACTTGAGTGACAATGGAGAGGACATGAGGAAGTGGGATGGAAAACCCACTTCAATCCTAGCTGCACAAGTACACCAATTACAGGGGAATTCTCCCCTGAAGAATGATGCCTCAGTTTCCAGTGGAAAGTCACCAAAAAAGGGCAGATGGAATGATACTGCTTCTGAACATCCTGAAGGGACTTTCAAAGCGTCTTCACGAGATGCAAGTGATTCCAGTCAGAATTAGAGGGGCCCTGCTTCCAACCAGATGGAGGAGTGGGACAACTGGATATATTGGACTGTATGGATCAGATGGCCTGGCAGCACGTTGATCGTTGAACCCACGAGAGTCTAAAGCTTTAGTAGATGCAGGTGCACAGTGTACTGTGATGCCACCAAACTACAAGAGGTGGAACCCGCCTGTGTTTCTGGTGTGACAGGGATCCTGACAGCTGGATGTGCTGGAAGCTGAGCACCAGAATGCAGGCCACAGTTTGCTTTCACTTGGAGGGGTGGAAGGAGTCACTGAAATTGATTGTCCCGGGGGTACAAACACAGCCCCACTGTTTGGGCTGGTCATGGACTGATCCAGACCGTACTGAAACAGGGTGGAGCTCCAGAGCATCTGCAGTGAGAAGAAGTCTTCTGTATACTGCAAAGTGATCTCATTTTGAGTGAGAATGGACAGTGAATGATGTATGTTGCAATATGTTAATTGCTGCTGGGCATGATGTAGATGGTACAGAATAACGGGTGGAGAATGTCATGGGTTTAGCCAATTGAATCTGCTGATGAATATTCAATACCATGCTGATGTCATCTCAACCCAGGTTGGGGCTTTTCGGTGTTGCTTTCCCTCCTATCTGTGTGTGGGGTACTTGTTTGTGAAAGCAGACTGTGTTAAACCAGCACAATTATAGAGAGCTGAGTAGAATTATATAGAATATAATCATATCTTCATACACAATGGACACTTGGGTTTTAGTGTAAAAAATCTTGTTCTCTTCCTGAGATTGATGGGTAGCCATTAGTAATCAATATGTCTCTTTGTTTTAGGGAAGGCCTGTGGATTTTCCTCCTTCAAAATTAAAGGCAGGTTATGGAGAGCAAGTGTGCTATGTTCTTGATTGTTTAGCTGAGGAAGCCCTGAAATACACTGGCTTTAGCTGGAAAAGGTATAGTACACTTTTAAACATCTTACCTTGTGCTTGTTTTCCACCAAAATGTAATTGTAAAGACAAAGCATAGTAATAACTACAGATGTGCCACTTGATTTTCATGAGATGCAAAATTCGGTTAGGCTGGAAACAGTTATTACCAGCAAGGATTCATAGAATGGTTTGGGTTGGAAGGGAACTTAAAGACCATCTAGTTCCAGCCTCCCTGCCATGGGCAGGAGCACTTTCCATTAGACCAGGTTGCTCAAGGTCTGAATGGATGACTTCGGGCTGTCAAAAGACTTAGCTCAATAATAACTTTTGCCTCATGAACTTTTTTGGGTCATTTTCTTATGCATAACTGCTTGTTAATCTGACGGTTGAAACATTCAATGTCCTTTTATATCCTAACATGTTGCCAAGGGGGCTGGCTCATGGCTGCCCCTTCCATAGAGGTGTTCAAGGCCAAGTTGGATGAGGCCTTGAACAACCTGGTCTAGTGGGAGTGTCCCTGCCCATGGCAGGGGAGTTGGAAGTAGATAGTCTTTAAGGTTCCTCCCAACCCAAACCATTTTATAAATCTATCAATAGTTAATTAATTGACCTCTTCATTTAGAGGTATGCATGGTGTGTGATCATGTTAAAGGTAGGCTACAGCAACTCTGAGTATTTAATCCAAAGGAAAATTTAGGAGAAGTTAGATGACAGATAATTCCAAGTATATGAAGATTTCTTTAGAAGTGTTATTTGGTTCCTTCCCTCTGATGGATTTTGAAATGAATATAGCAAAGTAATTTCTACTTTGGAAATATTTCCTTGTTACTTCTGTTTAGTATAGAAATTCCACTGCAGGCTGAAAATCAGTCTGTGGTGACTTGCACTTGAATTTTAAGAGATTAGACCAAAAGAGAAAAGAAATCAAAATTTACTCCCCAGATGTATGAATGTAGTGTACTGCTTGTCACAATAACTTAGCCTTGCTTTTAAGACACTCTACCATAAACGAAGACTTTTAAGGCTGAGTGTTAATTTTATTTAAGTACTCAAGACACTAATCACTGTCTAGTTGTATTTCACATTATCCATGCTTCCCATGGAATGTTGTGTTTGCTTAGGAACAATGTACAGTATTTCCAGTTTGCTGTGTTTAAAAGCTCTGTTGTTCATTGAACTGATTTCAGGCCAGCGTATCCCACGGAAGAGCTAGAAGAAGAAGAAATAACAGAAGATGATGCAGAATTAACACTTAGTAAATTGGAAGAAGATGTTGCAGTAGGTTTACCTGACTACTTTTGATTATATTTATATTGGTCAGCTATGAGCAAATTTTCACTTGCTCCTTATTTGGTTTGGTTTTGAGAAGCCTTTTCTGTTAGCTGCTCAGTCACCCTTTTGCCCTGCATCTCCATTCCTGCATCGTCAGCTTCTCTGCAGAGTTTTTTGCTTCCTTTCAGATAAGTTCGTTAACTCTTCAGGCCAGAGCATATCTTCTTATGTGCATTTATAATACCAATTCATTTGTATACAACCTGAGATCTCTTCCTTTAATAGTCACAGAATCCTATCGTGGTGGGGGTTGAAAGGGACCTCCGGAGATTATCCTGTCCAGCCTCCCTGCTAGGGCAGTGTCACCCACAGCAGGTTGCTCAGGATCACAATGTCTTGGTGGGTTTGGAATCTCTCCAGAGAAGGAGACTCCACAACTTCTCTGGGCAGCCTGCTCTGGGGCTCCAGCACCCTCACAGCAAAGAATTTTCTCTTCATCCTCAGATGGCACCTCCTGGGTTCTGGTTTCTGCCTGTTACCCTTTGTCCTGTCACTGGGTATCGCTCAGAAGAGTCTTGCCCCCCACCCTTTAACTCTTGCTGAGCATTGAGAAGATCCTCTCTTTGGCCATTCTTCTCCAGGCTAAACAGCCCCAGGTCTCTCAGCCTTTCATCCTCACAGAGATACTCCAGGCCTCTCAGCATCTTTGTAGCTTCTGCTGGACTCTCTCCAATAGTTCCCTGTCCTTGAACTGGGGAGCCCAGAACTGGACCCAGTCACTGCAGACATGACCTCAGTAGGGCAGAACAGAGAGGGAGGAGAACTTCCTTGATCTGCTTGCCACATTCTTAATGCACTCTTGGAGACCATTTTCCTTCTTGGTCATGAGGGTACATTGCGAAATTTGTAGTTAATGGAAAGTGCAGTGGAATCTAACCATACTTTTTATAGCTCCTAATGGTTCTACAGGAATTAATTATATGTTGTAATTTTTTCCCTAGTCCATTGTTTCTGCCAAATATATCAATATGTCCTGGGTGTATTAGCTCTATCTGGAATTGAATTTAGCAGTATTTCCAGTAGTTAAATGCTAATGGTGAGGTTCATTGATTATTCTTCTGGTTTTGATTCTGGAATAAAATTTGAGGCTGACAGAGACAAGTCTAGTTCTGTAAATGCTGGGGAACCGAGTAGCCAGCAGCAGCCAGTAAGGCTGGGTGTGCACAGCTGGGTTCCTCAATTCTGATAGCTGATTGTGTTGTTGTTACGGTAGTGTTGTGATATGTTATTCTAATATAATAAACGGGTGTTGTCCATTTAGCACAAGGTAGTCCCAGTCTACTCACCATTTGTGTCTTGGAAATATTTGGGAACTAGGGGCCACACATGCCAGAAGAAAATAAAATGGTCCCTGTTATTAGAAACTAGGGAAGGCAAAGGCGTAAGTTCCCAAGACTTGTTGCAGCTTTCATGATTTGTCTGGAAAAGAGGTGGGTGATGACGTTTGACTTTGGTGGAAAAAATGGGTAACAGAATGGGTACAAGAAAGCTGGGAAGGGACTTTTTACAAGGCCTTGTAGGGATAGGACGAGGGGTAATGGGTTTGAGCTGGAAGAGGGTAGATTTAGACTGGGCATTAGGAAGAAATTCTTGACAGTGAGGGTGGTGAGACACTAGAACAGGTTGCTCAGGGATGTTGTGGATGCCCCCTCCCTGTAGGTGTTCAAGGCCAGGTTGGATGAGGCTTTCAGCAAGCTGGTGGATGATCTAGATGATCTTGAAGGTTCCTTCGATCCAAACCATTCTATGATTCTATGAATCTGTTATTGCAGACTTCATACCTTCTTTTGTTCAGAAATACAGAATTTAATGCTTCTTGTCCTGTGCTCCTGCAAAATGAAATTCTGGTGGAAGATTGTGCAATACTTACTGATGTCTTACTTTGCAACTTTCCTTCAGGAAGAAGAGTCGGACAGTGAAGAAAATTTTATTGACCTGAATGTTCTAAAGGCACAAACATACAGATCAGTAAGTTGTTACTGAGTGGTCTTCTCTTGAGAGACGTTTGTACCTGTAGCATGAATTTATTTCTGTGGGATTCAAATCTGAAAATCCTTTTATAGTCTAAGCTTGGGGGAAAAAAAAAACAATCCAATTAAATTGAATCAGCTTATTTTAAAATAAAAATGTGCAGCCAGATTCTAAGCTGATACAAGTGTGGGAGTGCTGGAAACATTTGCAAGAAATATTTGCAGAGACTTTTAAGGAAGCATAGTGTTAATTTATTGAATATTTTAATTCTCCCCTGCTATTTCTTGAATATATTATAATTCAGGGTTGATTTAGATTGGGTGTTAGGAAGAAATTCTTGGCAGTGGGGGTGGGGAGACACTAGAAAAGGTTGCCCGGGGAGATTGTGGATGTCCCCTCCCTGTAGGTGTTCAAGGCCAGATGGGTTGAGGCTTTGAGCAAGCTGGTTTAGTGGGAAGTGTGTCCCAGCCCGTGGCAGGGAGGTTGGAACTAGATGATCTTTAAGGTCCCTTCCAACCCAAACCATTCTGTGAATCTACGAATTTCTCGCTAAATACATTTCATTCTTTTCAAATTTAAATGTGATGAGAAGATACATTTATTTGAATTCCTAATTATTTTTTAACTTCAAAGAAAGCCATTGAAGACAACTGTTACATTAGTAGTCTTGACCATTCTGGATATAAATATTTTTCTGAATAAGTGCACTGCCAGCCATTGTAACATGATTTCTAACAGTTCTAACTCTGCATAGTGTTTATATTTTGTTCATAAACTTTGTGATTTTTGGACAGGACATGAATGACACAGCAAAGCAAGAAGAGATTTTACAGTCCACGACAGATGCAGCAGAGTGGAATCTGGAAGTGGAACGTGTGCTTCCACAGCTGAAAGTTATAGTCAGGACTGACAATAAGGTGTGTAAGATTTGCATTGTACACATGGTGAATGAAGTGTGATTTCAGTCACTGGTGTTTACTTTCCATCTACAAGCTTTTTATCTTTTGTTATGTCAAGAATTGTCAATAATGGGCACTCCAGTGCTATTTGTATGAACCTTAGAAGCAATAATTTTCAGTAGGGCTTTTTTTTCTGATCTTATCGCAGGATCATAGAACAGTTTGGGTTGGAAGGGATCTTAAAGGTCATCTAGTTCCCACCCACCTGCCCTGGGCAGGAAGACCTTCCACTAGACCAGGATGCTCAAGGTCCCATCAAACCATTGTATATTGTATAAGAGTGTTTTTTTTCTGCTACTCCCTGGGCAACTTATTTCTGTATAATTTATTTTCATACATTTGTTCTGTGGAAACTTCTGAAATTGTTCCAGTCTATTCATATTTGCTCCTCCTTATTCTCCTTCCCCTGCATGTTGCTTTAGCAGTTTGCCTCTGTCTGGAATATCTAGAACCCCCAGCTTTGTAAGGCCCAAGTTCACCTTCTTTGAAATGATGCCTGCAGTTTTTTGATAATCCATAGTGTTCCTGAGCTGTTTCTTGTCTCTCTTAGTGTTTATCTGATAGGTCTGTGTCTCTGTAGGCTTTTTTTCCCCTCCCCCTTTTCCATATCATCCCATTTTGGCAAAGTCCTGGTTCAAATAACTGTACTGATAGAAACATTCTTCCACTCCACATGCCTTATCCAATAGTGTTTGCTTCTTGTTACTGCCTCTGTTATTGTTTGTCAGTCAGATTTGTGTCTCTCTATGTTCTGCTTTCCATCCTTTTTGACAAGACCCTTGATCAGATAATCTTACTGAAGTGAATTTTCAACTTCCAAGTATCCTTAGAGTGCCTATTTTACAAGAAAATCTCCTAAGGTTTGATTTTAAGTGCTAAAGATTTATTAATGTCACTTTTAACACCCAGACCAGTACAATGCCAAAAGCTTTAAAACGTTTAAAATATTTTTTAGCATGGTCAGAAACCTGATCCTGAAGTAGCAGTATTTCTGCAGTGCTGCTGCTCTGCTTCATTTTGAACTCAGAGTCTGTCTGCAGCTGTGTTTTGGATCTGGGGGATGTAAAAAATTTGCATTGATATAGAAGCATTTGTGATAAAGCTTAGGAATTGAAATTGATTTCTGAGTAAAAGTTACTTACTTATCAAGTTAAACCAGCACTTTTTCTCATCCCACATAGAATCATAGGATCATTAAGGTTTGAAAAGACCTCTAAGATAATCAAATCCAGCCTTTACTCAACATCTTCATGACCATTAGACCATGTCCCAAACTGCCACATCTACTTGTTTTTTGAACACTAGAGTCCATGTATGTTTTCCCTCCTAATCAAAAATCAGTTTAAGCATTTCTCCTCTTTCATTTCTTTCTGTTCTCCTGATAACAGTAAGGGCTAAGTAGAAAGGGAAGATCTGATAGTCTGGAACTGGTAGGTGTTGGGCATTTGAAGCACTCATTTTATTTATGAGCTATTGCTAGTGCAGCTATAATCAATATTTTCAGTATTTGTGCCTGCGGTTTTTTTCTAGCAGAAATAGTTCCATGGAGACAGACTCTAAATATCTAAAGTCTCTAATAGTTCCATCAAGCAGACTCTAAAAAGCACAGCTACTGTGGGGTATCAGTGAGGATGTCAGGGCTTGTTTATGGATCTGAGTGTCACATGTGACATTTAGGAGGTTTATAAATTGAGTGGCATTAAGCAAGTGCCTCTGGGTATGAGCATGGCAGGGGCAGAATGATACACAGCAACAGCAGAACAGAGAACAGCCCCTGCCTTGCTACTGGCCTTGGTTTAATAACAAGAGGAAATATAAAAGTTGTACTTACCTCTGTTTTACTTACTTTTTAGGACTGGAGGATTCATGTAGATCAGATGCATCAGCATAAGGAAGGAATTGAATCTTCTTTGAATGAAACTAGGGTATGTCTTGTATGAGCAGAGTACTTCACTGACCTATCAGTATTTTCATTTACTTTTTCATTTGATATTAAGAACTATTTTTTTTTCTTCATTTTATTTGTAAAACTAAAAAGGGAAACATATGACAGTGATAACTAGGGACACTGGGACTGGCAAAATATCTTGTGACAAAGAGCTGGGTAAAATATCTTGAGATAAAGAGTTGTGCAGGTGGGAACTAACAGAGTTCATTAACTGTAAGTTATTATGTGCATTATAAGTGCATCCTGATTACAGAAGGCAAAAGAGAATAATACAATATACAAACTAACCCTCCCCCCCCCAAAAAACACAATGCAATCTGAAAATAAACGCTGATATAAACCCCAAAATCTTGTCAGATACTGGTGCTAGAGTAAATTACTGACATTGACGTTTGTAATTGATTGAGGGGAGGAGAATGATTTATAGTCTCACAGAATGATTTGGGTTAGAAGAGACCTTAAAGACCATCTAGTTCCAACCCCCATGCTGTGGGCAGGGGCACCTTCCATGAGACCAGGTTGCTGAAGGCCTCAATGTGATAAAGGTGGGAATAAGTGTGGAGGTGGGCAAACACATTAGGAATCATTTTTTTCTTGGTTAAATGTAGCTTTTCTGTACTATTTCTCTCACTTACAGGTTTCCATCCCCTTTCTTAATTCCAGCACCATTTTAATACTCTTTGCATACTATCTGTATACTGTCAAACTACAGAATATGATTTTCTAGGGTTACCTCGACAAACTGCATAATGAAATCAGCAAAACATTGGAAAAGATCAGCAGCAGGGAGAAGTACATCAACAATCAGCTGGAGCACTTGGTCCAAGAGTACCGTTCAGCGCAAGCCTTGCTGAGTGAGGTAATGAACTCCTGATGTTGCCTTCTCTAGTATTAACTGGTTATGAAGTGAAGCTGAAGGCAAAGAAGACTTGGAGGAGTTCATAGAATCATAGATCAGTTTGGGTTGTAAGGGACCTTCAAGATCATCTAGTTCCAACCCCCCCTTACATGGCCAGGGGCACCTTTCCTATAAGACCAGGTTGCTCAAGGCCTCGTCTAACCTGGCCTTGAAAATCTCCAGGGAGTATCCACAACCTCCCTGGGTAACTTGTTCCAGTGTCTCACCACTTTCACTGTAAAGAATTTCTTCCTAATATCCAGTCTAAATCTACCTTCTGTGAATTCTGCTGTTGGATATAAAGCAGAGGAAATGTTGATTGGCTGTCAAATTATATAGTTTTCAAGCTAGGCTAGCAACTTTTATTCAACTGTTCCACAGGGGAAAGTAAAGGGGTTTTTGCCTGATTATTATGTAAATCCATTGCCAATCTTCAACAGCTAGTAAATTGCTAGTTCTGCTCTCTGTGAATTTCACACATCTGTGGTGAGTTGAAAACTACAGTCTCAGTCCAGCATTCATCTCTTATATTGATCACTCCTACTAATGTGCACAAAGCACTGTGATTACTTCTCTACTTCTTTTAGTTTTTATGCCAGCAGAGTGCCGTTTGGGAAGCTTTTTGAACACAGAATCACAGAATTGTTGTAGTTGCAAAGACCTTGAAGATCATCATGTCCAACCATCAGCCTAACACCACCATGGCCATTAAACCATGTCCCAAAGTGCCATGTCCACATGTTTCTTGAATACTTTTAGGAATGGTGACTCAAGCACCTCCCTGGGCAGCCTGTTCTAATGCCTGACCACTCCTGCAGGAACAAAATTTTTCCTAACATCCAACCTAAACCTCCCTGGCACAATTTCAGGCCATTTCCTCTTGTTCTATCATGTGATAGTGTGGAGAATGAGACTGACTCCCACCTCGCTCCAGCCTCCTTTCAGAGAGTTGTAGACAGCAATGAGGTCTTCCCTCAGCCTCCTCTTCTCCGAACTAAACAACCCCAGTTCCCTCAGCTGCTTCTCCTCAGACCTGTTCTCCAGACCACTCACCAGCTTTGTTGCCCTTCTCTGGACACCTCAATGTCCTTTTTGGAATCTCCACTCCCACTCAAAAACTGAACCCAGTATTGGAGGTGTGGCCTCACCAGTGCCCAGCGGAGGGGCACAATCACTTTCCTCCTCCTGGTGGCCACACTATTGCTGATCCAGGCCAGAATGCTGCTGGCCTTCTTGGCCACCTGAGCTCACTGCTGGCTCACGTTCAGCCAGCTGTCAACCAGTAGCCCTATGTCTTTTTTTGCCACTCTGCCTCAAGCCTGGCACATTCATGGGGTTGTTATGACCCAAGTTCAGGATCTTCTAGTTAGGAGACCTATATAAACTACAATTTGGCTAGCTCTCAGATTTGTGTCTGTGACATTAAAACAAGGCTAACAGGATTGACCCCTGTGCTTTCTGTTTACATTACTGTTTAACTTTAGGAAAACTTCAAAATAGTAATTCGTTGTTGATGAAGGAAAAACTCTAGGTTTCAGGATTCAATTCTGTGCATTTTGGCAAGGTTTGCTTATGTTTATTTCCTCATGTAAATTATTAGAAAACATATTTTTTATTGTGTATATATTAATTTTTTAAACAGTTTTGTATTTTTGAATAATAAGTTATTACAAGGGCTGATGTTTCAATCCTGCCCTCATATGTGTAGTGATGTAAACATCACTGGGATTTTGTGGGAGAGTTTCTGCAAGTGGGATATACAAGAGCAAGTTCTCATGTTTTCTGAGCTATATGAACATATCTCTTGAGCCTTTCTCATTACAACAAAAACTGTTTCTTTCTAGGCCAAAGATAAGTACCAAGAGGGAAGTGGAGGAGTAACTGAAAGGATTAAAGTGCTTTCTGAGGTAAAACACATCTTCACCTATTTTCTTTTCCTTATTTTAAAACAATCTCCTAAAAGCTGGCATTTAGTGTTTGCAGTTTTATGAACCCAGTTCTTTCTGCTTTGTTTTCATGTTAAAGATTAATCTGCTTAGTGGAGCAGTGTAGTCCAGTCCCTAAACTTAAAAATCAATCACAGCCTAGTTTTTTTTGTTTGGTTGGTTTGTTTTGTTTTGTTTTTAACTGGTGAATCTGGGCAAGTTATTGTGAGCTCTTCAATTCTTCAATTCCCCAGTTTATTAAAGAGAATAAACGTTCTGTATTTAATAACCTGTGTCCTGGAATTACTGAGGATTAATCAAGTCATGTCCATAAATTCTTGGAATAAGAAAAGCTTAGTTCTTAGTTAAAATTAACATTTTTTGGGGGAAAAAAGCAGTATTTGACTAATCGGTAACTTTTCCGTGCTAGGCAAATTATCTTAACACCTAAAACTGTTTTTCTGTGTTGTTGTTTTTCTTTAAATCAGAGAGATACAAAGAAAAATCCTAACTACCTCAATATCTTGACTGTTTCCTGGCTTTTTTAATCCCCTGACTCCTAACTGCTTCAGCATGTTAAGTGATTCATAGCATTTTATTTAGAATTTACTGCTTGATTTCCAACCCTTTGTCCGATTCAGAAATTATTTTTTGTAATGGCTTTGTTGTTTGGGTTTGAAAAACCCATTTTATGTATTAGATAATAAAGTGAAATAGTCACATAAAATAGATCACATGCTGGAAAAATCATATAAAAGTTATACAATCATATAAAAAGATCATATGCTGGAAACTGTAAAACAAGGTTGAGATGTTTTAGAATAGAATAGTTCAGTTGGAAGGGATCTCCAATGATCATCTAGTCCAGCAATTTAAAGGGAGTTTTCTAGCTGAATGCAGAATTCTGCAGAATTCTGCAGAATAAGAGTGTCTTTTTATTTCACTGTCAAAGGAAGTAAGTTTGAAAAGGAGAATACTTTATGATGCCTTCAGATTTATCATGTGCCTACTGTAGGTATGCAAGAACAATGCAGAGATGCAGTTGCAGATGCTGCTTTTATATTACTGAAAAGGCTTGTTGAAGCCTTAATGAAGGTTTTTTGTACTGTAGACAAAAATACTGAATTATTACCTAGACTGTACCTTAGAATCATATATTTGCATTTTCTTCATTGTCTACAGAGGCAAACTGGTCAGTAGAGATTCAGTGCTGAAATGCACTTTTATTCTTAATCCCTGCATTTCTGCTGTCACCTGCTGAAGTCCTGACACTTCCAGAAGGGTAGCTGGCATGGGGAGGGATGTTTTTCAAAGGTTTGTAGTGACAGGATGAGAGGGAATGGATTGAAGCAGGAAGAGGGCAGATATAGACTGAGTATTAGGAAGAAATTCTTTAGAGTGAGGGTGGTGAGACACTGGAACAGGTTGCCCAGGGAGGCCATGGATGCCTCCTCCCCGGAGGTGTTCAAGACCAGGCTGGATGAGGCCGTGAGCAACCTGGTCTAGTGGAAGCTGTCCCTGCCAATGGCAGGGTAGTTGGAACTTGATGATCTTTTAAGATCCCTTCCAACCCAAACCAAACTATGATTTGGGGAATCTTGGTCTATGGGAGGGACACTTACTCCCATCTTCCATCCAGCACCATGCTGCAATGCTTACACTGTTGTTTTTATTCGTTCGGGATGTACATAGCCTCAGTAACACAAACGGCCAACTTGTATTCTTTTTGCTGTCATCTTTACAAGAATTTATTGAAATTATTTTTTTCTTAATGTTTGAAAAGTTCCTTCCTATGCACAATTAAGACAGATTGGTTCAGATTTTTAACTAATGCAGTTGGGCAGCAGAGATTGGTTCAGTTTGGTTCATTTTTTTTTAAACTAATGTAGTTATTCAGCACAGATTTTTTTTGTTTTCTTTTTTTAACTTGACATTCATCTAGTTTAATTAAGAAAAAAATCTCTTTTTTAAGATTACAGAAGTATTAGAGAGGGTAAAGCAAGAAACTGAAGAGAAAGGAAGCAGCATGACTGATGGTGGTGAGTATGATTTTTGCTTCAAACCAAACATCCATTTTCTCAGTGACAAGTAGATGATTTGTCCTTTATTAAGGAAAAATAGTGACTAGTTTAAAATAACAATATAAAAATTTTAAAAGAAAATAATTTAAGAAATTTAAAATAATTAAGAAATTTAATTTAAGAAATTTAATTTAAGAAATTTAAAAGCAAATCTGGAGTTTAAACCTCTTTGAAAAGGATCTCTGTAGAAGGTAGAGATTCAGGATTTCCCCCTTTGGTAGATTATTCGTAGAAATCTTTTAAAGAAAAAAAAAAGGGGGAGGGGGTTTCCTCAAGCTCTTAAAAGGGGGCTGATTTATTGAATTATTTGCAATATTATTTATTATTATTGGCAGTAGATGTTAGATTTGCCAACTAAGGATGGCTGGAGTCAGTAAGAAAATTCATTTTGGTGTTTTGACGTCTGGATTTTTTTTAATATTTCACTTTAATGTCTATTTAAATTTGTCTCAGAAATTGAGATTATTTTTTTTCTCCTGGTAAATGAATTCTTTTGCAAACCTAGGAATATGAATGCAGAAATAAATTGCTGCATGTTACAGCAGGGCTAAATATGCAAGCTGCATCCATATTTAGCTGTATCCATCTTTAGCTGTACCCATACCAGCTAATTTACTTAGGCAGTTGTGAGTGTTATTGTTTAAGGAACTTTTATGCATCCTTGCTTTGGCTGTGAAGAAGCTACTTTCTTCCCTTGCAATATCTTTTTTGTATTGTTGCATGGCTAAGGGTCAGGATAAAATCTAGAGGCCAGAATTAAAATGAACAGCATCCTGAGGGTGATATTAGTGGGAAGTAAGGCATTAGACATAAAGTATGGAGCACAAAATGATCTTTCACAGATAAAATGACATCCTGCTGAATGTGTCTTCTGTTCTCTACCAAACCCCAGGTCAGGTATTGCAATGAGGCTTTAAGATGAAAAAAATAGATCATTGACAAACCTATCTTAATGTTGGTGCAGATCTCAGAAGACAGCAAAATCGTTATCACCCGTTTCTATCTTTGAAGTGTCTTGCATATTAAAAAGAATGTGTCAATACATTTGAGTCTTCAGAGTAGAACATCCTTTTGTTCATTGAACTCCTCAACTTTAAGGAGTGGATTATAACAATAATGCTTTTGTGTTAAGCAGATGACACAATTGCACTGTTTTTAATTTTGTTTGAACAGCTCCTCTGGTGAAGATTAAACAGGCCCTAACAAAGCTGAAGCAAGAAACTATTCAGATGGACATCCAGATTGGTGTAATGGAACACACATTACTCCAGTCAAAGCTGAAGGAGAAATCCAATATGACTAGAGATATGCATGCAGCAACCATTCCAGAAGCCATAGTAGGTGCCTATTAAAGTTGTTTGGAACTCACTTGGTTTGCCCAGAATACATTTTTCTACCATTTCCTTTTTTCTTAGTGTATAGGTTTGCTTGTGGTTGGTTTTGGTTTTGTTGGTTTTTGTTTAGTATTTTTGGGGGGGATCAGGGGGGGATGTTGTGGGGTTTCTTTTGTTTTTTTTTAACAAGATGTTTGTCATGCACTTCCAAGGAAGTAACAGGAATACTTGGGACTCAACATGGAGCCATGGTTAGTTTTGTGATGTAAAGATTTACTGCAGATCCTTTCCAAATACAGTAATAAATTCTTATTAAAATCTCCACTTCATTGGAGAATGTGATGCAGTATGAAAGTCCAGAGAATGATACTGACAGCCTGTAACTTGAGCTTCAAAATTTCTGAAATAAAATTACTTGCAAAGGACATGAAAGGAATTTAAAATGCCTATTACTGCCTTTTATATACATTTAGTATAAAGTCTTTAATTGATGATATTGAAATAACACAGCATTATTCTTTCTAAAACACTGGGTCAAAACTGGGATCAGCTGCAAGTAAATTGTTGCTTCGAACTGAAGTGTAAGGATTAAACAACAAATTAATGTTTCAATAATACTGGCATGTTCCTAGGGCAGCCAGTTTTTGAGTGGACAGCCACACTATTCCTCACTTCTTGTTGTTAATGGTCCTCTAGACAGACTGGTATGGATTTTTTTTCATTGTTTTTATTTTTGCCTCTTGCAGAAAATAAAAAAAAGTTAAGAATACAGGAGCCCTGCAGCAGGCTGCCCAGAGAGGTTGTGGAGCCTCCTTCTCTGGAGACTTTCAAAACCTGCCTGGATGTAGCTTGCCCTAAGTGATTCTGCTTTGGCAGGGGGGTTGGAGTTGATGGTCTCTGGAGGTCCCTTCCAACCTCTAACATTCTGTGATTCTGTGACTGTTAGATTTCTAATTTTTTTTCCCATGTGTCTTACATGTTTCATAGTCACATAGTATTGTGTCAAGTACTGCATTCTTAGAATCACAGAATTGTTTCAGCCAGAAAAGACCTCTAAGAACATCAAGTCAAACCATTGAACTAACATCACCATAGCCCCTAAAACATGTCCCACATTGCCATGTTTCTTGAACACCTCCAGGGATGGGAACTTCGCCGCCTCCCTAGGCAGCCTATTCCAAGGCCTGACCACTCTTGCGGGAAAGAATTTTTCCCTGATCCCCAACCTAAACCTCCCTTGGCACAATTTCAGGCCGTTTCCTCTCATTTTATCACCTGATATTTGGGATAGATAATCTGTAGTAGAACTCTGTGGGCATCATTTGGATTATTCTTGTTTTCTGTTCTTGTGTCAGAACACCTAAATTTGATCTCTGTTAAGGAAAAAAATGTTGACAAATCTAGTTGTGTAATACAGAATGAGGAGAAAAATGTAGGAGGAAGGGGTTGGAAATGTAATGGCAACAGAGAGCTGCCTTTGTCTTGGTGAATGTGTAGGCAGGGAGTGATTCTAGATTTTACTGGCAATGAAGGAGTGGGGAACAAAGAAATAATGTTATTTCATTTGTTTTTGAACACCCCAGTCTAGTGTTCCCTGGTTCAAGAAGGACAGGGAACTTGCTGGAGAGGGTACAGAAAAGGGCTATAAAGATAATGAGGGGACTGGAACATCTCTCATGAAGAAAGGCTGAGAGATTTGGGACTTTTCAGTCTGGAAAAGAGTGGACTGAGTGGGACATCTCATCAGTGCTGATCAATACTTCAAGGGTGGGTGGCAGGAGGATGGGACCAGTCTTTTTTCAGGGATGTCCACTGACAGGACAAGGAGTAATGGGCACAGACTTGAACATAAGAAGTTCCATCTGAAGATGAGGAGGAAATTCTTTAATTTCAGGGTGGTGGAGCACTGGAGCAGGCTGCCCAAGGGAAGTGCTGGAGTCTCCATGTCTGGAGACATTCCAAATCCACCTGGACATGTTCACGTGTGATCTTCTCTAGGTGAACCTGCCTTGACAGGGGAGTTGGACCTGATCTCCAGAGGTCCCTTCCAAGCCCTACATTCTATGATTCTGTGATTCTTATTGAAGGACTGATATATCCTTTGTGTTACTATTGTTCATAAGCCACAGACAATATTGGTACAATTCAGCTGGTATAATTAGAAATTCTTTACAGTGAGGGTGGTGAGACACTGGAACAGGTTGCCCAGAGAGGTCATGCATGCCTCCTTCCTGGAGGTGTTCAAGGCCAGGTTGGATGAGGCTTTTAGCAACTTGGTCTTGGTGGAATGTGTTCCTGCCCATGGTAGTAGGGTTGGAACTAGATGGTATTTAAAGTCCCTTCTAACCCAAAACCATTCTCTGAATCTATGAATTTCTCTCACTCCAAGGTGTGCATTATTCTGCAGAATCAGTGGATCAGTTCTCTGAAAGTTAAGACACTGGAGACAGTTGGTACCATGAGCTGGTTTCTGAACTTCGTGCTCCAGTCTTCCGTTTACCAAAAAGAAAAAGCCCTAAACCCATAAAATCGTGCGGAAGGCTGGATGCAAATACCAACTGTTATCATTTACCTGTGCGAGCAACTGCTGAAAATCTCTATGAATCACACTTGAAATGGGTTTCCAGCTTCTTTTGCTGCCTACCTCAACCCTCCCACATTCAGCTGAAATTAGCAAAGTGATTATTCATGTTCCCTTTGTTAGGTAGTGT
Organism: Indicator indicator; assembly: GCF_027791375.1. Taxonomy (NCBI): domain Eukaryota; kingdom Metazoa; phylum Chordata; class Aves; order Piciformes; family Indicatoridae; genus Indicator; species Indicator indicator. Next base: position 83,107,807 of record NC_072010.1, read on the forward strand.
TGCTGCTGCCTGTTTACTGTAACAGTGGGTTTACTTCAACTGCAGCTAAAGCAATCCCCTCCTGCATTGCCTGTCTCGCTCTCGACGAGGCTTTTGGATTCCTGGATAAATGATGCTTGTGTAAATAACTCCCCAAAACCCTCCTCCTTCATGCTTCATAACAAACACCATTAATCAAAGCCATTCCCTTATCTACCAACCCTCTCACTCTAATAGAAGTTAATCTGTTGTGACAAGCATGGCCAAACCCCCTCTAAGGTGGTAGAAGAAATCTCCAGAAGAAAAGCTAGCCTGCTTTATGCCAAAGTAATTCTAAAATAGTCTGCTAATTAGATGTCATTAATCCCCATTATTTTTCACAGTACTGTCTGAAACTGCATTAATCTAAGCACAGGACACTGCTATTGTTTTCTCAAGAGTGACATGTGGCCCTTAATTGTCATATGGCAAAGAATGGCTGTTGTCCATTTAGACAGTAAAATCACTTGACGCTGCTTTGAAAGCCTTCTTACTGCTCCAGCAAGTGACCACAGTACCTTCCTTAAAAGCCTGAGGAGAGAGAGCCCACCTCCCTGGGCAGCCTGTTCCAATGCCTGACCACTCCTTCAGCGAAGAAATTCTTCCTAATATCTAACCTAAACCTCCCCTGGCACAATTTCAGGCTATTTTCTCTTGTCCTATTACCTTATACTAGGGAGAAGGGACTGAGCTCTACCTCACTCCAACCTCCTTTGAGGGAGTTTGAGAGCAATGATGTCCCCTCCAGCCTCCTCTTCTCCAGACTAAACAACTCCAGTTGCCACAGCTGCTCCTCACCAGACCTGTTCTCTAGACCCTTCACCAGCTTTGTTGCCCTTATTTAGGGTAGAGGACTATTCATAGAGTAACTTTTACATAGAGCTCTCCTCTTCCAAGGTTTCTTAACATTTTCACTTCTCCCTATTATCAGGTGATAGAACAAGAGGAAATGTCCTGAAAGTGTGCCAGGGGAGGTTTATGTTGGAGTTTAGGAAGAATTTCTTTGCTGCAAGAGTGGTCAGGCATTGGAACAGGCTGCCCAGGGAGGTGGTGGAGTCATCATCCCTGGAGGTGTTCAAGAAATGTGTGGACATGGCACTTTGGGACATGGTTTAGTGGTCATGGTGGTGTTAGGTCAGTGGTTGCACTCAATGATCTTAGAGGTCTTTTCCAGCATAAACCAGTCAATGATTCTGTGATTGCTACTGATGTGCAGTGTGACACACACAACGATCCCTGTGTAAGTTATAGTAAAAGCAATTAAATCATCCCTTCATGACCTTGAAAAAAATTCTAGCATAAATGAAGAGCCAGTATGTGAACATTTTCAGCCTCAGAGCTCTTGGAATTTTGCATTCAAATTTTGCAGCCTGGGCTTGTCTCTGAGTTTGACAAATGTTAATTTAAAATAAAAAAAAAGGGAGAGAGAGAGAAAGAAAGAAATGGGTGTGATGCTGTTTCTGTTCCTGCTGGCTCACAGCCTGTTCCCTGCCTGTCAGGGCTGTGGTGTCCTCCACAGACTCCACAGACTCCTGCCTGTCCTTTGGCCCAAACTTTGGCACCATCACCTCTCTGAGTTCCTGCAGCATCACCTCTTTCCACTTTCTTCTTCCTGTGTTAAAGTTGTAGGAAATGGATGGGTGTCCTGATAAAGGCTTGAAATACAGCTTGGGGAAAGCATGTCCTTCAGCACACCCTCCATAAGCTTGACACTCAGTTTGATGGGAGTGTTGATCTGCTGGAGGGTAGGAAGGCTCTGCAAAGGGATCTGGCCAGGCTGGATCAATGGAGCAAGATCAGTTGTATGAGGTTCAACGAGGCCAAGTGTGGGGTCCTGCACTTGGGTCACAACAACCTCATGAACGCTTCAGGCTTGGGGCAGAGTGGCTGAAAAGCTGCCCGGTGGAAAAGGATCTGGAGGTGCTGGTTGACATTTGGCTGAACATGAGCCAGTGTGTGCCCAGGTGACCAAAAAGGCCAAGAAGCATCTTGGTCTGGATCAGGAATGGTGTGGCCAGCAGGAGTAGGAAAGTGATTGTGCCCCTGTACTGGGCACTGGTGAGGCCACAATACCAGGTCCAGTTTTGGGCCTCTCAGTCCAACAAGGACATTGAGGTGTTGGAGCCTCTGCAGAGAAGGGCAACAAAGCTGGTGAAGGGTCTGGAGAAGAGGTCTGGTGAGGAGCAGCAGAGGGACCTAGGGTTGTTTAGTCTGGAGGAGTGTCATATGTTGAGTTTTAATCTGCTATTATTCATACCATCCTGCTTCATGCCAGCTTCAAAATGAAAGTGCTGGCTGGAGCAAGGTATTATGGGGCATGACATTCAAATTACAACATGGGAGGCTTCCTGTTTGGGTTGCTGCTTTTAGTTTCTGGGTTTTGGGTGTCGTCTCTCTTCCACGGAGATGGCAGCATGAGAAGGAGGGATGGGGGAGTAGATCCCTGGCTTGGGTTTTTGGCTCTCTGCTTGCTGCTGATTTCTGCTGTGCTTTCTCTGTAAATAGGCTAAGGAATTGTGCATTATGTTATCGCATTTATATCAAACTCTTACCTTAACTCTTTGTCTCAATCTGGAATTTGTGTGTGTGTGTGTTACTTTCCCTCACTTCTATGTTGTAGGGAAAAGGCTGTGTTAAACTAGCACAAGGAGGCTGAGAGGAGACCTCATTGTTCTCTACAACTTCGAAAAGAGGTTGACGTGAGGTTGGGCTTGGTCTCTTCTCCCCAGTATCAGGTGATACAATGAGAGGAAATGGCCTGAAACTGTGCCAGGGGAGGTTTAGGTGGAGTTTAGGAAAAATTTCTTTGCTGCAAGAGTGGTCAGGCATTAGAACAGGCTGCCCAGGATGGTGGTGGAGTCACCATCCCTGGAGGTGTTCAAGAAACGATGGAGATGGCACCTGGGACTAGTTTAATGGCCATGGTGGTGTTGGGTTGATGGTTGAACTCGATGATCCTAGAAGTCTTTTCCAACACAAACGATTCTATGATTCTATGACATCAGTGCCTGTGAACTTCAGTAAACAGAGCATAAAAGCACTAGCTTTTCTACATGAATACTGCTGATAGGTGGGGAGTTTCCACAGCAGGCTCCGAGATAGCAAAAGATCTTTTTGGCTGCCATTTCCTCTTCCCTCCCTTCAGGCACCACAGCTAGGACTTTCTCAGGTATTAGCTAACAATTAGCTATTGCTCCAAGAGATGTCTGCCTTTCAGCCTCCTGGCCTTTGCAGCCCTACCATTTAGCAAACAATTGTTCCCAGGCAACACAGATATGAGCAAGGCTGGGAGGATTTTTTTACTGAAAGTAAATAACCATTTGACTAATGCTAGTCTTGCTGGCTAGTTTCACTCTGTTCTTTTTCATTCCTGATCCTAAGTAATTTAATGTGGTTGCATTTCAGTGGACCCTCAGCAAGTTTGCTGATGACACCAAACTGGGAGGATTGGCTGATACATCAGAGGCTGTGATGCCATCTAATGAGATCTGGACAGGCTGGAGAACTGGGCAAAGGGGAACCTCATGAAGTTCAATAAGGACAAGTTTAGAGTCCTCCACCTGCAGAGGAACAGCCTCATGCACCAGTACAGATTAGGGGTTGATCTGCTGGAAAGCAGTTTCATAGAGAAGGACCTTGGAGTCCTGGTGGACAGTTAAGTTATCCATGGCACAGCAGTGTGCCTTTGTGGTCAAGAAAGACAGTGGTACCCTGGGGTGCATCAAGAAAAGTGTGTCCAGGAGGTCTAGGAAGGTTCTTCTCCCTCCTATTCTGCCCTGGTGAGACTACACCTGGAATACTCTCTCCAGTTTGAGGCTCACCAATTCAAGAGAGAAAGGGATCTACTGGAGAGAGTACAACAGAGACTACAAGGATGACTGGAGGACTTGAACATATCTCCTGTGCAGAAAGGCTGAGACATTTGGGGCTGTTTAGCCTGGAGAAGAGAAGGCTAAGGGGGCCATTTGAAGGTCAAAAGTACAGAGTAATTATTTCTAACAATATTCCTCTTGATGACTCACTAATTGCAATTGTTCATTCAAAGTATTTCCTGGTTTTGTGGCTTTCAAAGGATGGCACTACTTCAAATAACATCTTAGTGTTAGTAACATGTAGAATTAAACTCTGGATTGAAGGCATCCCCTAGACCAAACATTTCCCATCCTTCCTCTAGTTTTAGGGCTGAAGTTTCTCACTCTATCTTGAGAGGGAGACTCTTGTAAAGGTTTTACAAGTTCCCTCTATTCTTTTCTCAGCATTGCTGGTCCACAAGCATTTTACCTCCTTTCACCTAATCACAGAATGGTAGTGGTTGGAAGGGACCTCTGGAGATCATCAAGTCCAACCTCCCAAAGAATCCATTTGGGAAAGAAGACAAGCCAGCAATCAGAGCAAGGGAGACAGCGTGTTTGTGAAACTTTGCTGTAAAGTAGTGCCAAAAAAATGGTGCAGAAGGAGGTTTGGCAGCATCTGTTGCTTATTGTTTCCTTTGTTTCAGGAAGTGCTGAAGTTCCCAGTATGATGGCAGGAAGGATTTATGCCAAGTTTGACAAATGCTGTCAAACAACACTAAAAAAATAATGAAAACTGGGATCTTAAGAGTGTCATTCACTACTTTTGTACTACTCTGTCTAGCAGCCATTTCATTACAGCATTCCTGTGTTAGCACCTCAAGTAAAATATACTTGGAGTTTTTCACCATCTTCAGTGGCAACGAAGAATAAAAAATACTGTTCTGAGAAGACTTTATTCCTGGGGCAGAAAGGTCTGGCAGGTTTGGAGAGTGTATTTGCTGTAAGTACCTCAGGACTCTGACATTTCTGTTTAAATAAGAATGTGCTTAATGCTATTACTTGATGTACTTAATGCTATTATTTGATGTACTTAATGCTTTTGATAAGGGCTCATAGTGATAGGGCAAGGGGCAATGGCTTTGAGATGGAAGAGGGGAGATGTAGGCTGGAGATTAGGAAGAAATTCTTTACAGTGAGGGTGGTGAGACACTGGAACAGGTCCAAGGAGGTTGTGGATGCCCTTTTCCTGGAAGTGTTCAAGGCCAGGTTGGATGAGTCCTTGAGCAACCTGATCTAGAGAAAGGTGTCCCAGCCTGTGGCAGGGTGTTGGAACTAGATGATCTTTAAAGTCCCTTCCAACCCAAACCATTCTACGAATCTATGTTTGGTTACGTGGGATCTCTGCTGGAAACCAGGATTGCAGGTAACTGTGTTAGAGAAGATAAACAATGGAAAGTCAGATTTTCTTTCAGCCGTGAACAGCAGTCATTTACAGGTAACAAATCCAAAATGCTGGAATGAAAAGGCTTCCTTTAAAAAGCTCCTCCATATTATCTTTGCAGCTACAGATGGAAGACAAACACCATGGTGCTTTGTCACTCTTTTGCTGAAAGCTGCTAATCAAAACTCAGCCTCTCACTGATTGCTCTAATCAGGGGAAGGAGAAATTGGCAATGAAGCCAGGTGGTAACTTCTGTGCTCAGAATGAATCAAACAAAAAATCAGAAAATAAAACACACAAAGTGCTGACAAATTCAAGCCATCTCCTGGTAGACTTGATCTCATAGCTATTGTTGGGGTCAGGCTACATGTTCTTCTGACTCCTGACTCAGAATTAGCTTTCCTATCTTGCCTGTTTTTTCAGATCTTCACCATCTCTCTCTTCATGATCTTTACCACCTCTCTATGCATATAGCGTAACTCTGGATGACTGTGCTTATCTCTTTATCTGGAGAAGAGACATATTTCTGCTGCAGCTCTCAAAACCCTTTATATGTCAACCCCCTGCTCTGCAAAGAGGTTTCTTTCTTCTCTGCATCTTGAAGAGCTGTATTGATACCCAGAGTTTCAAAGCAGCTTAACTTGACCTCTGTCAATGTAAGTTTTGGCTTTCATTCATCAGGAAAAATATATTCTGTCCAGGGGTGACAGAAAAGGAGAAATCTGAGAAGATACAGCCACAGGATGAAGCCTTTAGAAAGCTGTGATATTTCCTGTAGCTCCCATATTTTTATCCTGTGGCCACAGAGGATCATAAATAGAATCATAAAATTGTTTCAGTTGGAAAAGGCTTCTAAGAATCGAGTCCAACCATCAACCCAACACCACCATGTCCCAAAGTGCCATGTCCACATGCTTCTTGAACACCTCCAGGGACAGTGACTCCACCACCTCTCTGGGCAGCCTGTTCCAATGCCTGACCACTTTTGCAGCAAAGAAAGTTTTCCTAATCTCTAACCTAAACCTTCCCTGGCACAATTTCAGGCCATTTCTTCTCATTCTGTCCCTTGATAGTGAGAAGAAGAGACTGACCCCACCTCACTCCAGTTGCTTTTCAGAAAGTTATAGAGAGAAGATCTCACCTCAGCCTCCTTTTCTCCAGACTAAACAACCCCAGTTCCCCCAGCTGCTTGTCACCAAACCTGTTCTCCAAACCCTTCACCAGTTTCATTGTCCTCTGGACAGGGATTGTTTCTTTGTATGAACGTGTCCAGTTATTTCCTTGATTCATCAGCTTTTGTCTTCCAAGTCTGGCTGCCATGAGCACAATCATAACTACCATATCCTCACCCTTGCCATCCTCCACTCTGCATGCTGGTACTGTTGCAGATGCCCATAAGGTCTTGGTTCCATGATCAGCAGTCTCCAAGGCAGAGGCATTGGGTGTGCAGTCTGTGAGTTGGACAGTGACTTTCTTTGCCTGAAGCAACTCTTCATAGAAATCTACGGTCACTTCCTCCTGGCAGGGTCACAGGAACATGATTTCTGGGAAAGAGCAAGGTCTGGCTAAACAGCATGAGTAGTGTAGCTGCCCTAGCTGGTGGTGTGGGAGTGGAGATCAGCAGAGCTTAAATACCTTGTTTCCTGAGTGTCCTGCTAAGTATAATGCAAACTGTGACTCAAAATAGCAATTGTCACTTGACAAATATGATGACTCATTTTGACACTTTGGGCTGTTTTAACTCTGTGAGCCATTTGTAGGCTCTCCTTGTGAGAAGCTGCCTGCACAGCTTGTGAAAGGGAAGGTCAGGGCCTAGAATTAGCCCCATACCGAGTCCAGCACAAGACTTCTAGGGAGGTGGTCCTGACTGAAAGGGGACCCTGAGCACTGGCAGCTGTACTCCAGCACAGGGTGAAAAGCACCAAGAAGTGACTTCCAGTGCTAACCTGACCAGCCACTGGGAACAGAGGCCTTTCTGTCTGGCTTTTGTTCTCGTATGGCAAATAAGGACAGACCAGCACTGGCACCATTGTCTGTAGTAGATGTGTTTGCACCCAGGGGAAGACTGTGGCATGTTATAAACAATGATGGCACTGAGTGTAGCGGAATCGATCCCAGAAGGACCACAAAGGGTGCATTGGCCAAAGCAGGGTTTAAAGATGAGGTTCTGTATAATGGAGCTAGAAGAATACTTAAGAGAGTGAAAATGAGGCTCACCATTCTCTGAGATGAAATATGAAATGGAGTGTCACAGAAGGGTCTGGGTTAGAAAGGACTTTAAAGGTCATCTAAAAAGGCATCATAGCCCTTTGACATTGTTGCATTTTCTGCATCAGAGGAAAGTTCTATCTTCTGCCTGTCAGAAGGTCACACACTCAGCTAAACTGGTATTTTGTTTTCTGAGTAACTATAAAATGAGTGCCTTATTGCTTCTCAGATGCAAACTTGGTTTACTGTTATGCAGTGAGAGCTCTTTGTGTGCCATGGGTTCTGATTGCTGCTATATTCTTGAAACTTTATGTTGAGATCAGTCTGCTAAAATCAGGAATGGTAATTTGGGTGTATAAGAGGGGCAATGAAGCTGGTGAAGGTTGTGGAGAACAGGTCTTAGGAAGAGTGGCTGAATGAACTGGGGTTGTTTAGTCTGGAGGAGACTGAGGGGAGACCTTATTGTTCTCTACAACTCCCTGAAAGGAGATTGGAATGAGGTGGGGGTTGGTCTCTTCTCCCTAGTATCAGGTGATAGAACAAGAGGAAATGGCATGTGCCAGGGAAGGTTTAGGTCAGGGATTAGGAACAATTTATTTTCTGCAAGAGTGGTCAGACATTGGAACAGGCTGTCCAGGGAGGTGGTGGAGTCACCATCCCTGGAGGTGTTTAAAAGATGTCTGGATGAGGTGCTTAGGGGCATGGTTTAAAGGCCATGGTGATCTTAGGTTGATGATTTGACTTGATGATCTTGGAAGTCTTTTCCAACTAAAACAATTCTGATTCTACGAAAAGGTAGCTGTGGAAGGAGCCAGCAAGGAAACAAAAGCACTGGAGCAGGTATGTTTGCTATGGGAGTGAGCAGAAAGTGAAAAGAACAGTGGACAGGAAAAAGAGGGGAAAAGAGGCATTGAGGGTGGGGAGAACAGACTGGTATGACACTGGAGTTCACCACAGCCTTAACATAAGCTACTGTGAGTCACAGTAGATTCCTCCCAGCAGCCAAGCACACACAAACACCCCAAACCAACCTTACATTCACCAGCACGGCTTTTGGTGTCCCAAATCCACAAGGGAAGGTGAAAAACCAGGGAAAAGTCAAAAGGTTAGGTGAGGACAGAGGCTGAGCAGCTTCAGAAGAGGATACACAAGCACAGGAAATTGTCAACGGAAGGAGAAGAGGGGGAGGAGGAGGAAGGCAGAGCCCAGTGTGCTGAATATGCTGGAATGAGGCTGGGTTTTGCATAGACCTCCTTTGTTAGCAGCTCTTCCAGTTCTGCTCTCTGAATAGCTGGAGCTGTGACAGCGGTTGGTCAGGGAGATGTGACATTATCTGCTGCAGCCACAGAGAAACAGTTCAACACAGTCCCAGCTGCTGCAGGAGCACCAGCAAGACCCTCCTTGGAACAGCTACAGGTCAATAAAATTGGCACTGTTAGGCTGCTGCCTTGAGGGGAAAAGGTAAAAAAATCCTGGCGCTAACCCTTTCCAGAGCATTGTTTTCACTCTTGCCTTTTTTTCCTCTTGCTTTTTTTGGAGATGAGCTGCATTTATCTGCTGTTATTGAGTAGACAAACAGAATTTCATCCTTGAATGTTCTACATCCAGTAGAATTTTTATAAGCAATAGGGAAATGTCACCAAAACTAAAGCCATTTTACAGGTTTTTCCAGTTCACCAGTGGAGTTCCTCTTCAACACTTCATTTTTTTCCCTATTTGCAAGTTCAAATTTGGTGTCAGAGGGCAGAACCCACAATTATCACTTCAAGCAGTGGCCTCAAGCTGCACCAGGGGAGGTTTAGGTTGGACATGAGGAAAAATGTCTTTCCTGCAAGAGTGGTCAGGCATTGGAACAGGCTGCCCAGGGAGCTGGTGGAGTCACCATCCCTGAAAATGATCAAGAAATATCTGGAGGTGGCAATCTGGGACATGGTTTAATAGCCATGGTGGAGTTAGGTCAATGGTTGGACTCGATCTGAAGAGGTCTTTTCCAACCGAAACAATTCTATGATTCTGTGAAATCTCAATGGGCTGCTTCCCTAGGAGCACAGAAATGAGGGATAACTACTTAGACTAAATAGTAAACAACTGTGTTGCTGTTGATGTTTTTAGAGGTCTTTTCAAAACAAAATAATTCTGTGATTTTATGATTTATCTGCAGCCTCCAAGGCCAGATACCCCATTAGTCATTAAAGGCTTTACCAGTACTGAAGTTTCACCAAGCAGGCAGGCCAACAGCACATCATAACTCAAACCAAAATACTCTGCTAATTACTCCAGTACTTAATGTTTCTTACATTTGATCTGGAGAAGTCCTGTCAGAGAAGCAATTAAATGATCCCACCTCCACCTTACAAAAGCTTTTAATTTCAAGAGAGATGAGATTTCTTGTGCTCCACCCCCTTCCAGACTCTCTTGAATATAAATTGAAAGGAAACCTTCCTGGCTAAATGAACCTTTGGACAAGGGAATGGCAGAATGCCAGATGCTTTATCTCAAAATATTATCATAATGAAATTCTTGTCTAACATTATTACTCTTTTATACTCATCCTGGACTTCTCCCTGTCATCTCCAAACATCTCCTTTGTCATTCATTGATTTTATTCTTACCAGCAGCATTACTCAAACACAGGCTGGTCTGAGGCTCATGCACACAACCATACAAGGAGGCAGAGCAATTACATTCACCCACGGTGCTCTTCAGTGTAAGATCTGTTGTCTTCAATAAACATTGCACCTCCTCTCCCTTTTCATTGTGGGCTCCAACATAGATAGAAACCAGGAGCTCAGGGAGTCTGAGCTAAAAAAGAGTGGAGGCTGAGGAAGCAAGTAAGAGCTGCCATATATGGCTCTCCTCTTCCTCAGGCATTTGTCATCACAGGACATGGGGCAATATCATGACACACAGGACATGAGCCAGCAATGTGTCCTCATGGTCAAGACAGCCTGTGGCATCCTGGGGTGCATCAAGGTGGCAAGCAGGTCAAGGAAGTTTACCCTGTCCCTCTATTCTGCTCTGGTGAGGCTACATATGGAGTATTGTGTCCAGTTCTGGGCTCCCCAGTTCAAGAATGACAGGAACTTCCTAGAGAGGGTACAGAAAAGGGCTATAAAGATGATGAGGGGACAGGAACATCTCTCTTAGGAGGAAAGATTGAGAGATTTGGGGCTTCTCAGTCTGGAAAAGAGTGGACTGAGTGGGACATCTCATCAATGCTGATCAATACTTCAAGGGTGGGTGGCAGGAGGATGGGACCAGTCTTTTTTCAGTGATGTCCACTGACAGGACAAGGAGTAATGGGCACAGACTTGAACATAAGAAGTTCCATCTAAAAATGAGAAGGAACTTCTTTAATTTCAGGGTGGTGGAGCACTGGAGCAGGCTGCCCAAGGGAAGTGCTGGAGTCTCCATGTCTGGAGACATTCCAAACTCTCCTGGACGTGGTCATATGTGATGTTCTCACGGTGAACCTGCCTTGGTAGGGCGGGGGTTGGACTCGATGATCTCAAGGTCTGTTCCAACCCCTACCATTCTGTGATTCTGTGATTCTGTAAATTGCTTATACAGCAGACCCAGCACATCCAGTTTCATAGATTCTACAGCACCTGCATTTGGCTCTGGGAAGTGGTTAAGGATTGAAATCTGCATCTCATGGAATCTTTGCCATCAATTGAAGCTTCATGATTAGCAAATGGTACACCATCACAACTCACATTGTGCAGTCACTGGGGAAGCATTCCTCAAGCAGTTCCATTCCCTTGTCCAAGTGGCTTATGTGCTATTCATAACACTGTATAGAAATGGCATACATGACATCACATGCACATTAAAATTCTCTAAAAAGAAAAAAAAAACAACACTTGTTAATCTTGTGGGGATATTGTGCTAAAAGTGGTGTATCCATCAAAAGAAAACCAAATTCCATTTCATGCAAGCTCATCAGCAAAACATACACAATATGCAACTACTTCACAGCTGCCAAAAGACATCAGGCTAACTTCTTTATTTAGCTAGAAGGGGAAATCTAACCAGGCAAAGCTGTTGGGAGCCAAGACGATAAGAAATACCCCAAGCCAAACAAGCAACTAACACCCCCCAGAAAAAAAGTATCATAGAATTGTTTGGGTTGGAAAAGACCTCTAAGATCGAGTTCAACCATCGACCTCTAACACCACTATGGTCGTTAAACAATGTCCCAAAGTGCCATCTCCACGTGTTTCTTGAACACCTCCAGGGATGTGGTCTCCACCACCTCCCTGGGCAGCCTGTTCCAATGCCTGACCACTCTTGCAGCAAAGAAATTTTTCCTAATCTCCAACCTAAACCTCCTCTGGCACAATTTCATGCCATTTCTGGGAGAAAGAAACCAACCCTAACCTCACTCCAACCTCCTTTCAGGGTGTTGTAGAAAGGAATGAGGTCTCCCCTCAGCCTCCTCTTCTCCAGACTAAACAACCTTATCCCAAATTTAGCCAAATGCAGAAGAGTTTTTCAGTGAAATGCATGCACTGGACCAAGTGAAATAGCAGTGGCATTGATGTGGCTGCACACGAGCCATGTCAATTAGGGAATTTGTTGGCAGCTTTGTTGTAAACCTGGGAACTAGAGCTCCTAAAAACCACTTGGTGCAGTTGTGTTTCTGGTATTCATCTGACCTTCTCTCTCCCATCCTCCTCTCCTCTCTCAGCCCTCCCCCATACAGCAACTGGTTCCAGCTAACAATATTTCTCTTTGTGCCCATGAAAATACCATTAGATCCAAACACACCCCATGAAATTTGAGGTTTTAATCTGCTCACATGTGCTGGGAAGTCAACAACTTCCACAAGACAACCATTTTCCTCACACAGCTTTCATTTTCCTAACCCAGCTTTCATTTTCCTAAAAATAGCTCAGGGATGGTATGAATTGTTTAAATATTTTCAATTAGTACCAAGTGAAGCTCACCCACTCACCTCCCCAGCCACCCCCAGCCCCCATGGAACCCATTCAGCCCAAGGAGAGGCCTGATGTTAAAATCATTTGGAAATAGATGGTATTTGCAGAGTAGGCAGGGTTGTCCTGCCCCACTGCACAATGACAGCCATCTCACACTCAGCAGCTAACCCAAGATGGAGACAGGACAAGGGCTGCAAGTTCCTAGCCCAGGGTCTGACAGGACACAGTGGAAAGATGTGGGGCCTTTGTGGCATGGCATGTGAGCTGTCACATGAAAGATGGCTCTGGGAGACTTTGTACTTTGAAGATACACCTCAGAATCAAACTTTTCCACTCTCTGGGAGAGGACAGTTATGAATTTACTCCAGGAAGAAGTGATTCATGTTCAGCTTTTGGTCCGAATGCAAGCACTCCTCACAGACACTGGGGATATGCCTAATTTTTCTGTCTGTGGTCCACCATGCCTTCCAGCCACTTAACTAAGCTCTTGGGACATCAGTCACTGACTCTGAAGGGGGTGGTATGTCCCTAACTAGATGTTCCTCAGATGAAGATGGCCCAGAAGAGGGCCACAAAGATGATCACAAGGCTGGAGCACCTCTCCTATGAGGACACGCTGAGGGAATTGGGTCTGTTCAGCCTGGAGAAGGGTCTATGGAGACCTTTTAGCAATCTTCCAGTACCTGAAGGGGGCTACAGGAAAGCTGGGGAGGGACTTTCTACAAGGTCTTTAGTGACAGAGCAAAGGGCAATGGATTTAAACTAGAGCATGGTAGATTTAGACTGGATATTAGGAAGACGTTCTTTACTATGAGGGTACTGGAATGGGTTGCCCAGAGAAGTTGTGGATGCCTCATCCCTCAAAGTGTTTAAGACCAGGCTAGAGGAGCCTTTGAGCAACCTGGTCTAGTGGAAGGTGTCCCTGCCCATGATGGGGGCGATGGTTGGAACTAGATGATCGTTAAGGTCCCTTCAAATTCAAGCCATTCTATGGTTCTATTCTAATTACCACAGTACTGTCCAGCTGCACATAGACTTGGCTGCCTACCACAGATCCAGTTCCCTGAGCATAAGAGTCTTCTCTCTGTGTTTTCACAGCCTGGCTCTCCAGAGGAAGGCCCTTTGTTCCCAACAAGGATGACAAATGGCTTTTAGCTTTATTTTCTCAGAGAGAAGCTTATGTGATTGTGCTGTCTGTCATCTGTCTACACTGCTAAGTTTTTAACTGCCACAGTCAATTATCATTATTTCCAAAGATGAGAATCACTAGAGGCAGACATCTCCATGAGAATTCTGTTTCTATGGATTTTGTCCAAGGCTTCAGCAGCCCAGGTTGGAGCTAGAGAGGAAGAGGGAGAGGACAGAGCACGAGACTACACTGAGAGTGTGTCATGTCAAGGAAGTCTGAGAGGCCCCATTTGATCCTGGATTCATTTTTGGGCCTCTCACTCCAAGAAGGACATTGACGTGCTGGAACATGTCCAGAGAAGGGCAATGAGGCTGGTGAAGGGTCTTGAACACAAGTCCTGTGAGGAGTGGCTGAGGGAGCTGGGGTTGTTTAGTCTGGAGAAGACAGAGCAGAGAACTCTTTGTTCTCTATAACTCCCTGAAAGGAGGCTGGAGTGAGGTGTGGGTTGGTCTCTTTTCCCCACTATCAGGTTATAGGATGAGAGGAAATGGCCTGAAATTGCACCAGGGGAGGTTTAAGTTGGATATTAGGAAAGATTCCTTTCCTAAAAGCGTGGTCAGGCATTGAACAGGCTGCCCAGGGAGGTGGTGGAGTCACCATCTTTGGAGGTGTTTACAAGATGTCTGGATGAGGGGCTTAGGAACATGGTCTAACAGTTAGATATTAGGTTATGGCTGGACTCAATGACCTTAAGGTCTTTGCCAGGTGATTCTGTGATTCTATGATCCTCAGCCTATCCTGGCCAAAGGCAGACAGCCAGGCTGCAGTCACTGGAGTCAGTTGCCATGGGTACCTCTCCAAATAGTTTGGAAGACATTCTGCCTTTTGTCTGTGGGTGTTATTTCAGAGGGAATCTCACTGTGGCTGCAGAGGAGCAGGAGCATGCACAGACCTTTCTTCTGCTGGCTGTGACAGAGGGAAAACATTTTGTTGGTTTGATGCAGGCAGTGGAACTCCTGGGAGGGTGCATCCACAACCACTCTGGGCAACCTGCTGCAGAATCTCACTACCTTTGTACTGAAGAATTTCTTCCAAAGATCCATTCTAAACCTACTCTCCCTCAGGTTAAAACCATTCCCTCTTGTCCTGTCACTAAGCACCCTTAGGAAAAGTCCCTCTCCAGCTTTCCTGTAGGTTCTCTTCACGTATTGGAAGACAGCTAGCTATAAGGTCCCCATGAAGTCTTCTTTTCTCCAGGCTCAATAATCCCAGTTCCCTCAGCCTATCCTCCTAGCAGAGATGTTCTAGCCCTTGAATCATCTTCATGGCCCTCTGGACTCGCTCTAACAGTTCTGTGTCCTTATGATGGGGACAGCAGAACTGGATACAGTATTCAAGGTAGGGTCACACGAGAGCAAAGGGGAAGAATCACCTCTCTTGACCTGCTGGCCACACTCCTCTTGATGCAGCCTAGGTTCATTGTTAACAAATACTTGTGCTGTGAGGGACAACACGTTCCCTGTGCTCAGAGACCTGCCAATGGAAGCTGCTAAGGTCAGGTTTGTAAATACATTTTGGTGACTGAGCCAAGGTTTTGAAGATAGGTAGAGCCTAATTCTCTCTGACATCCAAAGGGATTCTGACTTACACCACATGGGTATTCATGTCTTTAAACAGCTTTCAAGCTATGAACCTTTCTTCTTAATATTTTAGAAGAATTGACACTCTGTCAGAGTAAATCTCGAGTGAAATGAGAGGCCTCTGGAACTGCCCTTGAGAACTAAGTAAGAAAAGCACAGTTTTTTGCTTAACCAAAGCATTCCCTGGAATCATACAAACCATTTTTCACCATTACAGAACTAGCCTGGAAGGGACAAGCTGTGTAGGCTGAAAGGAGATCACCATCCTCACGACATAAACACACAGAATGGTAGGTGTTGGAAAGGACCTCTGGAGATCATCCAGTCCAAAATCCCTGCGAAGGCAGGCTTACCTAGAGAACATCACACAGGAAACACATCCAGGTGGGTTTGGAATGTCTCCAGAGATGGAGACTCAATCACCTCTCTGGGCAGCCTGCTCCAGCATCCTTAAACAACTTACCACATTTAATTTCTTTAAGCTTGATTTGATACAGTTCTCCAGGAGTCTCATTTAAGTGGAGGGCAGCTGCAAATAGCACTAAAGACAATTTTCCTACCTAGTTGTCTCAGGCAGTGGCCCATAGCAGGTGTTTGGTGACCTCATCTGCAAATCTGCTGGGTTTCACAGGCTGGATTTTCAGTGGCCACTAAAGGGGTAAGTTGCATGATGAATGGCAGCAGCTATAATGGCAGGTGAACAGGGAATGTAGAATAAAAATAGAAATGCAAACAAAAAAAAGCATTCAGATACACAGAGGGTGAAAGAGTAGAAAGAGAGTAAGTGGGGAAGGGGAGGGAGGAGCATGAAAGAAGCACTATTTTCCTAAAACAGTTAGAAATGAAGGGAAAATGACTGCATTTTAGCCCTCTCAAACAACTGTGAATGGTTTACAGTTTTTCTCTGAACTGCTTTATTTTTCACTAGATCTCCAGCAACTATTACTCAGAAGTTAATTCAAGCTTTGGTCTTTGGGAAATTTTTGAATGTGCCTGTGCTTAGAAGTCCATTAATATTGATAAATGTAACTTGAATCCCATTTTTATCCTCTTGTTCTGGAAGGATCTTTCATAAGAATAAATAATTTTTCCTTTTCTTTTCCTCTTTTCCTTTTATCTTTTCTTCCCCCCCCCTTTCCTTTTCCTTTCCCTTTCCCTTTGCCTTGCCTTTCTCTTTTCTTTCTCCTACATTTCCTCATTCCTTTTTCTTCACTTTCTTTTCCTTTCTCCTTCCTTTCCTTTCTCCTTCCTTTCCTTTCTCTTCCCTTGCCTTTCTCTTTTCTTTCTTTTTTTCTACTTTCCTTTCTTATTTTTTCCTATAACTATATGAAGTTCAGGGTTGAGCCTGTTCTAAAACTGTCATATTCTGTAGAGCTGTGATGTACAGTTTTGGTACCCTGCCTATGCCCCCGAGATGGGTCTGAGAGCTAGGTCTTCAGCCTGGAGAAATGGATCTGGAGTCTATTCTCAGCTTTGCCACTGGCAAATGGTGCAACCTTCATGAGTTCGTTTAACCTCAGCACGCTTTGGTTTCCAGATCAGAAGAGGAAAGGATAACAGGCTCCTTTGTGGTACTGGGTGGAGAATAAGTTATCAACCATGATGTTGCTGCTGCACTCTGACTTCTGTGTTAGGAAATCTAGGTCAAGTGAGTCCAGGGACACAGATGGAGGTCTGGCCATTGCACTTCTTGCTGAAGCAGACACCTCTCAGTCAATTTGACAAATCGTAGCTACAGAAACCCCTTGCTTTAGGCATTCTTCCTGCCAGCCATGGCAGTTGCTGCCCTGCGCCTTGTGATTCATGCCTGTCACAGCTTCACTTGCTGACCCCAGAGAGAGATCTGTCGCACTCCAAAGAGCAGTATACCAGTAGGAAATTGCAGAGCTGTGCCTAGAAGTGCTCGTAAAACAGTTGCCTCATGTAAAGATGAAAAGAGTGCCTTGGTATTCCTAAATGAGGCCCACTCTTGATCATACAATCATGCAGTTTTCAAAATATGGCAGTTATTGCTTTTGGAGCACTCGGACCCAACATGCAAATCAGAGAATCATAGAAGCCGATAATGGTTTGGGTTGGAAGGGACTTAAAAGATCATCTAGTTACAACCCCCCTGCCATGGGCAGGAACACCTTCCACTAGACCAGGTTGCTCAAGGCCTCATCCAGTCTACCCTTGAACATCTCCTCAGTGTCTCACCATCCTCATTGTAAACAATTTCTTCCTAAGATCCAGTCTAAATTTCTCCTCTTCCAGCTCAAAGCCACTGTCCCTTGTCTTACCACTACAACCCTTCTAAAAAATCTTTCCCCAGCTCTCCTGTAGCCCCTTTTAGGTACTGGAAGGCCCCTTTCAGGCACTGGAAGGGGGTCTATCCTTTTCACAGCTTCCCAGATGTATTTCTGGAGCATGCATGCACTGAGTGAAGAGAGAAACATGGTACCAAAGGCAAAAGCAGAGAGAAATGGTCACAGTGATGGTAGAAAAAGCTCTTCTACAACGGAAGCAGACATGTTTCCTTGCTATAGAATCATAGAATGCCAGGTTAGAAGGGACCCCAAGGATCATCTGGTCCAACCTTTATAGGTAATAGAATCATAGAATGGTAGGGATTGGAAAGGACCCCTGAAGACACAGCTCTTCTATTCCAGCAGGGTCTGCTTTACATACCTGGCTCAGAAAGGAAAGCAGAACCTTTCTCTCAGTAGGCATCAGAACTGCCTTGTGATACACAATCCTGCTTCCTGAAACCACCAGCAAGCAGAGGCATTGCAGACCTCTCTGAGCAGCAGAAGGCAGAACATTCCAGTATTGCAGAAGCACACCTGGTTGGATGACACAGCTGCCTCCAAAAAAATCTAGGTGAACTGCATGCAGAGAGATCCTTCAGGGAGTTGTAAAGCCTAGTTCAGCAGCCAGCATGAAGCAACTCCCAAGCAGGGCTCCTGGATGCATGACATTTCCCATGCGTGCTGTTTTCCTTTCGGGCTGGCGTGGGTGTGCTACATGCTGCCCTAGCAACAGCTACAAAGGCATGCCGTAGCTGTAGACCTCTCCTCTCCAGCAGAGAAGAGCATTCTTGGTTTTCCTACAGACAACACACTGACTGTGCAACTCCCTACAGAGTTGACCCCATCCCTCAGTGCCTGCCTGTGGCTCTCAAGATGCTGGCACTCAGTCTGGGCACAGATACAGAAGCTACAACTGAAGCAGACATGTCCCCTTGCTACAGAATCACAGAATGCCAGGTTGGAAGATCATCTGGTCCAACCTTTCTAGGTAATAGTATCATAGAATCATAGAATGGTAGGGGTTGGAAGGCACCTCTGAAGATCATCTAATCCCAACACCCCTGCCAGAGCAGGGTCACCTAGGGCAAGCCACACACCCAGACGGGTATTGAAAGTCTCCAGAGAAGGAGACTCCACAACCTCTCTGAGCAGCCTGGTCTAGGGCTTCAGCACCCTCACAGCAGAGAAGTTTCTCCTCACGTTGAGGCGGAAATCCCTGTGTTCCAGTTCGTATCCATTACTCCTTGTCCTATCACAGGGCACCACTGAGAAGAGACTGGCACCTTCTCAACACCCACCCTTCAGATATTTAGAAACATTAATAAGATCCCTCTCAGTCTCCTCTTCTCCAGTACAGTTGAAATGAGCTGGCCCAGCACCCTGTCAAGATGAGTCTTCAAACTGTCCAGTGTAGGGGAATGTACTGCTTCCCTCGGGAGGTAATTCCAATATCTAACTGTTCTCATGGGGAAATATTTTCTTCTGGATTCCAATCAGAATCTCCCCAGGAGTAACTTGTCCCAAATACCCCTTGTCTTTTCCATGTGACTCCTTGTAAAAAGGGAGTCTCCATCTTCTTGGTACCCACCCTTTATGTACTGGTCCATAGTAATAAGTTCTCCCCTGACCCTTTTCAAGCCTGAACAAACCCAGCTCTCTCTCTCTCAGCCTTTCCTCATATGGCAGGTCTTCTCTGGTAATTCTCATGGTCCTGCCCTCTGCTCCAGCCTGCTTCTTCTGACCTCCAGAGAACATCATCTGAATCAGTCTGGCAGGAGAATGCTCAGCTGCTGCTTTGTGCCAGCCTCCTCCATCATTTCTGGAGTCAGATGGCTCCCACTGCTGAAGGCTTTTTATTAAACACGAATGCTGGAGGATGTCTGAGTGCTTGATGAATATCTGGAGAAAACAAATGTAGTAGTCAAGGCATCCATATCCATTACTCATTTATGGAGGGCTGGGGAAGAGTGTAAGTCTCACAGGAGTGGGAGCTGAACCAACCAAGCCAATATTAATATGGCAGAAAAAAATTAGTACTAAACCCACAAAAATACAGAAATTCAGTTTCTCACAGAATTTTGATCCTGCCCTGGCTTTGTTGAATATTGGGACTGTTTTAGGGTTTTTTTTTTTGAGAGGGAGACTTTTAAAAAACCTTTATACATATACATACACACACAGAGATATAAAAACATGCAGAATATATATCTATATATAAATATAAAAAGTGCTAAAGAGAGCTACTTCTGGAGGAAAAAAACACATTTATTGAAACAGTTGTGAAGTAGTGAAATGTGTGTTACTGCAGATGTAGGAAAGAGGTGAAGAGAGTGTTTATGTTAGGTGTTAATTGAAGGGCAATAACTGCCTACAAATTCTTGTGCTTTGTACTATATTTAAACACTTTATATTTCAGTTTTATGTAGTGTATCATCCTCTAATATGGCAAGGCCCAGAGGCTGGCAAGAGGAGGCTTGGGAAGGTGCCAGAGCTGGGGAGGGCAGGAACGTGGCACAGGTTTTAATTTATGCCAGAGGAAAAGGTGCCAGGGGCAGGCGTTCCGTGGAGCTTTTAACGATCAGGACAAACCCGTCCGTCCGTCCTTGTTCCCCTCCCCCTCTATTACCAGTGCAATCCCGGGTGATTAACGGGAAAGAGACAGAAACCGAAACCGCCCGCCCTCCCCGCGGCCGGTGCCGACCCCGCTTTCTGAGGGGGATAAAGAGGGTAAATGGGAAGGAAAGCCCCCCACCTTCTCCCTCCCCAAACAGGTTTTGACCGCGTTCAAAATCAATAAAGCGATCGTGGAGGTCGATCCGGAGACGGCCTGTCCACGCTTCCCCCTCGGCAGCCTCGTGGCCGCAGCCTCAGCCGTGCCAGTCAGCCATTTTACTGCGAACGCCACACTCCCTCTGCGTGCAGAGGAAAACTAACCACCGGCACTCCGCAGCTCAAGGAAGACACCGCGTATGAATTATTTAAAAAATATAAAATATAACAACGAAACTTTATTGAAGCTGTTCCCACGGGCTGGTTTATATAGAACAGAAAGCGCGGAAGCTCCCGGTCCGTGGCTCCAGCCTTGTCTCCGCGTTGAAGCTGTTCCCGCATGCTAGTTTCGCCAGGATGGGGACAAGAAGAGGGGCAGAGCCCCGTCCGTGGCCGAGCCTTCGCCTGCCCCCAGTCCGTGGCACTGGCCCCTCGCCACCGCACCCACGGAAACCAGGGTGCGGAGCGCCCAACGGCCGTTAACTAACACCTACCCACTCTCCGCCACCATCCTGTCACCGCCCCTTTCACGGCAGCCGCAGCCAATCAGCGTCGGGAGCTTGCCCCCTCCCCCCCCGTGCCCACCCCTGTCTGTTGCAGCGAGGAGCTGCTGAGGCTGCCGCGTTCCGCTCTTGCCGCTCCGCTATGTGGGTGCTGGCTGTAGGCGTGCTGCTCAGCGCCACGGGCACAGGTGAGTGTTTACCCCCACCTTCTCTCCCTCTCTTCCTGCATTGTTGTCTCGATCCCCGCGGTAACCGGGTTCCGAGACCTCTTCCACCTCTGTCACCAACGGGCTCTGCTGCTAGGCACCCTGTCAATCGCGGAAGTAGCCGCGGCGCGGCCGCTGTGGGCGAGGGAAGGTGTGAGGGGCGGCGGGCAGAGCTGCTTCTGTCCCGTGCAGTCGTTGGGCACCCGGGAAGAGGGTGCGGTGCGGGTGTTGTCGTGGCGGCGGAGGTTGGAACACGGGGCGGAGCGGCTGGGGCCACTGTTGAGAGGGGCCGTAGCTCCCTGTACTCGGCCTGGGGCTGGCGTCGGCCCGGCTCCGACGATGGCAGCAAGCGTGTGGGAGACTGCAAGCTGCATAGTGATCGTTCGCCATCCTCTGGCTGGGGAGGGGTTTGCGGGTGTGCGGTACTAGCACTCCGCTTCGCCGCCTTCCTCATCGTCCCCTCGCCTCACCGCCCTCCTCATTGTCCCCTCCGCTCCCTGTCTTCATAGATTCATAGAATGGCTTGGGCTGGAAGAGACTTTAAGATCATATAGTTCAACCCCCTGCTATGGGCAGGGATACCTTCTACTAGACCAGCTTGCTCAAGGTTCTGCCCAACATGGCCTTGAACACCTCCAGGGTGGGGGCATCCATAGCCTCCCTGGGCAACTTGTTCCAGTGTCTCACCACTGTCAGTCTAAATCTCTCCTGTTCCGGCTCAAAACCATTCCCCCTCCTAGCACTGCCCGTACTTGTCCTTCCCCAGCCTTCCTAAAGCCCCCTTTAGGTACCGGAAGGCTGCTATAAGGTCTTCCTGGAGCCTTCTTTTCTCCAGGCTTCTTCATCCTCTCCTACACCTCACCACTTTCCTCATCTTCCTCTCTGCCTTGCTCCCTTCCTCATTCGTCCTCCCTATGTTTGGAAGTGGGTTGTTTGTTGCAGAAGTTGCATAGAAGAGGAGGATGCCGTGGCCAGCACAGAGACCCTCATCTTCTTGTTGATAGTAGTGTCGCAGCAGCACAGCTTCAGGTGCTTTCTTGAAGAACCGTGATCAAGCTGGTTGCCTGCTGTACAGTTTCTAGGGTTGATGGCTTTTCTTGATCTTAAAAACCAGTTTGGATGGGAGGTTTAGGTTGGACATTAGGAAAAATTTCTGTCCTGAAAGAGTGTTCCAGCATTGGAACAGGGAGCTGGTGGAGTCACTGTCCCTGGAGGTGTTCAGGAAACATGTGGACATGACACTTGGGTACTTGATGTGGCCCTGGGCAGCCTGATCGGGTTGAAGGTGTCCCTGCGCATTGCAGGGGTGTTGGACAAGTGAGCTTTGAGGGTCCCTTCCAACCCCATGCAATCTGTGAGTCTGTGATACTGGAAATACTAGCTGTAGTAAGCAGTCAGTTTCCCTTTAGTGAGATCGCAGCCACCCAACCTCTTCTCCTAAAGCGATAAGGTTTGCGGAGGACAAAACCCACAAACAATTTTTCTGCGTGCCTCTGTCGGCGGCTGTCTGCATCCGCCTTGTTGTTTTCCTGGCGCTCTGCTGGTGGAGCAGTTCACATGAGCGCTTCTCGATCGCCTTCAGGCAAAACATGCCTGCTCTCATAGACTGCACAACAGTCCCCGCACTTCATTGATAACATTGGAGAGAAAATTTGGATCCATTTGGTTTAATTCCTTCAAGATTAGTGAGTTTTTTATTTTCCTCGCTACATACTTGAAAGTATAGTTGCTGAAAATCACCTTTCTCAGTGAGGCAGTCAGCAGGGAGTAAATTAATCCTATGAAATATAAATGTGCTAGTTCCAAAAAACCCAAACCAAAACAAAAACTAAACCCCAGGAACACTACACTGAGAAATCTTTTATTTTGAGGTAGGTTAAAATTAAACAGGTATGAAATTTATTTAATGGAGCTTTTAATTGTTTCTATTTATGTTTTTACTAGGTTGTAGTTTGATGTTTGGGTACAGTTTCCTATTGTTCTATTTTGGTTACTTTTATTTTCTGAGGTCCAGTTTACGAAATGCAACACAGTGAGTAAATTGGGGACTAGTTCATTGTAAAGTACTGTCAAACTCTTGATTATAAAATAACCATAAATTTATTATATTTATTATTTTTGATGCTCTGTAGTAGTCTAGTGTCTTCTGAGAGAATATTAAAGCACAGAATAGTTCTTCATTGTAGTGTTGTCAAATACAATACATTGTTTTTTTATAAAATAACTATAAATTTACTATTTTGATGCTCAGTAATAATCTGTGACTTGTGTGAGAATATTAAAGCATTGTCTCAAAGATCAGTGCTTTTAAAACTAAAGACTTGCTTTGAAAAAAATTATCTTCTGCAAATAGTGACACAACTTCTATCTTTGTCATTTGGGATTTTTTCTTTCTTCTTTTCTTTCCTTACTTTCCCCTAATTGAATTTAGTCATCAAATCCATATCACACTTCTGACCTACTTTGTACATGTAAATACCATTAGTTCCTCTGAAAATGCTGGAGCTACTCCAACTTGCGTGCTGGTATAGTCAAACATTTTGAATGATTAATGCCACTTCAGGGAGCAATGTCTGTTCCAAGACCTATTAAACTATTATGATTTCTCACAAATGAGGAAAACCACAGCAAATAAAAGATTCAAAGCCTTCATAGTTTGAAGTCAAAACTCTCTTCTGGCCATGAATGTTGTTTAAATTTGATATTCTCAAGAACTGTGAGTGAATGAGAATGGATTGAAGCTTGAGGAGGGTACTTTAGACTAAATATTAGGAAGAAATTCTTTACAGTGTGGGTGGTGAGACACTGGAACAGGTTGCCTAGGGAGGTCATGGAATCCTCCTCCCTAGAGGTGGTCAAGGTTATGTTGGATGAGGCCTTGAGTAGTGAGGTCTAGAGGAAGGTGTTCCAGCCTGTGGCAGAGAGTTGGAACTAGATGATCTTTAAAGTCTTTTCCAACCCAAAACATTCTATGAATCTATGAATTTCTGATAAAATCTTGGCATAGGATTTAGGTCTTCCTTGAAACAGTGGTTAGTCAGTGCTATTGTTCTGGAGGTGTGGTGGAATATGAGAGAGAAATGGTAAACCCTATTAATGGTGGTGGTTTGTCATTACTCGCTTTGAATACTGTTGTAGGATTAATCACAATGATTTATAGTACAGGTCATTTATTAGTACAAAAATCTCCATTTTCAACTCCATTGTGAATACACGCAAACTCTAAGTAAGAATCTTATCTAATGTATGGTATGTGCAGCCCCCCTGTCAGAAGATAGAGCAAATTTACAAGGAAATATCTAAATCTTTGGGCATTTGGCTCCACCTTCAGAGATAAGAAGGAGCAAAGAATAAAATTTTATTGACTGAGCTGCCCTGCCTGCCTTCTCTAGAAAGTGTAGAAGTAGAATTTGTGCCTCCTGTCCTAAATGAACTGATTTTAGATAGCTGTGTGATCAGCAGCAGAATTGGAGCATCAGTGGAACAAGAGGAAATCAGCCCTTCATGCAGTATTCCTGCATATGGCATTTTAGGGGCAGTAGCCATGTAAGTGACAGCCCCAAATTTTAACACTTGAAAAAAAAAAGTGATGCTAGGTTAAGGTACCAGTACATTACGTGGATGTGATAATTCACAGATTGCATTGGTCATCTTGTCCAAACCCCCTGCAATGGTCAGGGATACCTCCCACCAGACTGCCTGTCACCATGCTTGTCATACATCGACTATGACTTTGAGTGTCTCCAGGGATGAGCCCCAGCCATATCCCTGGGCAGCCTGTTCCAGTATATCATTGCGCTCATTGTGAAGAACTTCCTCCTAATGTCCAACCTCAATTTACCCTGCTCCAGTTTCAAACCTTGCCCCTTATCCTGTCACTACAAGCCTTTCCAAACAGTCTCTCCCCAGCCTTCCTGTAGGTCTCCTTCAGTTCCTGAAATGCTACTTTAAGATTTTCCTGGAGCCTCCTCTTCACCAGGTTGAATGCTCCCAACTCTCCCAGCCTGTCTTCACCCCTCTGATCAACTTTGTGGCTTCCTCTAGACCTGCTCAAGCAGGTTCATGTCCTTTTTGTGTTGGGGGTCCCATAGATGGACACAGTACTACAGGTGATGTCTCACCAGAGCACAGTGGCAGAATCACCTCTCTCGATCTGCTGGCCACACTGCGTTTGATGCCGTTGGCCTTCTGGACTGCAAGTGCTCATGTCCAGCTTCTCACCCACCAGCACCCCCACATCCTTTTCTGCAGGGCTGCTCTTGATATCAAGGGTTGCCCTGACCTAGGTGCAGGACTTTGCACCTATTTATGTAGAGAGGCTGTGATAACATTCTGATTATGCCTTTTTTCCCCCTTGTTTTGTTACTCCAGTAAAGCATGGTTCTGGTTTTGTGGTTTGATAGAAGGCTTTGGGGTGGTTTTTTTTTACTTTTTCATAAGTCACGTGTTGTAATTCCTTTTCTTTCTTCTCTTATACATTAACGAAGGAATTCTGACTTTTGTCCATTTTGATTTTTCTTTCTAGGTTCTGCCCAGTTGATCCTTACCGCAACAGATGTAGAAACAACTAACTGTAACAAAACTGTTGTTTTACCTTGCTATGTGACTAACCTCCAGGAGAAGAATGAAAAGACCATGATTGTTTTGTGGAAAAGACAAGGACAAGATATATTTTCTTTTGATGGAGCAAACCAGCAGATTTTCAGAGATGCAACAGTTCCATCTGCTAACTTGGTCTCGCAGGCGGATTTACGTAAGGGTATTGCATCCCTCATGCTTAACACTGCAGAAGCAGAAGCTGGAAATTACAGTTGTCAAGTAACAGAATCAAACAGAGAAGGAACAGTAAGAGTGGAACTTAGAAAACATTCAGGTGAGTTGCCTGCCATTGTTTTAGGACCTGCCTGGAGATAAAACAGGCACAGTTTTATGGGAAAGAGAAAAGTGGTGAATGTGATGCATTTGTATTTATGGATTTAAATTAAAAATACAAGAAGTGTAGCACCCACGCCTTCTAACTTGCATGCTAGTGTGAGTTTTATTTTGGATTAAGCTGTAGGGAAGTGGCCAGGCTGGATGAGGCTTTGAGCAATCTGGTCTAGTGGAAGGTGTTCCTGCCCATGGCAGGGAGGTTGGAACTAGATGATCTTCAAGGGCTGTTCCAATCCGAACCATTCTGTGAATCTATGAATAAGTGTTTCTGTGGGGAAGATCTGACTGCATCTTTAATGCCTGAAGATCATCACTTGTCTAATAATGGCAAAATCTTTGCCTTCCTTCATCTTTTAGATGATAAAGTTGGTGATATTTTTGGCACCTTTGTGTTATGAAATTGCGTACTGAAATATACTGATTTCTTTGCAATACTGAGATGGATACATTCATCACAATGTTTGGAGAGATATTTTCTTTTAAGAATTGCATCTTGCAATCTTCAGCGTTGGTGGAAAAAAGGACATAACTGATAGAAATTCTCTGTAAGACCTCTAAAACTTAATCTGAAGGTGTGCAGTTTTCCAGTGACGTTGAAAAATGCTGCTACTAGATGGTAATTTGCTATGATTATCTAGTGTTAAATATCTTCAGAAGATGGTACTTAAAATGATAGTGATTAAGAGGGCAGATTTAGACTGGATATTAGAAAGAAATTCTTTGCAGTGAGGGGGGTGAGACATTGGAACAGGTTTCCCAGGGAGGTTGTGGATGCCCTCTCCCCAGAGGTGTTCATGGCCAGGTTGAATGAGGCCTTGAGCAACCTGTCTAGTCAAAGGTGTCCCTGCCTATTGCAGGGGATTGGAACTAGATGGTCTTGAAGGTCCCCTCCAACCCAAACCTTTCTATGAATTAATTTCTCATTTAGTGAGCCATTTTCCCTTATCTTGTCAAGAGGATCCTTGTGCCCTAGTGCCTCAGCTATTGAAAACGGGGATCTCTTACTTAAAACGAGATCTGTATAGGTGCAGGCTGTCCAGGGGTCTGCAGAAATAAATTTCACTGAACGTATCTGTGTACTTTTTTATTTGTTCTGCACAGGAGATTTGCTTCTTGCTTCTGGAAAGCTCCTCAGAAGCACCAAATAGGTGTAGCACGTGGAGTGTTATCTGTGCACTGTAGAATTGTTGTGGGCTGTGTTTGCTATTTAGCTATTTGGTATTTTGCAATTGTCACTACAATATTTAGGAAGCTCAGACAGATGTTACTTGTGTCCTGCTGCAAATATCTGTGTAATTCACAGCCTGGTCTACTTACTGAGTTAACTGCAAGCCAAATGTGATCCTGAAATGAATTGAGAAGGGCACAGCCACTGAAAGAGGGTGGATGCTACAAAATCAACTGGCTCTTTGCAGTTTTCTTTGGAACACTGCAAAACCATGGGAAGAGGTATAGGAAGTTCCCATCCATCTCATAGCATGTTCCTTACTCAACCTTTGTGACCAGTTTTACCATTCAGTTTTAAATTCTGGAAGAGGAAGAAAGACTTGAGGATGTAGAATCAAGTCCCATGATGCAAAGTTTCATTGTTTTGTTTTTACTTTGTGTTTAGAGTTTTGAAAACCTTATAAAGCTACAAAGCAGGAAACTGATGCCCTTTTTCTAATTTCATTTTCTAGTTGTCAGTTGCGACGAGGAAAATGTCTCAACATCAGAGGAAATCTGTGGTTGGTGAAGAATTTATAGTTGTGAGGTCACATGTTAAAGTTTGAGAGTATATGCTAGAAAATGTAAACTAAGTTTTATGTTTGAGGGGTTAGCTGAAGGTAAAATAAGTCGCTTGTTTGCTCTTTAAATTCTTCTACTTATTTTTGTGTTGCTTGTTCCTCAGTGTTCTAGAGAGTGTCATGAGCAAATGAATTTTGAAAAGGGTTGAATTTTGAAATCCTTCCTCAGTCTTCACTCTGTTTTCTGAGCAATGAATTCATCTTGTCATTACTAACATGTTTCAGTTTTACAGATAGTCTTAGAAGTGCCAACTGTTTTCCATCTCACTTGACAGAACTCTCACTTTCCCCTCTCCCCCTTCCCCCCCCTCCCCTCCAACTGTCCCCTCTCCCCCCTCCCTCCTCTCCCCCCTCTCCCCTCGACCCCTGCCCCCTCCCCCCTCTTCCCCCCCCTCCCTCTCCCCCCTCCCTCTCCCCCTCCCTCTCCCCCTCCCTCTCCCCCCTCCCTCTCCCCCCTCCCTCTCTCCCACCTCCCTCTCTCCCCCCTCCCTCTCTCCCCCCTCCCTCTCTCCCCCCTCCCTCTCTCCCCCCCTCCCTCTCACCCCTCCCTCTCACCCCTCCCTCCTCCCCCTCCCTCTCCCTCCCCCCCACCCCCCCTCCCTCTCCCTCCTCCCTCTCCCCCCTCCCTCTCCCTCTTCTCCCTCTTCTCCCTCTTCTCCCTCTTCTCCCTCTTCTCCCTCTTCTCCCTCTTCTCCCCCTTCTCCCCCTTCTCCCCCTTCTCCCCCTTCTCCCCCTTCTCCCCCTTTTCCCCCTCTCCCCACTCTCCCCCTCCCCCCCTTCGCCCCTCCCCCTCTCGCCCCCTCCCTCCCTCGTCCCCTGCCCCCTCCCCCCCCCTCTTCCTCCCCTCCCTCTTCCTCCCCTCTCTCTCCCCCCCTCTCTCTCCCTGAGTGAGTCTAAATGAAGTTATGAGCAGAGATGCAATAACCAACTGCATTTTCTAGTTCAGTGGAGGTATTTGCAGAATTCTGTACTAGGAGGTGGCTTTACATGGCTTTGCAGCACAAGTGACTGAACAGCCTAAGGCATTCAGGATGCAGAGGAAAGAAGGCTAAATGCATGATGGTGGGAAGAACTGAAGGAAACTTTGGTTTCTAAAATTAACATACCAATGTTTTCTTCTCACTGAGGTTAGCTCCTGTATTCTTTATCACACAGCTGGATTTCCTCAGGAATTACAATGTTTGGATGTAGAATAGAACAGAATAAACCGTAACACAGGATGTTCTGCCTCAACATGAGGAGTAACTTCTTTGCTGTGAGGGTGACAGAGCCCTGGAACAGGCTGCCCAGAGAGATTGTGGAGTCTCCTTCCACTGGAGACTTTCAAGATTCATCTGGATGTGTTCCTATGTGGCCTGCCCTTGGTGATCCTGCTTTGGCAGGGGGGTTGGACTGGATGATATACGGAGGTCCTTTCCAACCCCTACTGGGAAAGCATCAAATTTGACTTATCATATCTTCCCTACTTGCAGATTCACAGATTGCATGGGGTTGGAAGGGACCCTCAAGGGTCATCCCATCCAATCCCTCTCCAGTGATCAGGGACACCTCCAATCAGACCAGGCTGTCCAGGGCCACATCAAGTCTGATACTTAGCCCAAATACACAGTTTCTCTGATCTAGTGTGCTGTTTGTGGTTCCACAAGCTAGCAGAGCTTGCACTGCCACAAAACAGCATAAATATATCCTCTGTTCCAGTGGAGATTAAAATCTCCAGTTTGGAAATGTTAGGTTAACTAGAAATATGGGGGAAAATTGGTTTTCACACACAGGATCAGAGTGAAAAATCCAAAGGTGGAAGTCACAGCTTTCTTAGCCTTTCATATCTCCTAATGCTAACTCTTCATGCTAATTATTACATACAGCACTGAGCAACCTAGAACATAGCCTAAAAGTAACAATAAATACAAAGCTGATGACCTCAGTTTTTGTTTTCTGCCTACCATTTTTTTCTGTGTTTATTCTGTAGGATCGTGGTTTCTTCTAGTGGAAAGAGCTATCATCATAGTGTTGCTGTTCTTAATTATTGTTTTGTGTTTGGCTCAGTTAAGTGTTGTTGGTAAGTATTGACTCTATTAATTAATTTTAATTACTGATTTGTCCTAAAAAAATCACTTGTGTGTGCAAAGGCATCTGTGTAAGGTGAAAGCTGGTGCTTACATTTGAAACAGACGTGGTAAAATTGATCCAATTGGGGCTGTGCAGCAAGGAGAAGAAAAGGCTCTGGGGAGACCTTAGAGTGGCCTTCAGTGCCTGAAGAGGTCCTGCAAAAAAGCTTGGGAGGGAGTTTTTATAAGGGCTTGTAGTGATAAGATGAGGGCCAGTGGCTTTGAGCTGGAAGAGGGGAGATTTAGACTGGATATTAGGAAGAAATTCCTCACAGTGAGGGTGGTGAAACTGAAGCAGGTTGCCTAGGGAGGTTGTGCATGCCACCCCCCTGGAGGTGTTCAAGTGAAATGAGGCCTTGAGTAACCTGGTCTAGTAGGAGACATCCCTGCTCATGTCAAGAGGGTTGGAACTAGATGATCTATAAGGTCACCTCCACCCCAAACGGTTCTATGTTTCTATGAATACACAGAGTGGTGTATGTCTGCTTTGTCAGGTCACCTGGAATTTGGTTATGGATCAGCTGGCACCACAGAGTTAGCTCATAGGCAGTTGTGTCAGTGTGAGCTGAAATCCCTCCCCACCGACAGTAACCAGGCTAGCTCAGTCTGGAAGTGAATGAAAGCTGTATTTACAAGCAGATCTACAATCTATGATGAAATGCAATGAATATGTACAAATATACAAAATCCACAACATTTACAAATATGTACAATCAACAGAAAAGCACAACCAAGCTCCCTTTGCTTCCTCCCAAAGGGGACCTTTCCCAAGGGGCCTCTCTCCCAGGGGCCTCCTCCTCCCAGACCTCCCTGGCAGAAAGCAGTTAGGTAGAAGCAAAGAGGCTGTTAACTTAGCTCGCCAAGGTCAGTGTGTTATCTACAGCCAGAAGAGAAGAAGAAACAGTAGCCAGACAGCCCAGCAGGTTGCCCTGACTGCAGACTGCCCCACTTTGTTTTAAGTAGTAGTTCGTAAACATTTCTATCTACCCAATGAAAGTGTTTAGAACAATCGTTATTTTGCTTTCTTACACCCAACAGTGACTTACTTACACTCTTTAGCTTTCTCTGCTTGAACTTTGCAAAGAAAAATTAAAAAGACAGTTTCAAACCATCACAGCAGTTCTCAGGATAGTTCCTCATGGGCACTGTTACAGGATTGGTCAGAAAGAGCACACCAAGCTATGTTCTTCTCCACTGCTTGCTCTGCCATTTCATTTCCTTACAGTCTTCCAGGACACATAACATGGCATCAAGCTACAAAAAGACCTGTCTGCCACAGCATTTTCAGATTTGAGGACCTTTAAAAACATGACTTTACCGAAAAGATCTGTGTTTTGGGACTTCAGTGTGCCATGGGGGAAGTTTAGATTGGATATTATGAAAAATTTCTTTTGTGCAAGAATGGTCAGGTATTGGAACAGACTGCCCAGAGAGGTGGTGGAGTCACCATCCCTAGAGGTGTTCAAGAAACGTGGATATGGCACTTGGGGACATGGTTTAATGGCCATGGTGGTCTTAGGCCAGTGGTTGGACTCAATGATTTTAGAGGGCTTTTATGTGCCAGTCTTGATGGTTCTAGCTGATTTAATTTGTTTAAGTTTTTTTCAGCCTTTTTAGCCTTGTAGATTTCTGGAAAAGAAAAATAAATAAATTCTGCTTAGAGTCAAGCCTATAAGAAGTAGAAAGAAATTTTTTGTTCTTTTTTTTCCCTTTAATTTGCACTGGTTTAGTTAACCTGTGAATGCAACAGTGGTGCAGTAGGCCTTTAAATATCTTCTAACTGGGCTTGATTTTTCTATGGACTACTTGGGAAAGTGTTTTCTTGGTTTTGTGTTTTGGAGGAATGTGTTTTGGGTTGGTTAGGGGCTTGTTTGGGTTGGTTGGGGGCTTGTTTGGGGTCTATTTTATTTGGGTTGGAGTCTGGGTTGGGGTCTGTTTTGGTTTGGGGTCCATTTTATTGGTTTTGGGGTATGTGTTTTGGTTTGGGGGTCTGTTCTGGCTTGGGGCTTAGTTTTGCTCATTTTGGGGTTGTTTTGCTTGTTTAGGTATCTGTTTTGTTTGGGTTGGGGCTTATTTAGCTGGTTTGGGGATTTATTTAGCTGGTTTGGAGGTCTGTTTTTGATGATTTTTGGGGTCTGTTTTGCTGGGTTTGGGTCTGTTTGTTTTGGGGTATGTTTTGTTTGGTTTGGGATGTTTGGGGGTTTTTTTCTGCATACAAGATGGGCTTTTAGGATTTCAGTATAGTTTATCCATTACTGGGTTTTGGTTATTTTTTTGTTTTGTTTTGCTTTTTATGTCTTGCTTTCCATGTTTACCATATTTATAATATGAAAAAATGTGAGTTTTTTCAACAGGTATGCAGAAAGTTTTTACTATTACTACACTTCAAAATAAATAAACCGATTTTGATTTAAATGACAGGGGTGTTTGGAGTATGGCTGTGATCCTGTATGTGCTCCTCATTTTTTTGTTTTTGAAGTTGCTTACAGTATTTGTTCTCTGTGATTACCAATTTCAACACACACCAGGACTGTTGGTTGTTAATTTCAACCTTGGAGCAGGAGCTTTGTGTTTTAGTTTTAGCAGTGTGTAAGGCAGAAAGAAGCACACTTGTGGTGATCCTTCTTTTCCAAAGTCTACTAAAAGTGCTGCTGCTTTGAAACCCTATAGTGGAATCAGCCAGTTCTGAGACAGCAGCTATTGAGCAGTGCAGTTTTACTGAAAATCAATACTGTTTTTATGAGCCTCATGCCAATCCACTGCACTCTCGCATGGCTCTGTAAGTGAATGGTATTTAGGGTGTTCACAAATAAAGGAGGTTGTAACTGAATGGAAGTTGAAGCCAGGTGGAGGTTGGTCTCTTCTCCCTAATAACAAGTGATAGGATGAGAGGAAATGGCCTCAAGTGGCACCAGAGGAGCTTTAGGTTGGGTATTAGAAGAAACTTCTTCACTGAAAGGGTCCTCAGCCACTGGAACAGGCTGACCAGGGAGGTGGTTGAGTCCCCTATTTCTGGAGGTGATTAAAAGAGGCAGAGATGTGGTACTGAGGGATGTGGTTTAGCACCAGACTTGGTAGAGTTAGAGAATGGTTGGACATGATATTTTGAGGTTGAGGTCTTTTCCAATGAAAACTACATAGAACCAAATTCTATGGTTCTATGAATATGGAGGTCATCTCATAGCTACTCATCCTCAAAGCATTCTGATGAGAAGGGAACATCACTTTATTGCCCTGGGGACAGAGGTGATAGGTCTGAGCTCACAGTGTCATGGGAAAGAGAATTAAACCTGGAATTTGTAAATCTCTGCCTGACATTCACCTGAGTACCAGGTTCACTGTAACTTGAATTAACTACTTCAGTTCAGCTGTACCATGTTACTCTCATAACGTATAAGGGTAACCACAGTTACTCTGATAATGTATGACCTGAGTCATCTAGAGGGTGTAATTAGGAATGTGACTAGAACACCAATGCCAGATTTCATTTATACTACTAAACCACGTTAACCACACAAACCAATAAAAACAGTGAAGTCTTGGTAATACAGGTAGTTCTAAGTGATTAGGAGTTTGTGTGTCTTTCTTAGGACAACACTCCTAATCATAAAATTGTGTATTTTGGTGAGAGAATCTGTATGTCTGATTGTTTTTCTCTCTGTGACTCTCTCTTTTTGTTTTGCCCTTAAGCATTTAAATATGAAATAGTGCTTCAGAAGAAAGTGAGCATTGCTGTAGCAGGTTTCATCTTCACAGTTGCTGCTGTTATAGGCACTGTTCTTTTTGTCCAAGGTAAGTGTCTTAAAATTGCCTTCCTAGTTTAAGGGAATAAGAAACAATTAAATTACTTCCATGCAGTATTATGGAAGTTAGTACCACCTAGTAAGTACCACCTATTAATTTGAAAATGAAAAAAATAAATAATTGTAGGATACAACAGAAATAGCATTCTGGTTGTGAAGCCCAGAGGTGATCATCAGGAGATACAGACTCCAAATTTATGTCTCTCTTCTACACTTTAGCTCTGTCCTCTACATTTATTTCTGTTCTCCTGCTACCCTGGGTGAATATTAGGGAGTGACTTCTGTTATTTCAATGGCATTTTTTTTTCTGCACCCCTAAAAACTTGAAGATACAAATAATTGTTGCTTTGAGCTTTAATTCATTCCTGGCAAAGATTTTTATTTTATTCATTTCCATACAAATGTTTGCAGATGGCTTCGCTGCACAGAATCAGGCTGGGCTTGGCCTCATTGTAATCCCTGCTGTGAGCATGGTACCACTCCAGTACTTTATTTTTAGAATTGGTGAGTATTTGTTTTT
Source organism: Indicator indicator (assembly GCF_027791375.1). Classification (NCBI taxonomy): domain Eukaryota; kingdom Metazoa; phylum Chordata; class Aves; order Piciformes; family Indicatoridae; genus Indicator; species Indicator indicator. The sequence goes on from NC_072010.1 coordinate 83,141,896, forward strand.
CACTAGCTCAGGAACAGGAGAGAGAGATGATAGAAGAACTGAGCTCCCTCTGCTTTGGGAAAATAGGTTTTCTTGGGTTTGTGTTTTGGAGAAGTGTGTTTTGAGTTGTTTGGGGCTTATTTTTGCCGGTTTGGGGTCTGTTTTGTTTGGTTTGGGGTCACATGACAGAATCTGCACACCCGTTTCATTTTTATAAAGAAGTGCTACACTAGCAGCCTGGAATCCTGACCTTCATGGTGTCTCAAGATGAAATGTTCTTTTTGTGTGTGTGTGTGTTTTCATTTGAGCAGTGCATAAGGCAGAAACAAGCACAAGGGCTTCTTCAGATATATCAGCAGGAAAAGGAAGAGTAGAGAAGGTGTGGGCCCACTGCTGAAGGAGGAGGCAGCCCTGATAGTTATAGAGGATGCAGAGAAGGCAGAGTTGCTGAATGCCTTCTTTGCTTCAGTCTTTACTCCTAAAACTGAACTCCCCAATGCAGTCCAGACCTTGGATGAAGGAGATGAAGACTGGAGGAGGGAAGACTCTCCACTACTCAGTGAAGATTGGATTCCATAAATTCCATAAATTGAATATTCACAAGTCCATGGGGCCTGATGAGATGCACCCAAGAGTATTGAGAGAGCTGCCTGATGTCACTCTACCACTCTCCATCATTTTTGCAAAATCCTGGCAAACAGGAGAGGTGCCTGAGGACTGGAGGAAAGCCAATGTCACTCTGGTCTTCAAAAAGGGCAAGAAAGAAGTTCCAGGAAACTACAGATCAGTGAGCCACACCTTCATCCCTGGAAAAATAATGGAGTGACTCATCCTGGAGGTCATCTCTAGGCACTTGGAAGAGAAGATGATGATCAGGAGCAGTCAGCAGGGATTTTCCAAGGGGAAATCCTGCTTGACTAATCTGATAGCCTTCTATGATGCCGTAACAGAACGAGTAGATGCAGAGAGACCAGTGGATGTAGCCTACCTTGACCTTAGCAAGGCTTTAGACACTGTCTCCCATAACATCCTTGTGAGTAAGCTCAGGAAGTGTGGGATAGAAGAACAGACAGTGAGATGGATTAGGAGCTGGTTACACAATAGACTGGAGAGCTGGGCAGAGAGGAACCTAATGAGGTTCGACAAGGATAAGTGCAGAGTCCTGCACCTGGGAAGGAATAATAAAGTGCACCAGTACAGGTTGGGAGGTGATCTGCTGGAGAGCAGCCCTGTGGAGAGGGCTCTGGGAGTCCGGGTGGACAACAAGCTATCCATGGGACAGCAATGTGCCCTGGTGGCTGAGAAGGCCAATGGGATCCTGGGGTGCATTAAGAGGAGTGTGTCCAGCAGATCGAGGGGGATTCTACTCTGCCCTGGTGAGGCCACACCTGGAGTATTGTGTCCAGTTTTGGGCTCTCCATTTCAAGAGGGACAGGCATCTGCTGGAAAGAGTCCTAATGGAGGGCTACCAGGATGATAAGGGACTGGAGCATGTGCCCTATAAGGACAGGCTGAGAGCCCTGGGGCTTTTTAGTTTGGAGAAGAGAAGCTGAGAGGGGATTCAATAAATGTTTATAAATATCTGAGGGCTGGGTGTCAAGAGGGAGGGGACAGGCTCTTCTCAGTTGCATCCTGTGATAGGACAAGGGGTGATGGATATAAACTCCAGCACAGGAGGTTCCACCTCAACGTGAGAAGGAACTTCTTCACTGTGAGTGTCACAGAGCACTGGAACAGGCTCCCCAGAGAGGTGGTGGAGTGTCCCTCTCTGGAGACTTTCAAGACCCATCTGGATGTGTTCCTGTGTGACCTGTGCTAGATTCTATGGTCCTGCTCTGGCAGGGGGGTTGGACTCGATGATCTTTGGAGGTCCCTTCCAACCCTAACATCCTGTGATCCTCTAACAACTTATTATGGATGTTGTATTTGTACTGTGTTTGTTTGGGTAAATTGTTTTAGGGAAGAAGTGGAAGTTACCTGCTTGAAAAAATAGATTTAAGGTGGGACATCTGAGTGGTTTCTACTCTTCCTGGGTATTGGGAGTGGGATAAGTAACTCTCAGAATGTATGTGTTTAATTTTTTTTCTACTTGTGGTTTATTTACACTTTTATTTATGTATTGTATATGGATTTTTTTTCTGTGTGTGTCTATATATGTGTGCATGCATATATAAAGAGAGTCCTAAGTGACTTGCAGTGACTTACATAATTCTTTCAGGTGGGAAAGGCCTCTTGTGAGCTTTCTTATCACACTGTCTGGCTGAGCTTGGAATTTAGGAGAATTGGATTGCTAACTTTAATTGGGACCAGTCTTTTTTCAGTGGTGCTCAGTGACAGGACGAAGGATAATAGGCACAAACTTGAACACAGGAAGTTCCATCTAAACATGAGGAGGAACTTCTTTAATTTAAGGGTGATGGAACCCTGGAATAGCTTGCCCAGAGAGCTGGTGGACTTTGCACTTCTGGTGACATTCCAAATCCACCTGGATGTGTTCCTGTGTGACCTTCTCTAGGTGAACCTGCCATTGCAGGAGGGTTGGGCTTGATCTCCAGAGGTCCCTTCCAGCCCCTACGATTCTGTAGTACATTGATCTCTTCTCCCTAGTAGCTGGTGATAGAGCAAGAAGAAATGGCCTGAAATTATGCTGGGAAGGTTTGGGTTGGATAATAAGTAAAAGTTCTTTCTTTCAAGAGTGGTCAGGCATTGGAACAGGCTGCCCAGGGAGGTGGTGGAGTCACCATCCCTGGAGGTGTTCAAGAAATGTGTGGACATGGTGCTTTGAGACATGGTTTAGTGACCATGGTGGTCTTAGGTTGATGGTTGGACTTGATCTTAGAGGTCTTTCCCAACCCAAACAATTCTATGATTATGTGATCTACCTTTTGTGTCTCTGGAGTTAAACTTTAAAAAGTGGAACTTGTTCTTTCTCTTTTTGTCTTTCCCAGTTTTTGATAGTCTACCACAAGCAACATTTGCTCTGATAGGATTGCACATTCTCGGTTATGTAATTGCTGTGGTTGGTTTTGCACTGTGTGTCTCAGGTAAGCAATTTCTCTTCTCTAAAAGTGTCTTTTGACTGATGTTGTTTATTTGTAATGTTAAAGTACTGTGAAAACTATTTCAATACACAGTCTGGGCAAGTAACTTCTGTAAATATACTGTAGTAGTATTGTGTTAATGCTCTTTTATCTGATGAAAGAATAGCCCTAAGGCAGTATTACATCTATCAGTTTCATTTGTATGACCATATCCAGCATCTGTAAGCTTTAAAAAAACCCCAAAAACTCAAAAGTTAATTGTTTTAATTTTGCAACAATTAGTGCCCTAGAGTCACCTAAACCCACCACTGCTTAGGTTGTAATAGCTTGTTCCTGCTCTGTGATATCCTTGTGAACGTGGAGCATTCCTGTGTTCTGGAGTGCATTTGCCTCAGAACTGCCCTTCCTCTCCCCTTCTTTCTGCCCTCCTCCTCCCCTCCTCCTCCTCTTTCTGCCCTCCTGCTCCCCTCTTCCCACTCTTTTCTACCCTCCTCCTTCCCCTCTTTCTGCCCTGCTCCTTGTTTTTGCCCTGTTTTATTAGTAACAGTATTGTGTTCTGTAATCCAATGCAATTATAGTTCAAAACAATTGGGATTAAGGATGTAAGTTTAAAGTACAGTTAATGCTAGAATGCTGTCAAGTGAATGACAGTAGAATAGCTAAACTGTATTGGAATATTACAGCTAAGTAGGATAAATCAGTAAATGCCTCCAGCACTAGAGAACTTAGAAAAATGCAGAAATAGCTCTGGGATAGCTTTGAAAGAGAGATGAATCATATTTGGTTTTATCAGGCTTATTATTCAGTTGTGGTTTTACTTATCTCAGATGATTTAGTTGCTCTTATCTTGTTTTTAACAGCCTGTCCTCCTTCACATGGGTCTATCTTGATTGCTGGCTTAGCTATTATGGCTATCACAAATTTGCTGAGCCTGGCTTACGTGTTTATTATGGGTAAGTAGCACCTCATATTATCGTTTTTTAACACTTAAATATTCAGAAGAGCAATTTTGTCTGTTGCACTTTCCAGAGGTAGGCACAGCTTGTGAGGTGTGGTTGCACAGTTATGTAGCAAGGTTATTGAGAGGTTGTATTGGCATAGACACAGTTGGCTGGCTGAAGCTCAGAATAAACAGGGCAGAAGGGTTTCAAGGAGTCTGTAGACTGGGTTTGGGGATTATGCAGACAAAAGCTTATCAAGAGAGGAATTAAAAGAAGTGAAAAGAAGATGGGACCAGCCTTTTTTCAGGCACAAACTTGAACATAAGAAGTTCTATCTAAGCATGAGAAGGAACTTCTTTAATTTAAGTGTGATGGAGCACTGGAACAGGCTGTCCAGATAGCTGGTGGAGTCTCCTTCTCTGGAGTCATTCAGAGCATACCTGGACATGTTCCTGTGCCACCTTCTGTAGGTGACCCTGCCTTGGCAGGGGGTTGGACTGGCTGATCTTAAGAGGTCTCTTCCAGTCTCTACCATTCTGTGAAATCTGCCTAGTTATTTCTGCTGGTTAGAGGTAGGTTATAAGACCAATTTGAATGCACATCTTTTATTTTAGTGAATCCTATTTTGTCTAATGCTTGATTTCAAAAGCCAGGAGAAAAGAATAGGAATACTTTGTTTCAGAAACAGGTCTGTTCACCAGATCTCAAAGAGATGAGAGATTTAAATGTCTAAATGCCAGACAGGCCTCCACTACCTGGACAGGGGGGGGCTACAGGAGAGCTGGGGAGGGACTTTCTACAAGGGCTTGTAGTGATAGGACAAGGGGAAATGGATTGAAGCTGAACCAGGGAAGCTGAAACAGGGGAGATTTAGACTGGGTATTAGGAAGAAATTCTTGACAGTTGAGGGCAGTGAGACACTGGAACTTGTTGCCCACAGAGGTATTCAAGGCCAGGTGGGACAGGGACTTGAGCAACCTGGTCTAGTGGAAGGTTTTCCTGCAGGGGTTGGAACTAGATCATCTTTAAGGTCCCTTCCAACCCAAACCATTCTATGGTTCTAAATAAGTATAAACCATGCCAAATTCTCTGTGCTTGGAATTCCACACCACAGCATAATATTATGTGGACTTTACAGTTTGGGTCTGAGAGCAGAGTGACTTTGTTTCAAACTGTGCATGAAGGCTCTTCAAACAGCTTTCTAGTGCAGATGCAGAACCATTCAGTGGAGGATGTCTTCCATCCAGACTCAAGCTGGTGTGTAGTCTGTAGTCTGCACTGAACTAAGTACTCTTCCAGCTTCAGGATGACGTGAACATGATCAGAAATAACAGACCCTGGAAGAGGGAGGATTTCCATTACAGAAGAAATTAAAAAAGAAATTAAGGCAGAATGCTTAATATTTGATATCTCAGGTCAATTAAGATGACTCCAAAATGTGAGAGATGAGACAAACCTTTTAACAACAACAAAAGTGATTTTCGTTGACTTTGGGCTATCTATAGTTGTATCTATACAACTTTGAGGCTGTGTGCCAGTGATCTGCATAAGCATTGCATTTGTAATTATATTTTGCAGGCTGAAAAGGCCAGATGTGGCTTTTGGACTAGATTCCAGCACACCAATATCAGCACATAGAATAGTGAATGAGTGAGACAGTTCACCAACTATAGAGAGTGAGATTAGCTCCTAAGCAGAGGAGAGCTTTTAGAGTTTGCAGATCATCACATTAAAAAATACTTCGGGATAGGGGAAGCTTCCATTTTATGTGTTTGTGCTCTTCTCCAAGATATTTTTATTTGGTTGATCATGACATTGATTCATCTCCCTTGTCATTTTTTTTTCTGGCATAATTATTTTAGGTTCCAGAATGAAAGATCATCCTCGTCCAGGGGTAAGCTTAAAATTAATAAATTTGGGGTGACTAGATGGCTCAGGGGATTGTAGTGAGATACTGAACCTTTCTCCACTAGTTCCAATTCAGACCAGGTTGGTAGCAAGCCAAAGTTCTGACTGTGTAACAGATGTCTAATGTTGAGTGAGTTGGTGGTCTTCATTGTCCCTACTGAGTGTGTCTTCCCTTACCTAACCACTGCTCTGCCTGTTGTCCCCAAATGGAGTTGCAAGAGCTGTCACAAAAAGGTGGTGGGTGTGAAGAATGATGTTTTACAGTCCACTCTTTCACATACATTTATAAAGACCTTTTGGTCACCTGAATGAAAGTACTTTTCATTAGGGTGAGGACGATTTACTGTGGATTTTTTTTTTTTTTTATTTCTAGGTGGCTTCTATTAAAGATTTAAGGTTTTGTTTTGTTTTGTTTTTGGTTTTGGTTTTTTTTTTTGTCCTATGGTCTAATAGTCTCACTTAGGGTTTTTTTTGTCCTATGTTCTTTATGTCAGAACACTTCAATATTCTCTTGAATTCCCATGCTGCAGCCTTGATCTTTTCTTATCTTTTAATGGCCATGGTGGTCTTAGGTTGAAGGTTGGACTTGATGATCTTAGAGGTCTTCTCCAACCAAATGAGTTTTATGATTTTATTTTCCTGCAATGATATTTTCTTACTTTCCTATAATGCCCTTTAATTTGGTGAGGCTCTCTGAAAGTAGAGTGTCTGTCTTTGGGTAACACAGAACAAATTAGACTGAATATTAAGAAGAAATGCTTTATGGTGAGGGTGTGGAGACACTGGAACAGGTTGCCCAGGGAGGTTGTGGATGCCCCCTCCCTGGAGGTGTTCAAAACCAGGTTGGATGAGGCCTAGAGCAAGCTGGTCTTTGCAGGAGGTGACCCTGCCCATGGTAGGATTTTAAGTAGATGATCATCAAGGTCCCTCCCAACCCAAACCATTCTGTGAATCTATGAAATGTGTTTTGTTTGTTTGTTTTTCTTTTTTTCTTTTAGAAGGTTTTTCAGTCATTTTGTTGAATTCCAGAGTAATCATTCCTAAAACAGTAATTTTCATAGATTTGCATTTTCTAGTGAGCCATGGATGTGAACTGCCTCATTTGTGTAGTTCTTCAGAAGTAAATAAAGAGGCACAGCAGTAATGTCCTTAAAGCAAGGGAGCATGGCAAGTCATCCCATTTCTTGGCTGGTAGCCAGTATGAGACATATTTTCAGATCTCCTCTTCACTCTGAGACACAGCTGTTGAAGAAAGATGCTTTCTAAAAGTCTGGCAGGAGAGCTGACTTCAGTTGGACGACATTGTGGGGGGGTGGGGCTTTTGTTTGTGTGTGGTAGGGGGTTTTTTAGGTTGTTTTCCTTTGCTTTTTCTCATCTAATTTCATTTTAAGGAATAGCATTTCAGAGGATTGGTCTCTTACAGAAGGAATTCAAGTGCAGAGGGTTTACAAAAAATGAAAAGAAAAAGAGGTTCAGAGAGTTCATTATGATACAAAAATTAGTTGAGAAGTGTATTACAGATACAGTTTTTGGAAACCAATCTTGCCTTTATCTAGTATGCTCATGTTTATTTGTAGAATGGAAGAGGAGATCTAAAAACTTAGGTTTTTTAAGCTTGAAAAAAACAAAAATCTAAATAACATTCTTTGTGGAACACCATTCTTTTTATGAACTACTCAAGTTTGCTGGCAGAAACTTGAACACAGGAAGTTCCATCTAAACATGAGGAGGAACTTCTTTCAGGGTGATGGAGCACTGGAACAGGCTGTCCAGAGAGGTGGTGGAGTCTCCATCTCTGGAGACATTCAAAGCTCACCTGGACATGTTCCTATGTGACCTTCTCTAGGCAGGGTGGTTGGACTCAGTCTCCAGATGTCCCTTCACAGCAAGGGTTTGACCAAGAAATAACCACAACTACATAGTAGTGAACACCATGTTAGTCTCTGAATTTGAGACAGGAATGAAATCAGAAGGAATTTTTGGAACTTGGAGGCCATTGGAAATCTCATTGCAGCTGCAGTTAGTGTAGGTTGAAATACAGAGGAAATTAAGTGACAATAATTTGTGCTAATGAGCTTAAAGAAGTTGTGGAAAGACCTAGTGGCATTTGAAGTGTGTTAATACGTTGCTCAGTTCCATCAAGGGCTGTACTTCGAGTAGACGTGAAGTCGTTTTGTAGATGCTCCCTCCCTGGAGGTGTTCAAGGCTGGGTTGGATGAGGCCTTGAGCAACCTTCTCTAGGGGGAGCTGTCCCTGCCCATGGCAGGGAGGTTGGAACTGGATGATCTTAACAGTCCCTTCCAACTCAAATCATTCTAGGATTCTCTGAATTTTGGAATTAAGCTTTTGATTCTGTGTAATCTAAAGACTGAAAAACCTCATTTTGGTGAAGTGCTTCATTTTGGCACCGGGGCACAAAACAGTGCTTTGCATGTTCTTAAGGCAGAGGGGGGACAGCTGCTTATTTTGAAACCTAATGTCTTAATTACTAATTTCTTTTTATTTTTAACCTTTCTGTAGATTGTGTGTGTTGCTTCTGACAATTGTCTAACAGCCTAAACTCACAAGTGTGGTGTATTTCATTTTGAGGAGATGACATTTGATTGCTTGGCTACTATTTTTGGGGTGGTTGTTTGGGTTTTTTTCGTTGTTGTTGTTGATTCTGTTACTAACCATTGACCAAATCACAGAAGTAATCCAGTTGTTAGAGCTTAATGGTAGTATCTGCATGCCTGTTGCTGCCACCTAGAGGTGTTTCATCCGAGGAAGAATTTACAGTGGGGGAGAAAAAAAAAATCTGGACAATAGTTATTGATGGATATCTTTATTTTTTTTCAGAACTTATTAACTCTCAGCTTTCTTCATTTTTGTAGAATCACTACTTACTGTATATGTCAATTAGAGTAATTTAACTGTGGCGAGCCAAAAGTAAACATGAAGGCTTTTTATACATATATATATATTTTTAAATGTTTTGCAGAAAGCTGTAGAAGAACCACTAAATGGTAGGTGATATTCAAGGCTTATCTTCTAATTAAAGGATTAATTATAGGAAAAGGTCAACAGATAATTGTAGTTCTCAATAAAACAGCAGTGAAATGTCAAGTTACACAGCTTAGTAAGAGTTTGATCTCTTGATGACGTTGTGCCTGCAATGACTCTCTGCTCTGTACTTGCTAGCCAGTGGCATTGTTTGAGGGTTGGGCTTGATGATCTTAGAGGTGCTTTCCAGCCCTAATGATACCTTAGTGATACTTAATCACTATCTTAGCACGAGTCTAATCTCATGATGCTCTGTCTACCCTCTTTGTTTTGCATTAAATGCAGCTTTTGAAAGTTGTACTTGATGATCTTAAAGGTCCTTTCCAACCTTAATGATTCTATGACTGTCTTAGGATATTCTATCCTGCCTCTTTGCTTTGCAGAAAGTCCAAATTTAAGAGGAAAAGAGGGTCAAGTCTTGAAAGTTGATCTTAATTCTTTTTCATAAGCATTTATCTTGATGGGATATGTAAGGTTAAAGCAAAACCTCTTCTTGTCACTCTATTCAATTGATATTTGGGTTGGGAAAAACTCAACCAAATTGGATTGAATTGGCATTGGAAACTCAACCAGTGTTGGGAAACCCTGATAGTGCTTAAGATGGGGGGAAATTTACAGTGAGAAAAGGATGACTGAATTTTATTTTATTTATATATGTATATTTTTTTCCTATTCTGTCAACTAATTGGCATGCAGAGTACTAGCAATTTCTAACCTGACTTTTAGAGTTAATCTGAATATCAGTTATGAAGCATTTCTTGCTGTTTTGCTCGTTACTAATCCATTTGCTTGGCTTTTAAAGATGCAAAAGGAGTGATGTTAGAATGATGGTAAGTCCAAATATGTCTCTGGATATTTATGTTGATAAATGTGTTCTGGGGGATTTTGATGTGCTAATAAGATGGAACTTGGAGGACAGGTTTCAGTGCTGCAGGGACTGTTTTAATTCAAATTGTATTGAAAAGAGCAAATACATAGCTTGTGTCACGTATAAGGGAAGAATGTATGTTTCTAAACAGTGAAGAGGATGAGTAAGGAAAACTACTAAATAGTATGTTGCTGATCAAATCTGTGAAGTCAGTTGGTATGCTTTCCTTATATAATATTTAAGATGCATGGACTATTTCCTTGGCGGTGGGTTGCTGTGGTGGTTTTTTGTTGTTACTGTTAATATAATTAAGCTTTTTCTTTGTACCTAACTGGTAATCTCCTGGAAAGTGGTTTAAAAGGAGATTTTGCTCCTCTTCTCCCCATCTTCAGATGTTACTTAATTTCGAAATCTGGATTTTGTTAGCTTGTACTCCAGTTCACATTTTTACTCTAGTTCAGATTTCACTCAGTTTATGATTTTTCAGAGTCAGATAGTAGTGTTTAAAAAATGCACAGAATTGAAAAACATTCTAATAATTAAGAAACTGCTTAAAGAGCTTTGACTTAATTAGGAAAAATCTGCATTTTTAAGATCTAAAGATGCACTGTAGCTTCTGCTTGATGTTTAAAGATGTACCAAGTAGTATAAACACAGATAGACATTGCTGTGTCCTGGCTTAACTTAAGATTTATTCCAATTTGAAATGTCCTCAGTGCTGGGATTTGCCCTTTTTGATTTTAATTATGTTTTAATTAGTTATTTTAGAATTAATTTTATAATTGTGTAAGACTGCCACACCTGTTACATGTAAATAGTCATCTCCTAATTCATACTAAGCCATGAAATGAGCTGCATTAATTATATGAACTGGTGAGATGCTGGAATAGTTGTCCAGGGACGTCATGGATGCCCCTCCCTGGAGGTGTTTGAGTCCAGGTTAGTGTGTCAGTGTGAGCTGAAATTCCCCCCAAACCGACAACACCCAGGCTAGCTCAGTCTGGAAGCAGATGAAAGCTGTATTTACAAGCAAATCTACAATCTATGATGAAATGCAGTGAATAGGTACAAATATACAAAATTCACAACATTTACAAATATATACAATCAACAGAAAAGCACAACCAAGCTCCCTTTGCTTTCCCCTGAAGGGGACCTTTCCCCAGGGGCCTCCTCCTCCCAGACCTCCCTGGCAGAAAGCAGAGTTAGCTAAAGCAGAAAAAGTTGTTAACTTATCTTGCCAAGGTCAGTGTGTTATCTTCAGCCAGAAGAGAAGAAGAAAACAGCAGCCAGACAGCCCAGCAACTGCCCCCACTGCAGAATGCAGGGTGCAGAGTGCCCACTTTGTTTTGAGTAATAGTTCTTAAACATTTCTATCTATCCAATGGAAGTGTTTAGAACAATCATTATTTTGCTTTCTTACACCCAATAGTGTCTTATTTACATTCTTTCTCTGTTCTGAACTTTGCAAGGAAAGATTAAAAATACAGTTTCAAACCATCACAGTTAGACAAGCACCCTGGGCTAATGGAAGGTGTCCCTGCTCATGGCAGGGGGGTTGGAACTAGATGTTCTTTAAGGTCCCTTCCAGCCCAAACCATTCTGTGATTCTATGAACTTGTTAATGCTACCTTAGGTGGTTACATCCTGGAGACTAAGCAAGCCTGTCATGAGGTATCCCTAGACCCTTAGCCTAGTGCTCCTGCATCAGGTTAGGTTTACTAGTCAGGCTGAAGTCACTAAATCTCTTAGGTTACTTGAAAGAATTTTATATTTATATTTTAAAAGGTAAATATTTATATTATATTTTATATTATTACTTGAAATATTTTTCTATTTTGCCACTCCTGGAAGCATGAACTGACAGTTTGACAATAAATGGGGTACTGGTTAGCCCCCATTGGAAAAAGTTGATCATAAACCCGAGCTTCCTTACAAATACCATGTACTCCTAGTTTTATCTTACTTATGCCTATGTGATTCTACATGATGACTTAGGACTTATGACTACTGCACGATTTTCTGCCCTGCTTTGGCAGGGGGGTTGAAATAGATGATCTCCAGAGGTTCCTTCCAACCTCTAACTTTCACCCAAATATGCCATAGGATTCTTTTCTAAACCATCAGGAATTCAAACACTTTTGCAGTACAGAAGAAAACTGCATTGGTGGCTCCTAATGGATTGATAGAAAGGAATACCAGTTAGTGGTATCTGAAGTAGGGAGGAGAAGGTAGGTCCTGCTTCACAAGAGGCTCTTAATGCTACTTCAAGGCAGGGAACACAGGTATTTGCCAGTCTGTTGCATTCCAAACTGACCAGAAGGGAGATAAGGATGGAAGCAATAGTTACCACACAGAGCAAAGTCAAGTTTTCCTTGGAGATCCAATTTTAAATAAGTTGACTTTTCCTTCTTGGGTCTCATTTAGGCTTATAGAAACCAGACTGTTGTTCTTCTAGTGCAGAGATGGATCTTCCAAAAGCACAGAAATTGCTAATTATCCATTTCATTGTAACTTTTTAGGGTAGGGTTAGAAGTCTGTCTGCATTTTCTGCCCTCTTAAAAGTAACACGTTTTACACATAAAAGACAAGGTCTGTTAACTAACAAGCTGGAGACAGGAACCTTGTGAACTCCACCTGCTTTCTACCTTAACTTTCCCTTGGAAGTTCACTCACACACGGAAGGGGAGATGAGTAAGATGCTGCAGCACACCGCCTCACAAAATAGCACATGAAAGGAAACCAGCTTTAGGAGTAAAGACAAGACAGGTCAGACAGCTAAGTACGGGAGCTGGCACAGCTGACTCCATTTCATGAGTCAGAGCTCCAAAGCAGCATCCACTTCTCTGTTGTGGAGAGATCACATCACTTGCAGTTAGTACCACTCTCTTCCATCACTGAAGTGCTAAGTGTGCTTCACTTGAGGCCTTGAGCAAGCTGGTGGAGTGGAAGGTGACCCTGCCCATGGCAGTGGAGTTGGAACTAGGTGATCCTTAAGGTTCTTTCCAACCCAAACCATTCTATGAATCTATGATTCTAGGCAGCACAAGACCTCTCTTAGCAGTAGTGGTGAGATTGTGAGCTCTAGGCAAGTGGTTGGACTTAATGATTCTCTGAAGAGGAGAAGACTCTGGGGAAACCATATAGCTGCCTTCCAATACCTGAAGAGAACCTACAGGAAGGCTGAAGTGGGACTTTTCATAAGGGTATCTAGCAGTAGGACAAGGGGGAATAGTTATAAGCTGAAGGTTTAGACTGTATCTTTGGAAGAAATTCTTTACAGTGAGCATGGTGAGATTCTGGAACAGGTTGCCAAAGAAAGTTGTGGATGCCCCCTCCTTGGAGGTGTTGAAGGGCAGGCTGGAGGAGACCTTGAGCAACCAAGTTTGGTTGAGAAGTATCCCTGCCCATGGCAGGGAAGTTGTAGATGATCTCTAAGGCCCCTTCCAACCTAAGGCATTCTGTGATGCATGATCCTATGATCTCAAAAGTATCTTCCAACCTCAACAGTTGTATGATTCTGTGAAAATGTGGTTGCTCCTCTGTGATTCCATGAAAATGTTGCTGCTCTTCCTGAACAATCTTTTTTCTTCTTTATTGCTCCCCCAGAACCGAGGAGCTATGTGATGTGTGAAAAGTACACCGATGTTGGTACACCGTGGCCTTGAAGATGCACTACTCAACAAGAAGAAATTCAGGAAAACTAGTTGTTGTGCATGTGTGGCAAAAGTGCTTTTGATATAAATGTCATTTTCTAGTCACAGCAGTTGTAGCGAGGAACATGTGTGTTTGCCCACATGATCTTCATTTTCTTTTTGGTTTGGTATCTCTCTGGGATGGTTGAGGGTGAGAAGATGAAAAGCACTGTTTGCCCACTCTGGGGTCTCCCTGCAGTAATCCTTAGTGGTATTATTTTCCAAAAACTATCATTAGTCACTGCTTTGATGATGGGCCTGCTCAGCCCAACGATTGCAATACCATTTAGATGATTGTTTTCTCTATCCGTGTGCATGGGCAAGTTCTGGTCATACATCTGTGATGCAAGCAGGGAGTAGAGATTGTACAAAAAACCCAAACCAAAACAAAAGCACTTTCCTGACACTCAGCAAGACTTCTCTAAAAAGCATCCAGAAAATGCTTATCCACAAAGTTGCAGAAGTACAAAGTTTACTCCCAGCTCTCCTTGAAGTTAATAGAGTTCTTCTAATTCCAGCAAAAGTAGGATTCCTCTCTCCAAACAGGAGCCATGCCTGCTCTGGTGGCTTCTAGCCCAGTGAGAGAGCTCTCCTTGCTTCTTCCATAATTCTTTGATGAGAAACCACTCAGCTGTTGGAGCCTGATTCAGCACAGGAATTCTGGAGCACAGCAGCTAGTCATTTTCCTGCTGAATGTGGTTCTTTCTGTGTGTGTGTGTGTGTGTTCATGTCGTGCCGTGTGTGGTACCGGAAGCAATTTCAGGCTTTCTTAACTCAGTGAATTTGTAAAAGTCATGGATGCTGTGTAACAAACAGGAGTTGTCCTATTTAGTGTATTTTTGGACAGTTCCTAAAATCTGTTTTCTTGAATGGAGAAGAGGAAAAAAAAAAAAAGCTCTTTAACTTCTGACCCAAGTTTGTGATGCTGCCATTCCACCATGAATAGATAAAGCGAGTAGCAGGAGCTGCTGAGAAATGAGGAGGCTCAGTTTCTGTATATATGTTTGTGGTACAGTTAAAAATCAGTTTTCTAGCAACTCACACATTCCATGAAATCTTAGGATGTTTTACAACTGTTCTGACAGTTGTTCCAATACTGTTGGCTTCTCTTGAACTTCATGTATGCTTTGTAGAAATCTTGACACTTGTCTTCTCTTCGTGCTAAGGTAATATATTTCAAAGAAGGCACACATGGTTTTCTCCTTCTAACAATCATCTCAAAACTCTGTTTGGAAAGCTGTTGCCAAGCAGTAGTGGAATAAAATCCACATTTTGGAAGAGTAATTTGGCACGGAGCTGATTCTTTGGGAGACCTTATTGCTGACTACGACTGCCTGAAGGGAGGCCGTAGCCAGGCAGGGGTCGGTCTCTTCTCTCAGGCTGCCTGTGACAGAACGAGAGGACACAGTCTCAAGCTGCACCAGGGGAGGTTTAGGCTGGATGTTAGGAAGAAATTCTTCACAGAAAGAGTGATTGGCCATTGGAATGGGCTGTCCAGGGAGGTGGTGGAGTCACCATCCCTGGATGTGTTTAAAATAAGACTGGATGAGACACTCGATGCCATGGTTTAGTTGATTAGATGGTGTTGGGCTATAGGTTGGACTTGATGATCTCAAAGGTCTTTTCCAACCTGGTTGGTTCTGTGATTCTGTTGTAAAATAGGGGAGTTGTGTTCATGCTGGTGCAGGTTGCAGAGATTCTCTGCATCTTGAGCTTCAGCTCTCAATGCAAGAATGCACCAAGAATTCAGCAAAATAAAGCAGACAGTAGTGGAAGAAAATCCACATTTTATTTCAAGATTCCGAGTAATTTGGCACAGTTCAAGTGTTGAATGTTTAAAATGCAAAGTTCCTGTGCATGTGTTGTGGTCGGGGGAGGGGGGCATATTATTAATTACCCTCACAACAATAATAAACGATATGGCAAATGGGTATTAATAAAAACAGTAACCCTTTATTAATATAAATATGCCAAAACTCGTTGAATAGGATGGTTGTATGGTTGGAAGATATATTTGCAATGGGAATATGCAGTCTTAGGGCAAATACAAACTATTCTATGCAAAGCAGGAGGCAACAACTTGGAAAGAGAAAGTCCCCAAGAGTAGGTAGCGCTCGGTTACAGAGGGGGGGAGGCTTGGTAAGAACCTTTAATCCCAAAGGGCAATGAGTTAATTCCTCACAGCTAGTTTTACCCACATGGGGGATGCTGCTGCTGCTGCTGTGTTAGCTTTGGGGCACTCTCGTACGGCGTGGGCACGGCAGATTGCCGGCAGGAAAGGTTTCCTGTGTGGTCCCAGGCTGGTCTGGCTACAGCGGACGGCGGGCAGTTAACGACGCTCTTGCTTGGTTCCCGGGTAAACTGAGGCACGGCACGGTTCTGGTGGCGAGGGAAGGCAGGCCAGGCAGATTCGATTCGGCTTCTAGGCTCGTGGCTTCTCTGACTTGCATGTGTATGGCTCGTGGCTTTATCCCAGGCTCTGGACCAGGCACTCAAAGCAGGGCAGGGCAACTCTACAAGGGGCAGCTTCTATGAGACAGGTCCAAGTAGGCTTGAAGCAGGGCAAGGCTTCAGCAGGCTTGAGCAGGGCAAGGCAAGGCTGACTACCAACTCACTTGTGTATATATACATCTTGCCAGAGATCGAGTGGTCCAATGGGGCACTGAAGCTAACGTGTAGCTGCCCAATGGAAAAGTGTTCTGCCAGGCAGTAACCATAAAAGGCAGAAACAAGGACCTTGTATCTGGGGGGGCAGTGGTCAGCTTATGTGCTCTCACCCCAGACAAACATCTTGTTTACCAGACAGGCAGGAGTCCTGTCCCCTTTGTTCTTTTTCCCACATTGCCCTGTTTCCCTGTAGGAAGGAGGGGAGAGAAAGGGACCCTGTCTAGACACCTTAAGGCCTGTCTGGGTTTGTACTGGGCCCTACCGTGACAGCATGTTACAGAGATTCTCTGCATCTTGAGCTCCAAGTCTCAATGCAGACAGCAAGAATTCAGCAAAATAAAATGAACAATAATGAGATAAATCCATGGTTTTGAAGACTGAGTAATTTGGCACTTGTCAAGAGTTAAATGTCATAAAATAGGAGGTTCCTATCCACGTTGTGGGTGCATGTTGCAGAAATGCTTGGCATCTTAAGCTCCAAGCCTCAGTGCAGACACCTTGCATTGAGAATTCAGCAAAATAAAATGAATAATAATGGAATAAAATCCATGTTTATGAAAACTTTGAGGAATTTGGCACAGCTCAAGAGTTGAATGTTATAAAATACAAGGTTCCTATCCTAATTAATGTAATAAAATTCATGTGTTCGAAGACTAAGTAATTTGGCACATCTCCAGAGGTGAATGTTATAAAATCCAAGGCTCTCATCCACGTTCTGGGTGTGTGTTGCAGAGATTTTCTGCATCTTGAGCTCCAAGTCTCAATGCAGACAGCAAGAATTCAGCAAAATTAACACAGGGGTCTCTGAGTTTACAATATTTGCTCTCATCAACAGTCCTCTTGCTAAGGCTGCAGCATTTAACCACTTAAAGCAAACTCTGGGTCCAGCCCCCACTAAAATTAGTGGAAGTGGCCACAGTGAAGAGGGTTCTTCAGGTGATAAAACACTGAGGCAGCCCCTGGGGCTTACACCTGTTTTCATAACTTAAGGTTTGCCAAAGGGGAGCATTCGTAGTTGAGCTCCTTTCTGTGAGTCTTTGCAGACAGGTTTTCCGTAATCTTGACAGTCTTGACCTAAAGATGGGAGGTGAACAAGTCAGTGTAAGAAGTGACCTGATGAAGTCCCACACAGAACTCCCTAATTTTGATCCCCTCTGGCAAATTGAAAGTTGAGCAGTTATTCCTTGGAAGTCCAGCTGGAATTCTGTTGAGGTCTTCTGCCTTATAAAAACTATGATGTAGGATACTTTTATGTTGACTTCTGTAAAGCAAACCACAGTAAAACCTGTTTGTGTCACCTTGGGATGAGGCTGAGCTGTTTATAGGCATGAAACCTCTGAGGAGCTTGGTGGCTATGGACAGGCTTCTCCAGAAAAGGGAGAATCCCACTGTCCTGTTGGGTTCTGCCTTGGATTTCTGGTGGGTACAGATAAAAAAAAAAAAAAAAAAAAAAAAAAGAGTTCAAAAAGTCATTGATAGGTACAGCCCTTTCCTGCCAGTAATTGAAAACCAAAGTTGTTTGATAGCTGTAAGCTTCCACCTGTGTCTCTATCTCTGTGTATATATCAGTACATAGACATTTGGAATCTCTATAGAGCTATAGTCTTTACTCCAGAAAATGTTTTTATTTATGAACCACTTTTGTAAATACTGTGCTAATATACTGGAAACAATAAAGTAAAGTTGTTTGGGTTGTTTGGTTTTGGTTTTTTGTGGGAAGTTTTCTTGCTGCTGTCACATTGATCTGCTTCCATAAATTCAGTCACAGGTTGTCTTCACTCTTCCTTTACACCCTCTCTCCACCCAGGTTACTTAGTGGATATACTTTGGCAGATTTCAGCAGCTCCACAGCTGGGCTCTGGTGTGAGGGGAAGCAGCAGTGACAAAGGGAAGGGAAGAACCAGGCTGTATTTCAGTGGGTGGATGGATTGGTGGGAAGCTTTCCTACACAAATGTAAATAGCACAGAGAGCAGGATCATCTGCTCTGGGGGGAGGAGAACTGCAGCACTGCAACAAGCTTTGGATTCCTTCTGGTCTTTGGCTTGCTTGCTTGTTTGTAAGGACTGCAGAAAGGAGGCTTTTGAAAGGAGCTGGGGAGTGGGTGCAGTGCCAAGAGTCACGAATACACATTGGGTGGGAGAAGTATTTTAAAGAGCTTAAGAACTGCAGAGTTGCTGGAAGAGCCTGAAAATTTTCACAGAATCACAGAAAGGTAGGGGTTGGAAGGGACCTCTGGAGATCATTGAGTGCAACCCCCTGTCAAGGCAGGATCACCAAGGGCAGGTCACAGAGAAAGGTGTCCAGGTGGGTTTGGGAGGTCTCCAGAGAGGGATCCTCCACAACCTTTCTGGGCAAGCTGTTCCCATTTCTCAGCACTGCCAGAGTTCCTGATGTGTGTGCACCCCATCCTTGCACGCATGCACCATGAAGCTGTTGCTAGACGGAGAAGTGGTGCAGAGAAACCTTTTTTATCTTTGAAATGAAACCTGTGGTTGCTCTTTTTAATTCCACTCCACCCCCTTTTTTTTTTTTTGTTTTTCCTTGATAGGCTCATCAACGGTGTGTGGTTTGCTTCTAAATGGTCAAGCACAGCTGCTCGTCAGCTAGCTTTGAAGCAGGGCAACTATTTTATCTGACTCACCAGAGCCATCTGCTTGAGGCAAATAGTGAATGATCTCTCATTTATAGCTATACAATGTCTTCTTTTTTTTTTTTTTTGTAATTGAAGGATCAATTACATGAAGAAAAAGATGGGGTGGCCTCTCACCAGCTTGCTCCTCCTGTCTCCGTCAGCACCTGCCTGCATAAAGCCGTCTCACTCAACCTCAGCACCACCAAACACTAAAATGGCTTGAGGAAGGTAGATTTAGACTCGATACTAGGAAGAAATGCTTTACGGTGAGGGTGCTGAGACACTGGAACAGGTTGCCCAGGGAGGCTGTGGATGGCCCCTCCCTAGAGGTGTTCAACACCAGGTTGGATAAGGCCTTGAGCAACCTGGTCCCGTTGAAGCTGTCCCTGCCCATGACAGGGGGTGTTGGAACTAGATGATCTTTAAGGTCCTTTCCAACCCAACCCATTCTGTGGATTAAAGCTGAAAAAGAAACATCTTTGGCTTTCTGGGCAGTTCCAAACAACTAATGGTCAGTTTGCTGCAGATTGGATGAGAACATCATGGTAGGTACAACCACTCTCATAGAAACACGAAAGTGTGGCAGACACCTAACAGAGGTCCAGGGCTTACTTGATAAAAATCAGCTTGGTGCCTCCCAGCCATTAACTGAACCTCCATGCCCAGGCTCTTACCCCTCCATCCCCTCATTATCAACTCTTTTCACTGGTGTCCTGTGGTAGGACAAGGCAACAGACACAAACGAACACAGGACATTCCACCTCAACATGAGGAAAAAAAAAAAAAACGCCTTTGCTGTGAGGGTGATGGAGCCCTGGAACAGGCTACCCAGAGAGGTTGTGGAGTTGTCGTCTTTGGGAATGAAGTTTCAAGACCCATCTGAAAATGTTCCTTTGTGGCCTGTCCTAAGTGAACCTGTTTTGGCAAGTTGGTTGGACTCGATGATCTCCAGAGGTCCCTTCCAACCCCTACCATTCTATGGTTTTATGAAATGCCACCAATAGTGGGAACTAAGGGAAAGAGCTGTGGCTGAAACCCTTGCAAGGAGGGGAGGATCTTGCCATACTGAGGAAACACTGGTTGTGAACCTGTGTTCCAGTTTGTGTCCATTGTCCCTTGACCTATCACAGGACATCCCCGAAAAGAGACTGTCCCCTTCTTAATTGCTTGGGTGATGGATGCACTCTCCCACTGTACACAGTTTGGATACAAGCCAACCCTGTGTAGATGACAAGGGCTCCTTTGGGGCCCTTTCTCACCTCCACTTAGGTCTGTCACTCACATGTATCTAGGGAGCAACTGTCACTGGTGGGAAGGTGGGTGGCTGCCCACTTAAGATGGAGACAGCAGCTTGCTCCTCTTCCACCAGCTGGATTTGGGGTGCTCCATGCTGTGTGTGAGAAAACCCAGACCCTGACCATTCAGCACTGCTCTGACCATGTACCTGCAGGGAGGACAGCAGGACATGCTGGGTCCCCCTAGCTGGGGTCCCTGGCTATCAGGGCTACAGGCAACCTCAGTTAACTCATCATCAAGCTGTGCAAGCACATGGTGTGCACATGGTCCCTTTTGTGGCTGCCTGGCTGGACACTGGGGCTTGCAAGGGGTCTATGCCTGACCCTCCTCTCCAAGAAACCCACCTAGCAGTGTGGGGACCAGAGTGGTGCTCAGAGCCAGCATCACACAAACGCAAAACTAAAAATAGCATCACACTGGCAGCTGCCAGCACTTAGAGCATCAGCACTCAGTGCGCAATTTACTTTCCATGACTGGTGAGTACAGACCAAAGTTCTCCAGCTGTCCCTCCATGTACATGTAAACCCATGCAAAATCCGTGACATTAAGCAAAAGCCCCTCATTGGACTTCCAAATAAGAGGTTTTTACTGCTTTTTGGGAAGCTGTGGTGCACAGGCAGTGCCACCATGTCAGCTTCTGCTTTGGGGTGGAATGGGTCAAAACAAACACCGTCAAATGGTGTTGACTGCTGAAGGCTGAGGCTCTTAGCAGCTTCATCTCCCCATTTGTTTCTCATGAGATTTAGTGGGAAGAGGTTTTGCTGTCCTACACTCCATTCTCTGAGCCACCACATGGGAGCAGAGCCAGGTGTCCATATCCCTTTTCCTGGGGAAGTACCAATTTTGTGCTAAGGCTGCTGTGCTCTGCTGAGAGGAGGGCACAGCATGGGGTGATGTTGTGTGTGTGTGTGTGTGTGTGTGTGTGTCCCTTTGGGAGGTGACCTCTGAACAGCTTCCCGAGAAAGAAGAAAGGATCCTTCTGCTAAGGCTGAGTTTGGATCAGATGATTCTCAGGGGCCCTTCCAACCTGGCATTCTGTCATTCTGTGAAACACAGCAACTGGCCAGGTTCCCACTAGTTGCTCCTGGGAGTGACTTTTTTTTTTTTTTAATGCAGAAAAAAACTGGCACAGGTGTCAGAAGAGAGAGTAGCTGCCACACAGACCTCAACCTCTCATTAGAAACACAAAATCCCAAAGAAATTAACACACAGACAAGCAGATCGGGTAGGCTTGGGCAGTTGGACATATCCATCCACGGGCATGTTCCCAGGAGCAGCGTTTCATAGCATCATAGAAAGATTTGGGTTGGAAGGAATCTTAAAGATCATCTAGTTCCCACCACCCCCTCTCCCTCCCCTCTCCCACCCCAGCTCAACATGGCCCTGGCCTTAAACACCTCCAGGGAGAAGGTATCCACGACTTCCCTGGGCAACCTGTTCCAGTGTCTCACCATCCTTACAGCCAGTTTCAGCACAGGCTGCCAGGGTGTGTAGCTGCTGAGGATGGATGATAGTTGATGGATCACCTTGTGTGTGGGAAACCACAGAGTGCCCCTCACATTCCTGGGCAGGCCATGTAGTGGAGCCTGGTGTGTACACTGAGCTCTGCTGATCTCCACACCTCAGGGTAAAAGCCCAGCACCACCAGAACATCAGGCTGTTGAAAGAGCCAGAAGCTGCCAGTGACAGCACCTGCCACTGCCACCATTGCCTGCACTGGAGAAGGAAAAAGAGTTGTGTGAAGTTAGAAGATACAGAGTCACTCATCTATGTCCACATGTTCTCCTCATGTCCTTTAATTCATCCATGTCCACACATGTCCTTAGGGATGGCTAGGACACCAGGCTCTGAGGGCTTCTTGTTGCAGCTTCTCCCTTTTCAGTAGGAAACACCCTTTTTTGTTGTTGTTGTTTGGCATTTGCCTGCACTCTCTTTTGTTGAGGAGTTGAGGTGCCAGCTGTAGTGGGATTGCTGTCCTGCTGCCAGCCACAACTCCATCATCTGGCCTCCACCAACGCTGACTCCCCCTGAATGGACAACTAAGAATCACACCACTTGGCTTCAAAACATACAATATACTTTATTGCCTGCTAGATAATCAAAGTGAGGAGTAAACACCATAGCTGGAAAAAGCAGAAAAGGACCAGGAGAAGGAAAAGAATATCCAGTCACCAAACAAGTTCTCAGGCAATAAACCATACACAATATAAATAATCTGTTTCCCAAACAACTAAATCTTTATTTTGCTAATGGCCATTATATGGTTAATTATCAGTAGTAAAATCTCTGGATTTTCCTTTTTTTTTTTCTTTTTCTTTTTTTTTCTACACAGCATTAGTAGTAAGAAATATATAAGGGACTCTGCAGAAAGCAATACAAAGGAGTTATATACACAGGCACCTTCTGTGGAGCAAGAACAGAACCTCATCTAAGTAGGAAGGAAGGGAGGAAGGAAGGCAGGAAAGCAAGAAGGGAGGAAAGGTGGAAGGGAGGGAGAGAGGAAGGAAGGAAAGAAGGAAGGCAGGAAGGAGGGAAGGAAGGAAGGAGCTATCTACAAACCAGAAGACCATGGGAATACAATATTAGCTCAGACTTGGTTTAGCTGCAGCCTTTCCACAAGGTAAGGCTTAGCCAACTTATGGATACATATATATTTTAATATAGATAATTATATATAGAGAGATTTATTATCTTTAAAAATAATGTGAACTACCTGTAGTTCCTAGACTAAATTTTTCAAGAGGCAGTGTGTACCTTTCTGAAGCTTCATTTCAGGAAGTCTATTAAAAATGGGATACAAAAGACTAGCAGACCCAAGATCACCTACAACATCTCCCCTCTACAGGTTTGGGGTTTTTTTTCCTACCACCCACATGGACAGCAACACCTTGAGTCCCCTGGATTGCTATTTATCATGTTGCTGTAGCTGCAACCACTATGTTGGCTGGATTATAGAGTTAGTAGCTGCTGAGTATCAATAGCAGTAATGCTGCAGTACACTGTGGAAGCCTGCCCGCGGTATGAGGAGTTAGTCTGGATGTGCATGCAGAGCTTTGCTGTTTCATCTAAAAGGTTGCTCGGTCAAAGTGCTTCTTCCCCTGCCAACCTCACCACGTTGTTCAAAACATGTCTTTTCTCTAAGGAAGAGGTGATGCTTCTCTCCCCACACCAAACTTGCAGCAGCTAGCTAGCCAATCATCCATCCACCCATCCATCCACCCATCCATCCACCCATCCATCCACCCATCCATCCATCCATCCATCCATCCATCCATCCATCCACCCATCCATCTATCCACACATGCATGCATCCATCCAACCAACCACCCATCCTCATCCATCCATCCATGCACGCATCCATCCATCCAACCAACCATCCATCTATCCAACTATCCAACCACCCATCCCTCCACACATCCATCCACCCATCCATCCATCCATCCATCCATCCATCCATCCATCCATCCATCCATCCATCCTCTTTTATCTTTAGGGCACAGCTAGTGTTCTGAGGGCTACTAACTGTGACTTACAAAACTTCAACCTGACTATTTGAGGTGATGCTTTTGCCCCATTTTGGGCCAGATCTCCAGCTGGACTATTTCCACTTCACATTCTCCACAGCAGGCAGGCAGCAGAGTGCCCAAGGGCCCAGCTCAAGCTGGAAGCATTTGCTTCAACACCCAATGAAACCAAGGGTGCCTGCTGTGCTGTCTGCAGTCTGCAGCCTGTTTGCAAATCTTGGGGTCCACTCCCAAAGGCAAAGTCAGAGCAAGCTCCTCTCTGAGGGAACAGTCTGTTCATAACACTGCCTGAGGGACCAGGTCCCCTCCTTACGTGATGTCATTTTGCTCTCAGCCCAGCTCTCCCCAGGCTTCATGAGCTGGTCCATCCCTTCTGTTCAGGCACAGACACCACTCCACACACTCCTTCCAGTAAGGGTTTCTAGGGGTCTCTTCCCGAGTCACTGGTGATACCCTGAGATGTGGTCATGCTACTTCAGATACCACTGCAGGTGGTGAGGAGCCACCTTTGCATGAAGGAAGTGGCTGAGACCCAGGAAAGACCTGAAAGACAGCAGTGTGCGCATGAGGTTCTCCCCCTCAGGCAGAAACCTGGCGGTGTGAGGTGGCTTGGAGGGCAGAAGGGATGTTTCTGGTTTTGGCTCTGTTTTCACACGTGCCCAGGTACCCCTCACAGCCTGCAACATCTCCTTGCAACCTGCCAAGCTAGGATCCAGCCCATGTGGCTTGGCACAGTTCCACCAGCACACAGGGCAAAGGAAGAAACAATTTCCAGTATCAGCACTGACCAAGTGCGTAACACACACCCTCAACAGAAGCCATCTTTTACCACATCCCCTCAACAGGAGCCACCTTCCTAGTACAGCACAAAAACATCTACTGAGCAAAGAGTGGGAAGAAACAGGCTGCTCCCTGTAATGATTCTGATTTTTGAGTAGGGGAGCTTAAAAAAGGATGCTTTAAAAGAAGGACACCCTGATGGGACAGGGCCAGAGGATGAAGGATGGGCAGTGTTTAAAGGCATACCTGTCACCAGCCAGGCAAAGACAACCTTGAGGAAGCCAGTGTTGCCCTCTGCACTGCTGCTTACAAAACAATAAAGCTAGAGAAGTCCTGACTGATATTTCATGGTGACCCCAGAAGCAACCTTAGCTATGCAAGCAGCAGGTGTCCTTCTCTGTCTCATCCAGATGCCATTCCAGAGCACACACAACAGCTAGAAGATGGTGCACGGTATCAGTTCTCTGCTCTACACTGTGTAGGGATGGTGTGGACAACTCAGTCACTTCAGCCCCTGCATCTCCACAGGGCGCTGGTTCATCACCTTATTGATGCACCTGGACCTTGCTCTACCCTTGGTGTCCCCCAGCTGGATGTGCAAGCACAACAGAAGGGCAATGTCCCTTTTTATTGTTATCTGGGTTTGAATTTTGTGCCTGCAGGGGTTACAGGATCAGTTAATTATTCAATTCTGTTGGCAGTTCCTGTCCAGCTCTATAGGACTCAAAGCACAAACCCAACAGCAGGGAAAATACGAGAAGCTCCCCACCATGCTGGGAAGAAGGGGTCAAAACATGGTTTGAGAAAGCTACAAAATCAATTGATCTTTACTGGCTGCTCTCAGAGTTTTGGGACTGCTGAGGAAAAGGGTGGGATTTGTAAGCCATGCTCTGGTTGATGCATTCTATGATCTGCTGCAAAGCGCAGCCTTTGGCTTCACCACAACGTATATTTGCTCATCCTGGGTAGGGCTGGGCAGGAGCAAGGAAACCAGGGAGAGCACAAGGATTAAGAGTCTGTGGGAGCAGAGAGAGACATAGAGGAACACTTCTCTAGGCATTGCTGATGGTTATACTGGCCCAGAAAGCCAGGGGGTGCTGAATCTACTGGATGATTTACCACTGGAAGTGCAGGTTGGTAGGGCATGCACCTTATCTCAGAGCTTGTGGGTGAAGCCATGAGCCAAAAACTACTAATGATGGACCATATGTGCTAGGGTTACTGTTACTGGGCTTGGGAAAACCAAGTTCATCCCTTCCATACACTTCATCTACCCTTTTGTAGAACCAATTCTTCCACTGACAGGGCTGCTGAGGAGATGGCACCTCCTGAACTGCTCTGTGGCACCCATTTCCTTTTTAGCCACTTAAAAGCTCTCCTGACACTCTGAGATTGCCAACTACAGCAGGAGGTTGTCTGTGGAGATGCTACCTTCAGAAAGTCAGCCTTTTGGTCAGTTGCACTGAGCTTCATCAAAGGCTCTTGTTGGAAGTAAACAGAATTGGGTCCCTCACCCACCCTTGTTCCTTGCCTGTAACTGGGCCAGGTATCACCTGAAGCAAGAGCCCACACATGGCAAATGCTTCTGGGGCCTCAGCTTTGCATCCTGCCACTTATTTTAGATCTTCAATATAGCACCCAGACCCTGCTCAGGTTCCCACCACCACATGGAACAGTTTAAAAAGGGTCTTGGGGCCACAATGACACCTGATGGGCACTGCACACCTCTGGCAGTACCACCTGTAGGGCCACCTCTGCCGCTGCTTGCTGTTAGGGGCAATGCCATGGGCATGCACAGCCCACACTCAGCGGCACCCCAGCATCCTGTGTAACCCTCAGTAGTGCCACTGGCCCCTGCCATGGGTTGACAGGGGGTTGCCATGCATCTCAGAAGGTGCTACCACCACTTGCCTCCTCCACCTCTGAGCTGTGTGGGGCTGTGCAGAAGAAAAGCAGGGCTGGTGCATCCTGGCACAGCCAGGACAACCTTTGCCCAGTGCATGGACCATTGGGGTGCAAGAGGCTTTTCTACTGAACACAGCCAAACCCTGCCTGGGCACCAGACACAGAGACCTGAGAAGGGCAAAAAATGAAGGCAACTGTGTCTCTTGCTTGAGGGATGTGCTCTTTCCTTTGCCTATTCGCAGCAATGAACATTCTACACAAAGCACCACCTGCCCTTCTAAGACTCCTTGGCAAACTGTGGCATCCCCTGAGGTAAGCCAGTGCACCATCAGCAAGGGAGCTCACTGCTCTTGCTGACACCCTCGGCTTGCTCCCTTAAGTCTCCTGAGCATTGCAAAATGATTCCACTAAGTCCTGGTTTTGAAGATGGAGAGAGTATCCCAGCAACAGCCACGGGTACCCACCCCAAAGCAGAGACCCAGGGATGTTCTGGTCCCTGAGCTGCTGATACCATGGTGGGAAGCTTCCCCCATGTCTCCATCAGGCAGAGACCTTGCTGTGAGTGCAAGTGATGCTTCACCAGCAGCAGCCCACAAGAGGACATCCAGGAAAAGGTCTGGAGGCAGCTGAAGATGGCTGCAGAGCAGGGATAGGTCTGCTGTCTCACCAGCCTCATAGTGTGGCTGCTGCAAGCACTGCCTGATGAAGTGGAAGCTGTTCTCCTTCAGCTTCCTCCTCACAATATGGCTTTAGTGATGGACCTGTGTCTGAAAAGGGTACTGAGGAACGAGCTGGCAAGCTGAGTTCTTTTGGTTTTTTAGGCTTTTTTTTTGGTTTGGTTTTCTATTTTTTTACTGTCAGAACTCTGAAAAAAAATAAAAGAAAGGAAAAAGGCAACTGCTAGATAGAAAACACAGCAGGAGGAGAAAGGTTGCTTTGAACCTCTCTGGTATGGCTATTAACTGTCAACCTGGCACACCACTGGAAGAGGTTTCCAAAGGCATGGAGGAGTCCTGTGGCTAGCAATAAAGCTGGGCTGGTGGCCCTTGGCAATGTCATCTCAGGTCTTCTCTGATCATTATTTCTAAGGCTGCATTTCTAAAACCAGCTAAAATGGCTGTCTACCACCTTTCGAGGACACCATCTTTGTCTCCTATACCCTAAAATTTTATACTTAGGCACTGGGGGAATAAACCACCCTCCAAAAGTAAAGATAGCCAGGCAGTGGAAAAAAACAGCATGGGGAAATGGTTGAGTCTCCAATATTAATGGCTTCAGGTTCAACACTCACTCTTCAGGTATGTGACAGGTATAGCTTAACCTGCCTTAGGGCAGAAGACCTCTCTAGCTGATGTCTCCAAGCCCCTTTTTTGCCCTGTCAGTCTGTACCATGTAGACACTGCCAAGATCTCATCCTGCCACGACCCAGGATATGTTTAACATCCTGAGTGGCCACTCAGTCTCCTGTCTGGGCTTGCCATTTGTCCAGGAACACACACAGAGCTCTTCAGACTTCTGGTTAGGAGTCAGCCTACATCTTCCCCACAAATCATCAAAAGCCTTTCTACTTCTACAGTCTCCCTGAAAAAACCCCAGGGAGCAGCACACCAAGAATGCAGAGAAAAATTCACCCTAACATCTCACAAGCTGCCATGGAAGCTTTCCTGCAGCCCTGTGGCTTCTTGACTAAACTATTGGCAGGCTGGTGAAGAGCAAGAAAATCCCACACTCAGAATCACTGCATCTCTTAAACATCCTCTGCTGGTTCTTGCCCATGTCTTGCACAGGTTGGGCATTCCACAAGCCTCTGGCTTCTAGAATCTGCTACAAGTAGCCCAAAGAATGACCTGGTTTAGAGGTGCAATAGTTTCTGGAACAAGATGTGCACTAAAAAATGAACCAGGTCAGATCCTCCTAAACTGTCAATCTATGCTCAATAAATTGTGACTCTATTCCCAACAGACTACTGTAAATCTACTCCCAGTAAATTGTGACTCTGTTCTCAATAAATTGAGAATCTATTCTCAATAAACTGAGGCTGTTCTCAACAAAATATGCATCTATTCTCAATAAACTGTGAATCTATTCCAAACAAACTGTGCATCTATTCTCAATAAATTGTTAATCTATTCCAAATAAGATGTAAATCCATTCCCAATAAACTCTGAACTTATTCTCAATAAATTGTGAATCTATTCTCAATAAATTGTTAATCTATTCCCAATAAACTGTAAATCTATTCCAAATAAACTGTAAATCTATTCCCAACAAACTGTGAATCTATTCTCAATAAACTGTGAATCTATTCTCAATAAAATGTGTATCTACTGTGAACAAAGTGAGAATCTACTCCCAATAAACTGTTAATCTATTCTAAATTAGATGGGAATTTATTCTCAATAAATCATCAGAAGGAGGAAACAAATAATTGCATTTGAAAAGCCTGCTGGATTCCTGACAATGCTGCTTGCTTGAGCTTTCCAGCAGGAAGCTGGGGTGCAAGAAGGGTGCAGGGAGCCAAGCTTTGCTGCTCTACTCACTTCACCAAAGGATCCTTCTCTTTGCAGAAGCTGCATTAGATGCACAGCTACAGCTGGGGAATATCATTGTCAAAAATACCACTAATTAAAAAACAACCCCCAAAGTGACTGTCTGTGGGCTTTTAAGTTGTGTGGTAACTAAAGATGGTCTGGGACATGGCCCATCCCCTGAAAATCAATGGGAGGCTTTGCTACTGATGTCCAACAAGCTTTGAGATGGCTGGGAAAAGAGAGCAGAGGAAAGGTGAAAAATCTCTCAGTAAAGCTTGACAAGCCCAACTTCCAGCAACATAAAACCAGAGACTGATTTGTCCCAGTCAGGTATGTTCAGCTGGACAGCAGATTTGGCAAAAGTGACAAAGCCCAACCAGTCCTTACTTTTAACAAGCTGCTTCTATCTTGGTGGCAAAAGATTTCCAACAGCTGAAGATTTATGGGATGGTGGGTGGGTGCTGAAGGCAGCTGCACATTCCAGGCATGCCACCACATCCTCCCACAAGCACAGCCAAGGAGCTCCCATCTAGTTCTGAGACAATGTGTGTGGCATGCAAAAAATGACACCTGCCTTCTTTTAAATTTTTTAATTGATCTGAAGGCTGTTCAGCTAACTGTTTGTGATCTTAACACTCAAACAGTAAAAATGACTCCTTTTGCAGAGGACTTGGAGTACTGTGGAGTTTTTCAGAAAATCCTATGGAGTGTTTCAGAAAAATCTGTGCTTGGAGTATCCAGTCTGTGGTATCCAAATCTATGCTATCTATGCTATGCTTCAGGAAATCTATTGTTTTATTCTAAATAAACTGTGAATCTGTAAATTGTGAATCTATTCTCAATAAACTGTGCATGTATTCCCAGTAAATTGTGAAGCTATTTGTAATAAACTAAGACTCTACTCTCAATAAATTGTGAAACTTTTATCAATAAACTGTTGATTTTCTGAAGGGTCTAAAACCCCACAAATTTCTATTATTTGAAGAGTGATTTTTTAGTTCATTATTAAATAAAGATGCTTTCATAGTCCTGCTAGCAACCCTTAGCTAGCAATGCCAGAATCACTTTTCCAAGATGGAACAGCACATACCTATTTATGCATCTTTTTTTTTTTTTGGTCTAGGTTTTTTAAAGTAGTTGCAGATTAAGAAAGTCTGTGAATATGGAAAGCAAAAACCAGCTTTGTACATATTATGGTGTTTCCATGCTTCTCAGACAGGAGACATATGAGTACAACTCTCACCAATTATGTCAAATATCTGTTGGAAAACGCTAAATTAAGGACCCAGCCCTACAGACCATCTGGAAATTATTGGTTTTCGAGCTACCTGATGACCAAGGTACATTTTGCCATCAGGCAGACACAGAAACCTGTCAATATGGATCTGTTTTCACTCATTTGTAAGAATCCAAGTGCCCAAAGCAGGCTATGTTAGTGCAGCTGTCAGACCTTGTGGCAGCAAACACTGTGCATTCCAGGCAGTTTTTATACACAAGCCATAAAGGACCCAACGGATCAGTTGTGGGTGGCTGCCACTCACATTCTGCTTCACTTTGTAAGGACTTTTTATGAGCATCCTCTATTTCTGCTGTTCCCAGAGCCCAGCCCAAGCAAAGCTGTTGATGCCCCAAGGACAAGTGCCTTTTCCTTGAATGCTTCTTCACTGAGAGCAGCAGAGTGTGCCCAAGTGACCTGCCCAGGTGAGTGCCAGTGCTGCCACCATCAACCCCACACCCTGTCCTCCAAAACAGCCAGTAACTGCACTGGGCACAGCCCACGAGGCAATCCTGGAGGATGCTGAGAACCACTGGTTACCACTTTGGTGCTTCAGATCTACAGTGGGGCTGCTGCACCTGTCCATGGACCACAGGATGGTATCAAGACTCACTCTACTCCATCTGCAACTGATCTAGGCACCCATGACCATCTTTGGGGGCAGGGAAAAGTTAAAAATGTTGAATTTAGGAGAACCACCAAAGAGTTCAGGACAAGAAGCCCTGCAATGAAGCCTCCTCTCAAACTCTGGCAAGAGCACTTGGTGGAGATGACAACACGTTGGACTCAGGGAATCACACAGGTTTTAAATTCAGCTGTCCTGATGTTTAAACCATTTTCCTTTCATGCCACCCAGCACAATCAGACAGTGAGCCTGTGCTGATACCTGCCAACAGCCTGTCCTAAGTCTCCAATCAAACATCTTCCATGTCCCCCAGGTCTTACCAGATCTAGCAGTTCCATACAGCACCCTTTAAGCAACTCTTCAGCCCTAAGAGATTCCCTTGCTGGTGTGGATTTCTGCATCAGAATCCAGTAGTTACCTTCACTTTAGAAGACCCCAGAGCTCAATTAACTGTCTCCTAAATATAAAAAAGGAAAGATGGTTTGGAAATATCATCTATTGTGGCCAAACTATCCCTCCATTACTTTCTAGGGTAAAACCACACTTTGTGCCAGCCAAGCACCACAGATTTTCTTGAACCAGAAGAGTATTTTAGCATTGCTTAACATAATGAAGACTTGGTACTATTCATTGTGTGCATGCAGGGAAGAAGCACTTTGTTACCAGCACTTATGCCATGTGCCAAATACTTAGAAGTCCATCACATCTCAAGCAGCTCAGACTGAAAAATCATCACTACAGTCACTGAAGCAAAACACAGCATCCATTTCAGGCCACAGACTAGAACTGCAATTTCTTAATTTCTTCTTCTTTTATTTTTTTTTTTTCCCTGGCAGACCTCACTCTTCAAATTGGAACCTCTTGAAGACAATGAAATAGTCCATCTGCTGGGATGGTAATTTCTCTGACACCTCACTTCCATCAGCAAACATTGTTCTCAGCAACAAAAGGAACCCCAGCTTTGTTGCTCTAGCCTGTCAATCTCTGCCACAATTTCCATAGCTGCTCTGGCTGAGGACACATTTCATGCCTCACGCTCAAACTACCACCTACTGAAACCTGGAAGCTGATGGAAGTCCAACCTGACCACTGAATTCTCAGCTGAATTTGTTTCATTTTGTTTTACAAAAATGTATCTGAGCAGCTGTGGGCAAGAAATGATCCTAGCTGCATGGACAAAGGGGCACTTCACTCTCCTGAAGGGCTGTCATGGTGGAAGAGCCTCCCTCTTCCAGAGTCCTGCTTCATGACAGCCACCACAACTGGGAGTCCCAGAAAGGTTCACTTCTGTGAACAATGAGTCTTTGACCAAACCAGTGGACCAAACCAGATGGGACATTTCAAAACACAACAAGGAACAGTCTGTCTGTCAAGACAAATTTGCTCCAAACGACATCACCCTGACCTATGCTGACGGCAGTGGTGTGCTGCAAGTGTTCTGATCAAAGTTGTGAGCTTTGCAAGCTGAAAAGCCACCAACACAAGATCCCAGGTTCACTGTAACGTGCACAGCACAGAATTAGCCCTGCAGAAAGACTCAGTGGCATGACAAAAGGCACCATTACTGGGCACCAACACCAAAACCTTTCATTTCTGAAAGCCTGGAACTATTTGATTTCCAAATTCTCCCTACCTCCTGAAAGACTGCAAGAT
The DNA here is from genome assembly GCF_027791375.1 of Indicator indicator. Lineage (NCBI taxonomy): Eukaryota > Metazoa > Chordata > Aves > Piciformes > Indicatoridae > Indicator > Indicator indicator. The sequence continues at coordinate 83,174,260 of NC_072010.1, forward strand.
GTTTTAATAATCCACAGTGGTTAACACAGCAGCATTTAGAGGGCCCCAATCAGAACATCCATCCCATTATGGTAAACTTTCTGAGGTTGATATCTGAGATACTAGACCTTGAAACTTTTGGCAGCATGCTGCTGAGTCTCAAGAACTCCAGCAGCAATACAATTTTAAGGATCTCACTCATGAAGACACAGCAATCTAGATTTTTCACACTAGGAAAACCTGAGGTGAGATCTTAACTCTAGATGTTCATCAGCTATTAAGGGAACCAGCCCACACACACCTTGGAAGCAAAGGAAATGATGTTCAGGTTGATCTGACTGGAGCCTGACGGTCTGCCACGACCGAGAAGCCTTCAGTGGACTTTGTCTCTCACTTCAAGATGCACTTCAAACACTTCTTTTGGATCAGAAGAACATCTGCTGAGAGCTCATTTTTTTTCTTTACCCTTTTTTCTTCCTTTAAAGTGGATACTGTTTGATGGTCTTCTTTTACTGTGCAAACTGTCACAAAGGAACCTGACATTCTTGATGCTACTTTTCCCCAAATACTAAGGGACCAACAGCAACAAGTAAAACGAGAAGTGGATTAAAGTATTAGGTGCTTACATTGAGAAAATTCTACTTTGGTGCTGAGTCTGAGTTCTGACTCAACTGGCTTGATTTTTGGGTCTGTTTCAACCAGTTCCTCTTTCATGGCTTGACTAAGTGCCGCTCTCTGTGCGGAATAAACTTTTTCTATCGCTTTATGTAGGTTGGATTTCCAAATGGAGTTCCAGCTGGGGTTGAGACAGCTCTGTCTTGCACTAGCTTGCTTCTGCTGAAGGTCTAAGGTTTTCTCCTGAAGATTTAACCTTATCTTGTCCTGAAGATCTAACCTTTTTTTTTTCTCCTGTGGATCAAACCGTATCTTCTCCGGAAGATCTAACCTTATCTTCTCCTGTCAGAAAGCACCCCATGAAGCCTAGCTGAAATCTAGAGTACATTTGAACTACAACTCTATCACACCTCAGTTTTTTACTGTTGCTGTGCCAAGAACAGTTCCCCAAAAGAAGCTGACACTGAATAGGTGGTAGGTGCAATATCTCACAGGTTTTATTTCTGAAAACAAAGCAAAACAGAACTTTGAGGAAAGCTAGAGGAATGCATCTTGCTGGTGGTTACAAAGTGCTAGTGTCCTACTGAAGAAGCAGATGCTTTGCAAGCATGGTCAGGGGCTGCTTTGTGTCTCAATCAGTGTTGTCACGTTGTAGGGGAAAAAAAGAAGTCTGTTTGAAAGCAGCATTTGCTGCCCATTAAAAATCTGGGATGAACAACAAAAAGGACCCAAAAATGGTATGGAAGGGATAACATTGCAGCATCTAAGCATAGCACTTGAAGGGGATGCCTTTCCACCCTGTGTTCTTCTGAAAGTATCAGTGGAAATTTCTCTTACCTGACAGTTAAGAAAGTGTCAGTTCAATGCCATGCAGCTGCAAGAAGCAACATGAGTTACAAGCCAGATCTAGATGCACCAAGAGTTAGCTAAATTCAGTGTCTTGTGTTGGAAGAACAGAATGGGAGCAGATGAAGAAAGATGAGAGTGGAAGGAGTGAAGTGGTTTAAGGTAATTTGGTAAGTGTCTTCAATGTCCCTAACTGGCCCTACTATGCTGAGAGAACACATACTTCTTAAGATTTCTTCCAGCCTTCTTTGTCCTCTGAGCTTTTCTTCCCCCTTCCCACTCATGACCTTTACATGGTCTTTAATTCTGAAGCTCTTCCATTCCTGGTGTTTCTTTTCAAACATCCTGATGCATACCCAGTAAAGGCAGTGCAAGACTGCACACTTTGCTTCTTCCCTGAGTAAAAATGGTTAAAGAACCTAAATGCTTCCCTTCTGCTTCTTCAGAGAGAGCACTTCGCCTCTTGTGTGAACAACCAGTGTCTACTGGCTTCATGAAGTCTTTGAGTCTTCTGTGATCAGAAAAATACATTGCAGTCAAGGCGGCTTCTGGCACTGAAGGACAGGAGAAGGTAAAATCCCCAACAGCCTGCTTTTCAAGCCTCAGGAGGGTAAAATATGTGGGCAGAAGAGAGTCCTGGTTTAGATAAGTTTCCAAAGCAGTGAGGACCTTCCTGTTCAACATTGATGATGCTACTTACTTCTAAAAGAGTTTCTAAGTAAGTTCTCTCAGTGTCCCAAGACTAAAAACATAGCAAGAGCTTCTTCAGGTAAGATTACTTCTCTTACACTTGTGCAGACTATGAACAAGCTTCGCAACAGTGCAAAGAAGACAAAATCCAGATATGCGAAGTGGATACCTGGAAAACTCAGGAGAAAAGGGCTGACTTTTCTTCTACAGCCTAACTGCACTGAGTCCTGGCTCTCTCTGTTCCACCATCTCCAGTTTTATGCCATCCATTGAATTCTGGGGATACTTGCATGGGTCTATGGATCTTTCCAACCATGTCCAACTGTGCTAACCAGGCTCAGAAAGTTTTGAAAATAAAAAGAAAGCTCCCATTATAGCCAGGTGTAAGCAAGGACTAAAAGGGTAGAAGTTCTTTGCAAAACAGGTGGTATCTTTACAGCCATTGTGCAGAAATTGAGTGGATGATCTGACAGGAATTTACAGTTCTGAGAATCTAACTCTGGGCTTTGGCATCTTCCATTTTCAGGTGTAAAATGAGCTTGTTTCTTCTGTAAGTATAAAAAAAAAAGCCAACAATTCACACTGTAGCTAAAAAGCAATTCTGCACATGCTGCTAACTCAGCCATATGGTGAAGCCAACAATCCTTTGGTAGGAAAGCAGGTGAAGTGTCAACGAAGGTCCTTTTGAACAGTATTTATTTGCAATCATTAGCTTTAAATGGGAAACTGATTACAGGCACACGCTAGAGAACCCAAATAAAGAAATCTGTTGGAAGGTCCTTATCAAATAGTTCAAATCTTTTATTAAATATTTTATTCAGTTTCATTATCACAGTTTAACGTACTTTTAGCATGTTATACACATGACTTAACATGTGCAGTTACTTAAAAATATCAGATTAGAGGGATGTGGGGGAAAGCATGACATTCTATCAATGTGCTTACTTTAACTACACACATCTAAGAAGGCAGTAGCTCTGGTATACCACTGAGGAAGATAAACTACTGTAAGGCATGTTTACACCAAGCTTTGGGGAGACTCAAGCCAAACAATGGGTCAAACTTCAGTGGAATGATGTGTGAGAACAGAAGTTGAAGGATTGGGCTCTAGGAAAAAAGATCACAGCAAGTAAGTTATGTTGAAACTGTCAACAGCTACCATTTATGAAAAGCAAGCACTGCTGAGAAAGAAGGGGTTTGCAGCATCCAGGTCGGCAGGATCTGTCTTTTTTTCTCAGGTGTGATTTTCAAGAATGGTGCAATGTGAAGGAAAGAGGCTGAAATCTAGCAAAAGAGTTGAAAAACTATCATCTGAGAAACGTCACCTTGGTTTATGACCCTTTAGGATGGGAACACTTTTGTACAAAAGTCCCTGCGAGTCATTGCCCTCCAATGTGTGTGCTGCATTTGAACACACAGGCACCTGTCTGCTTCTTTTGATTTTGTCAAAGCCCCAACCACTGGTTAAAGTGAAGCAGTGTCAGGGGAGAGAATAAGTGGTAGTGGTTGAAAAGAGTAGATTAGACCTGGATAGTTGGCCTGTACAGGTGTATTTCCCCAGCAGAGTACAGTGTGAGTCTGCTGGTAAATGCTAACAGTCAAGACCCAGGAACTCCAACAGAATTCTTTGGAAGAACCCAATAAATGGTTAGCTGTTTGCAGCTGGTTTTGAAAATTCCACATCACTGAAGGCCCTGGGTGACAAAGATGTGCCTGCCCCAGGAACATCATGCATGCTCAAGAGTGCAGTGGGTCTGTAACAGGGACTCTGGCACAGTGCAAATGTCAAGGCTGCCCCTTCACTAAGGATGGGTTTCAGCTTAGGTGTGGAGATCTCATGGCAAGTCCTGCTAGGTTTCTGCCTTAGAAAGCATTAGCGGGGGAATGTAAAGTATACACCCATCTCTTAAACTTCTCCAAAGCTGTTGATTCAGTAGAAAACACTGAGTCTAGAAATGACTAGAATAGTTCTTAGGTGAGAGTATGAACCTCTCTGTGCCTTTTTATTGAGGACTTCAGGGGAGGAGGCAAGTGACCCCTTCACAGCCCAAACAACACTCCTTCACAGTGCACAGTATTCTGAAGTGCCTCAGAATCCTGGCAGCTGTAGGTGACAGTTCCACAACATGTACAAAGGTAAGGAGAATGCCATAAGTATCAAAAACCATGGCAGAGATACCTAGGAGCTTCTACAGCCTACCAAAGCACAGCAAACAAACAATGGGTAAGGTATGGTGCCCAATACACAAGCTGCACAGTTCTGTTTCTTTGCAAAGTCAGGATTGCAAACGTCAAACTCCAGGGTAAGTTTTGAGAGCAGCATTTGGCTTTACTGCATCAACTCTGGCAACACCTTAAGTCTACCACCCCATGAGCACTGCATTTTCTGCTCTTACAAAGCCTGATCTCACTGAACAAACCACAGCTAGCAGACCCATGTCCTGCAACCCAGATCACCATGGCAGACCTTAAAGAAAAATGCCCCAGCAACACAGTTTGGCTACCACTCAATATTCAGCCTCTGTGTTGACTGCGCCACGTGAACCTTGCCCTTACACAGAGATATACCAATGGTATCCATGGCTGAAAAAATGACACCATCAACCCTGAAAGCAAATGGAATTTAATGAAAGTAGTCTTGGAGGAGAGGTAGCCATATTAGACTTAGCATTCAAAAAAACAAGGGAGTGCACTCAAGAGGGTCAATATACATTAGAGTCTCCTGCAGACCCATCAGGTTCTTGTTTTGCCTACATTTTTCTGGCCAAATGTACACACCCAGGCGCGCGCGCACACACACACACACACACACACATATACATCTTTTCTTCTAATTCCCCTTTGCTGCCATAACTCTGCCATGTTGAGAACAAAGGCCAGCTTTCCTTTCATCCTCTCTTAGCTGTCCCCATGTCCACAACTGCTGCCTTCAGCCTGTTCAACACCTGCCCTCAGTCTGTTTCACACGGTAGCTAAACAAGACAGTGGAAATTAAACCAAAATCCTACTCCAAAAGATAGCATCCAAACTACAAGGCATTCTCTCCTTCTGATGTGAGTTACAACTCTTTTGGGTTTCTACCTGACACAAACTGCAGAGTGATCTTCAGCCTGGTGCTAGAAAGGCAGCTTTCACACCAAGAGTCAAGACCAAAGCTGGAATTTCAACACCACAAGTTCATACGCTTCTCTACCAGTCCCTTCCTCCTGTGCCCCTTTCCAACAACACTCACCACTTGAACTTCAAAAGTCATGCACCAATGCTACAAAATAGAAACTCCAACTACCAAGAAGTCTCTTACTCATGACTTTGGGATACTCTATTAGTATAAAAAGAGCATTCAGTCACCTTAAATAAATATATTCTATTTCTGAAATCACAGCACATTCAACGGGTAGTTACTGCCATAAGCAGAGCATTAAGTGATCTCCACAGATGTTTTTAGAATCATAGAACGATAGAATCATTTTAGGTTGATCTTTAGACCTTTTAAGATCATAGCATTTGGATTGATTTGGTCTAAACTCTGAAAAATAACCTACTGTGGGGATAAGAATCTGCATCTCAAATGTTCTGCAGAACATTCTGCCCATACTTGCATACAGTACTAGAACAATTAAGAAGACATTACAGTAATTTTCTCCTAGCTGCTTAGATCTGTAGCTTCAGCTACAACGTGTTCTGTATACCTCAAAACTACTTATGAAATACCAAAGATCACTAAATAAATAAAAGCCAAGGAAAACTGGGACAGTACTGCATGTTACACTTGAGACAAGATTCCCCCCTCCCATGGAGAAGTCACAGAGGACGACTAAGGTAAATGCTTTTCTTTTTTTCTTTTTTTTTTTTTTTTTAAAGAAAGATTTATACACAGGTTCAGATCCAGAAAATAATGTGAAATGCATAAATATCGATAGCTTTAGCTAAGTTAAAATGGGTTCAGTAAAGTATGATACAACATATTCAGAATAAACAAAGCAGAAAAGCATCATATTTTGGTTTGCTTGAGATATACATAAGGTGCAACAATTTCTTCTCTAGAGGCATTTTGTGGACAATGTGTTAACAGGTAACAGTGTTTGCTGGTATACTGAAGTACACACAATAGCAAGAAGATTTTTCCAAAACGAAAGCAGCTGAAATTAATAAAATTTAAAACAAACAAGGAAAAAACAAAAACAAAACGAAAACAAAACAGAAAAACCCCAACCCAACCCCCAATACAGTAAGATATTGGTCTGAATTTTTTGTTGTTGTTGTTGTTGTGCTAACAGACTTTGTTACCTGAAAATACTGATACCCCCTTTTCTAGTAGATTCAGGGAAAAAAATTCTAGCTACTGAAATCAAGACATCACTCGGAGAACCAACAAAGGCAAATGCCTAGTGAACTATAAAGCTTTGCAGGATTTCTGCTACTCTCAGTGCCTAATCGCTTAAAAATTAAGCATATCTACAAAAAGGTTTAATAAGTATCTGAAAACAGTCATATCCAGTAAACTGACCCAAACCCTACCCCCTCTCTAAGGGAAAGTCAAGGAAAAGCAGATCAAGTAAGATATTAATTCATATAGAAAAAAGTAATTTTTCTGTTTCTTTTTAAAAAAGGTACCATTAATATACAGAAATATCTCCAGGAACAATATTGAAATTTAAATCGAGGAAGGATGGGGTGCTCTTGACAAAAATATATCTACTCTAAAGGCTTCTAGAGAAATAAGTTAGTACCATTGTCAAGGTGAACGGCCTGCACTGGAACGATATTTGGATTTCAGCTAATTTATAAAGTGGTCCAAAACTCCAACAGCCACCTCGCTGGGACCCAGCAGTTTTTGAAGTTTTTTCCTGTCTTGTTAAAATAACTTATAAAACTTTAATAAAATCTTATTAAAAATACTGCCATAGGCTGCAATGGCATTCTAGGGGCATATATTATATATTGATATATATTCATATATATTGATATATATATCCATATATATATTCATATATATTCATATATATTCACCTGAATTTTTAAAAAGCCTTTTCACTGACTCATAAATTTTGTTGTTCTTGTGTTGTTGTTCCCTTCTTCCAACACATGCATCCTCCAGGGTGCTGCTCCAGTGACACTTCCCCAGCCAACTGCCCTTCTGTCAAACCTTCAAGCCTTTGCTCCAACTGGTGTGGTGTGTTGTCGATTTGTTTCCTGACACTGAACCAAAGACTGTCACTTAACTACAACAATGAAAGGCTAAAACTTAGCAAGCAAGTTAAGAGACTTACTGTCCATATGGCTATTACATCAAATTAGTTACAAAATAACCCCAAAACACCTTATCAGTTCATCAAGTATAAATAAGAATGCCTGATAGAATGATGTAAACTCGCATCATTTAAAGACTTAATTCAAAGAACTTCAAACTCAAGCTAATACTATCAAAAGTTCAGCCGGTGTGACGAAGACTTAATAGAAAATTATTGCTGGAGTCCAATTTGGTAACTTGTTGTGCTACAATGCAGAAAGTAGGGAAACATCTTGTGCTATAGAAGAAGTACCCTGTTGAATTTGTAGCTTTAGATCAATTACTAGCCATCGCTTTGCATCTATTGGTAGGAATCAATGCTTGGTTATACAATAGTGTTAAGTCAGCAAGAGGTAAGAGGCCAAGTGATACACTTGGCCTGCTCCTGGGATGTCTTTGTGAAAGCACAACACAAAAATTCAACAGAAGCAAAGAGAAACTGGCAGATGGATCTGTGTGGAAGTCTGAATTCAGTCAAGCATTACTCTCTCCGGTTGTAGTTTGTCTGTATACAACTTGCCACTTTACCAACACAAACTCTCATTGGCCCTTGATGCAGACTCTGCTGTGGACTGTGCATAGTTAACTACAACAATGCCAGTGTCTGTAAAATGGAAAAAGGATGTGTATTGGTGTGCATGTATATCCAAAGTCACGGGTTTAGGGTTTTTCCAGAATGCTGAAATAATACTAAGGTCACTTTTGAAAAACTCCTTTGCAGTACTTTGTTTTACAGGAAAAGTTTCACCAAGTCACTCAGGTCTCTATGCAAAAACATCAAGGAACCCTTCAAGGCATGAAAGACAAAGTCAATTATCTGCAGCATTTGCTTGTCCATACACCACTCCTTTTGTCTGTTTTTTCTTTTTTTTTTTTTTCTTTCTAATGCACGACATCCTGGTTATTGAAAAACTAAATTAAAAAAAAAGGAGAAAAAAAAAAGCAACAACCAAAAAAAAAGAAACAAACCCCAAACATAGCCTGTCAAGAAATTGTTTTCCCAGTAAACTCTACCACGCCAGTGGCAAATATCAAAGTGCAGAACATCTGGACCACATGGCTGCCCAAACACCGCTAACAATGGTACATCTGTCCAGGGCCTGCCTTGAGTTCTCTGGAACAGAGCTTTTTAAAGTCATTCTACAATATAAACGTAGGCATAACCTATTAATATAAACCATCTTAGAACTTAAATCTTCATGTACAAAAATGACTAAGAATATCTAATAATAACTAGTGCAGTGCGTCAGTGTTTTCATTTTTTTTTGTTGGTTTTTGTGTGTGTGTTGTTGTTGGTTTTTAAACTTTCATTTAGAATAACTAGGTATTATATGAAACTAGTTGCCATACTCTCCTGGTTGGTAAAAGAGATGCTGTGTGAGCTAACAGTAAAGGCAGCCTTTTTTTTTTTTAATCACACCAACCACCTATTAAACTGTTTAAAAGCCTTCAACAGAAAGCAAGCTCTAGGATCATTCCACTTCTGTTCATTAAAAAATAATTAATATCACCCTCCTACATACTGGGTTCCCGATTTGAGGACCTGGCCCAAGTTGCTAAGGTCTGGCTTCCAGTGAATTCTGGGCCACTCAGAGCAATAAGCACTTGCTTGCAGTCTATAGTTTCCATCCCATGGACTGACTAGCTTCCCTTGGTAAAGACAAGGCTAGGAGATTAGGTAAAGCACAATGTTTTACAATAAAGTGGAGCTTCACTGGTCAGCGCAGGAAATAAGCACTGGAGCCTGAGACATTTCATTTGGCTGTCCATCATGTGGGAGAGGAGTGGCCCTCTGACTTCTGCAAAAGAAGAAAAGAAAAGCCACCCATCAGTAGATATTAGATACTGGATATTAGATATCACCTATCATTAGATATTAGATATTGGGTATTAGATATCATCCATCATTGGAGAGTAGGAAAAATTTCCTTACTGAAAGAATGGTCAGGCATTGGAATAGTTTACCCAGGGAGGTGGTGGAGTCACTGTCCTTGGAGTTGTTCAAGAACCACAGAACGACAGAATTGTTTTGGTTGGAACAGACCTCCCAGATCATCGAGTCCAACCTTCAACCCAACACCACCTTGGCCATTAAACCATGTCCCAGAGTGCCATGGCCACACCCTTCTTGAACACCTTCAAGGGATGGTTACTCCACCACCTCCCTGTGCAGCCTGTTCCAATGCCTGACCACTCTTGCAGCAAAGAGATTTTCCCTAATCTTCAACCTAAACTTCCCGCAGTACAATTTCAGGCCATTTCATCTTGTTCCATCACCTGATACTAGGAAGAAGAGACTGACTCCCCACCTCACTCCAACCTCCTTTCAGGGAGTTGTAGAAAGCAATGAGGTCTCCCCTCAGTCTCCTCTACGGACATGGCACTTTGGGACATGGTTTAACAGCCATGGTGTTGTTAGATTGATAGTGGGACCGGATGATCTGGGAGGTCTGTTCCAACCAAAACAATCCTATGATTCTATTATTATTTGGAGGAGGGTAGGTACTTTTATCAGAGCAGAAAGATTGTGAATTGGCCTGTGATACGGTTTAACACCTGGCATTACAGTATCTGCTACTACAGATGCCCACACACCACTGCCACAGGCTCTTTTCAGAGTTACGCCAACAAAAGGAAGACAATATCCTCAGGACAATCTGCGACACAGTGGAAAGGCAGGCAAAACCAAGATGTCACAGTATTTGAAGGCACAAACCAAAATGCAGGGCTCTAGAGTGAGTTCAGAGTGCACCAGTGCTGTTACTCATTTTGCAAGGGAGTGGCTTCAGCCCTGGGAAGCAGAGAGTAGAGGTCATGTTTGGCAAAGGAAGGTGAATGCACAGATACACGTGTCATGTTCATGCAAGCCATCAGCCAGCTTTTGAGCAGTATGGAAATGCACTCATCAGCAGAGATGCACACGTTGGGATGACTCCAAGCTTCATGACTTAACACTTCATCAGCCCAGCACATCATCTCTTTCATTATTCCAGCCGTGTTCATTTAAAAATGATCCCCTGGCACAGGGATAGAAAATAAAAAAATATAAATAAAATGCACCAAAATTTGGTGCTGGAAATCAATTATTGTGGCAGATGGACTCGGGAGAGCTCCTTTGCAGCTTGTCTTTTAAAATACACACACAAAACATGCCACCTCCTGTTACCTAATCTCACAAGTCTATTTTTATTCCTGGATGTGTCATCTGCAGTGATGAAAATCTGGGGCCCACTTCTTATTTACACCAAGGCCACTTTACCTCACTCTGGCCCAGATGAGACCCCAGCAGAACTGAAGGTACTGACCTGCTTTGCACAACTGGAGTGCAGCGAAGCAGCCTTGGCATAAAATGCAGCTCAAGATGCCAGCGCTGAACTGGGGCATGCACAAGATAAATAAAGCTAAACAGAAGCCTTCCAATGAATACCATGCTGCTCCTTCCAGACAAGGTCTAATTACAGTCAGAAAGGATTTTGGCTTCCATGGCCCAAGGCTATTGACATTATTTAGTAGTTACAGTCAGACACCGAATAAACACGTCAAGTAGACCTTTTCTCATTTCTAGCTATTTGCAAATAAATGAATCACAAAAGACAACAAAGAGTTGACCAAGTATAAAATAGAGGAGCTTCTACCCCATTAGATTTAGCTTTTTGTTTTGATCTCCATTTGCCAAGTTTGCCATGTCTAAATTTCTGCTGGAGATGTGACCTCCCCTATTGTCATTAGCTTCCCTGGCCAGGGGGATGGTTACAAGCTGGAATTGGCAACTGTTGCTGGATATTTGCTGGTTTGGTGCTTTCAGGTATCATGGAAGATGCCGCATTGTTCTAGCTGCGTGATGAGATGACAAAAGGTGGGAGGGGAGGAAGAAAGACACAAGCAGAAGGCTATGCCAAACATTAGCTCATTTCAATAGTAACAGGTGGAGGACAAGAACTCTGAGAGGAACAAAGAAGGCAAACCCACAGCAAAGCAAACCCTGTCACTCTTGCACAATTCTGGTCAACATAAATGGAAATCAATGAAACCACAAGAATTTAGTGAGAGCAGGGCTTAGAACAGCGCTTCTCCAAGTCTCACTTTGTGGCTTATGACCACAAAAGGTGACAGAAATGAGTTCAGCCTTTTGCTGTCTTGATAGCAGACTAATTTGTTTTGCAAAATGGGAAGGAAAGGCTGGGCTGACTGCATTGTGAAAGCTCTTCTCACCCCAAGCAACATGGCTGAAGTAAGACAACAGCTTTTGCAAAGAGGACTTAGTGAGCTAGGTTCACCTGACCTTCTTTAAGGCTTGTGAGCTTCTAAAAAGCCTTTCAGTGTTTGATGCACAGCCTGAACACACAGGACTGACTTGGTTGATGGGGGCCACGAGATGAACAGTAAACATCTCCAATAACCTGCAGCATCAGACACCACCACTGGATAATTAAAAGCCAAGGAGGACTTGCTTTCATTGGTTTCCTCCCACCACAGGTCTAAGCATGCAGTATCTGACAACCTGATCTAGTTGGAGGTGTCCCTGATCACTGCAGGGGGGTTGGACAAGATGACCTTTGAGGCTCCCTTCCAACTTGAAGCATTTTGTGATTCTATGACCGTGCTGAACCGATCCGACAGTCCAAAGTAACCTGAACCTTCTCCAACTTCCCTGTGTGGGATCATAGAATCACAGAATGTTAGGGGTTGGAAGGGATGTCTAGAGATCATCTAGTCCAACATCCCTGCCAAAGCAGGCCCACCTAGGGCAGGTGGATGGCCTACTCAGTAACTGAGAGGACCAACCCAACCTAATGTGACTTTCCATCACCCAGAGTTGTTCTTTCACGTGGCATTCTGCAGACGCTTTGCCTCCTACACAGCAAAGTGTCAAGACTCAAAATAACAGCTTCCTTCAGCCATCTTCATCATAAAAAGTTGGGCTGAAGGTGTATGAGATTCCATCCAGTCTTAGGTCACTGAAAAATGGAAATGAGCATTCAACAGCTATTATCTAAGGAATGGCATCTGAGACTTGGAAACCATCAACCATTAGGATCTCAAAGACCTCTTTATGTAAGTTTGTGTTCCTCAGGAAACCTGTTTATATCCAAAAATTGGCAGGCCAGCTTACCAAGGAGGACCATTTTACTGACTACTGACACAGACTGCACTGTCATTTAGGTGAAGACTTAACACTGCTAAGCAAGTGGCATAGCACAGACATTCATAGAAAGCTGTGAAAGAGGAAACACAGGCCAAATTAAACGTTCTGCAATTTAAATGATTTCTCAACAAGCTGGCAGCCACATAATATTCACTTAGACAACAAGGGGAAAAGCGAACCATACCTGTGTACATTTTCCATGGCTGCTACTTCTGCCAGAGCAGCTAAACTAAAAAATGCAGACACTGCTGGCATATCTGATGTAATACTATGATTTTCTTCTGCCTCTGCACTTCTGGAGCATTCACTGTTGCAATCTGTTTCTGCACTTGATGTTTTTTGAAGAGTACTTTGTGGCAGCTCTTTTGGCTTCTCATCTGCAATACAAGAAAGATAAGCTTGGAAATTTAGCTCTTAAATTCCCAGCAGGCCACCGAGATACCGACTAGCCTGGTGTAAAGAGAATCTGTACCTTTATCTTTACTGCAACCTCCCCTGAGCCAAGCTATTGCCAGAAGCACAGTACAAAGGTTTATAAAGTAGCTGACTGATCTTGATTCAACTGAGTTTGATCTTTAGGTCAAGCAATAAAATTGTTGTGTAAATTTCAGATACAGAAGTTCTGAAAGGACTCTCAGGCTACAGAATCACTTTTTATGTCCTGTAGCTAGGTGCAGTGCAATTTCTTTGCTGGACAGGAAATAAATTATGAAAGGTAACTGCTTTCCATTTCTCTCTGTATCAGCTCTCGGTTCTTCCCAGAGAAATCTCCAGGCAGACAAGACAGATTTGGACTTTCAAACAAAAAAACGTTGGCCACAGAGTGGCCATAGAGAGTCCATAGACTCACTGATTTCCTGATTGATGGATACCTGTATTTTTAAGAATGGTCTTTCTAAGCAGGTATGAAACCAATCCAGCTCAAAAATACATCCCTGGTAAGTTATTCCAAACATTCTCCTACCAGTCAGTGTAAAGAAAATTCCCATTTCCTTACCCATTGTCCCTCCTGCTGGTGAGACTCGACCATCTGCTGTTCGGACAAGATGTGTGATCTTAGTTTTTCTTGCTTTCCTTTTCTGGCTGCCAACTAAAGGCTCATGCATCATTGCTGGCTCTGGAGTGTTTAGGGCAGATACAGAAATTTTATTCTTCCAGGCAGACTCACTGGAATTTCTGTCTTCTGAGAGTATGGCTGGAAAAGGACAAAACCACAGTTTTACATGTAGAATAATTCAGTTATTAGCTATGCTCATTCTCCATTTTGCATCTATTTGCATAAAGCTTCCCTCATAGATACTCAGAGCATAATGTTTGGTAAGATACAATCCAAATGCTGCAGATATTTGCAGAAGAGCAGCATGAACTCTTAAAGATATCTCAAGGGGTTCAAGTTTCTTATATTTCTAAAGGCAACTGTGAGATGGGCAGCAGCACTTCCATGAAAGCAGGGTATCAAACAATTTGTACAAAACATTCCACAGCAGAAGATGCCAGCAAGTAGCTAAGAGACAAAATACATTTTATCAATCAAAGGTCCTCATGTGAGCTTAATTCTCCACAGTCACTCTATGTCAATCCCTCAAAGCAGAGGGAAACAATTCCTGTGCAAACAATGAATATTGATCTGCTGGTTGACAGCTGAACATGAGCCAGCAGTATGCCCAGGTGGCCAAGAAGGCCAACAGCATCTTGGTTTGATTCAGCAATAGTGTGGCCAGCAGGACTGCAGAAATGGGCACTGGTGAGGCCACCACTTGAATCCTGTGTTCAGTTTTGGGCCCTTCACTGCAAGAAGGATATTGAGGTGCTGGACCATGTCCAGAGAACGGCAACAAAGCTGGTGAAAGGTCTAAATCACATGTCCTCTGAAGAGCAGCTGTGGGAACTGGGGTTGTTCAGCTTGGAGAAAAGGAGGCTCAGGGAAGACCTCATTGTTCTCTGCAACTCCCTGAAAGGAGGTTGGAGTGAGGTGGGGGTTGGTCTCTTCTCCCTAGTATCAGGTGATAGAACAAGATTAAATGGCCTGGAATTACACCAGGGGAGGTTTAGGTTGAAGATTAGGGAAAATTTATTTGCTGCAAGAGTGGTCAGGCATTGGAACAGGCTGCACAGGGAGGTGGTGGAGTAACCATTCCTGGAGGTGTTCAAGAAATGTGTGGACATAGCATTTTGAGATATGGTTTAATTGCCATGGTGGTGTTGGGTTGACAGTTCTTTTTCAACCAAAGCAATTCTGTGATGCTATGATAGGTTTAAGACTCATTTGTTCACTTTCTGGGTGGCAGGACCAGCCAAAATTACACCCACACAGCTCAAGCTGGAATGTAAATAACTGCTCTTTCAGAAGGCCTCAGCAGTGGCCAGGATCAGTCTCCCACCCCCAGACTTGTTTTGCCACACAGGAGCAGCAAACCCCCCAAACCACACACAACAGCTGAGCAGTCTGCATGACCTTTGTTTTCCCTCATTTCAGTGTGGATTCACTGGGTATCTGTTGTTTGCTCTGTAGATTTAATGAGCTTCCTATTCCAGGCAACGGCTGATACTTCACCTCTGTCATTTGCTAGCTTCTCCAACTGTTAATTGCATGAGGATGTGGACTGGGTAAAGAGAATCTATGAGACATCAGATCTTGTTAGCTGTTGCCTTTTGCTCTTTGAAGTGGGAAGGGGCTTTTAAATGCTTTTATGGCATAAGAATACAAAGAGATCTAGTATATATCTGTAAAAACAGTCAGAAATGTTCCAAACCTTAATTTGTTTATGTTCTTAATTCGCCTTCATTACCTTCTCTTGTGAAACATTCTGGAACTTTTGTGTGTTCTTTATTTTGAAAAATAGAAGCAGTTTGGATGAGCTTTTCTCAGTTTTAGCTACAGCTGCTAGCCCTAAAACTTGGCCTTTGTAAAGGGAACAAGAGAAATCACAAAAAAAGATCAACCCTGGAACAATCCAATTAAGTGGAAGCACAAATGACTGCAAATGTGACTTTAAAGTAACTCATCTGGGCTAAGGGTGAGATGTTCAGATAAGCTTATTGCACTGAGACCGAAATCTTAATTAGAATGTGTCTAATTAAATGCACAGCTTTCTCTCTAGAGTTCTTATTTGGGAATTCATGAGTGTTGATTATGTATTAATGTAATGGTTTGGTTGCAGTCCAGCAGTAGTTGTTAATTCTGATTTGAGGATTTGCTCTAATTACTACTTTGACAGTGCTGTTTAATCCCAGTTTGATTGAGTTTAGAACAGCTTCAGTCTTAGGAATACAAATCACGTTTTTGTTTTACATTTAATGAAAACAATGTGCCCTTGCGGCCGAGAAGGCCAATGGCATCCTGATGTGCATCAAGAGAGTGTGGCAAGTATGTTCCCCTCCTCCCTACTCTGCCCTAGTGAGGCCACATCTGAAGTACTATGTCCAGTTCTGGGTTCCCCCATTCAGCAAGAACAGAGACTTGCTGGAAAGGGTACCGAAAAAGGCTGCACTGTGTTCCAGAGGGCACAGGAACATCTCTCTGATGAGGCAAGACTGAGACAATTGGGGTATTGTAGCCTGGAAAAGAGAAGATTGAGGGGTGATCTCATCAATGCTGATCAGAACTTAAAGGGTAGGTGTCAGGAGGATGGCACCAGTGGCAGGACAAGGGGTAACAGGCACAGACTTGACTATAAGAAGTTCCATCTAAAGATGAGGAGTAACTTCTTTAACTTAAGGGTGCTGGAGCCCTGGAACAGCCTGCCCAGAGAGGTGGTGGAATCTGTGTCTCTGGAGACATTCCAAATCTGCCTGGCTGTGATCACGTGTCACCATCTCCAGGTGAACCTGCCTTGGCAGGGGGAGTGGACTTGCTGATCTCCAGAGGTCCCTTCCAACCCTTATCATTCTGTGATTAAGACATGATTTCAAACAATAAACAACACACAATAGACAAAAATTAGATGCAAGACAGAAAGTAATTTCCTCAGTGATGTCCATCTGTTAGGAGTGACAGTTGCAGAGGTTTAATGGTCTTTATGGAGATAAAAAGTGGAAGCCTAGCAAGGCAGAGCATAGCTTCAAGTCCCCAGTGCCTAGGGAACCATTTCACCAAGGAAGCGATGCCAAACACACTCCTAGTGGGAATTGCAGCTCTTCTGATAATGAGATGCTGCTACAATCTGGCTCATGGAGTGAGGTAGCACAGGGAGCTGTAGCAAAGGCTGGAAACTAGCTGACAAAGCAGCAGATGGTCAAGTCAGGTGGATGGGAACAGCTGCCTGGATGAGATCTACAGCATGAATCTCTGCTGACCTAGCCCTGTTCCAGTCTGGATGTATGCTAAGGATGTAGTGGCACAGAGCTGCTGGCTCCCTCTGGGTTGGAGGCCCTAGACAATAGGGCTTTCTCGGCAGAAAAAACCCCTCAATAACCAACAACAGAAAAAAGGTCAATTCTGATAATTTTCTTCATTTTCTGTTCTTTGTCAAACATGTGCTTAGGCTGTATAGACTGATGTGTGTGTGAGAGAGCTGGTGGAGGAGCAGTATCAGGCAGTCAGCTCTACCAGGTACAGGAGATTGTGCTCCCTCACACACCAGCTCATGTGCAGACTGGTGCATATGTCCATCTCCTCTTCTCTTGTTATGGTGCAAAGACCAGAAAATTCACTCAGATACTCAAACCACACATGGGCTCAGACAACATGACCCAATCACATCAAAATTTGCTCTCACTGTACTTCTCTTCATTCAAAACATAGACACACACACTTTTCAAGACAAAACATGGATCCAGCATGACCTCTGCTGACAGCAACCCTTCCAAGTGTCTCTTCTCCAGCTTTAAGAATATCCAAGCATTTTCCTCCAGCAAAATAAACTCCATAAAAACCCAAACCACCACAAGCATAGGCTAACCACAAGAAGAACTTGAAATTCTCCTTTAGTGTTCAATTCACTAAATCCTTGCCTCTTTGAACTGAAATAGTGGGCTGAGAAGAACCTCCTGAGGTTCAATAAGACAAAGTGCAAGGTCCTGGAAGGCTGGGGAAGGACTGTTCAGAAGGGCTTGTGGTGACAAGACAGGGGTCAATGGTTTGAAATTGGAGCAGGGTAGATTTAGGTTGGACATCAGGAGGAAGTTCTTCACAATGAGAGTGCTGAAATACTGGAACAGGTTGCCCAGGGGTACAGTGGAGGCCCCATCCCTGAAGTAACTCAAGATCAGATTTGATGTGGCCCTAGGGAGCCTGATCTAGTTGAAGATGTACCTGCTGACTGCAGGGGAGCTGGACAAGCTGCCTGTTGAAGGTCCCTTCCAAGTCAATGCAATTTGTGAATCTGTGAAATGATGCTGGGATTCCCAGCTTGAATGCTGCAGAGCATGGGACAGGAGTTCAGGGCCACACTGCCCAGGAACTTGTGAAAGGATGAAGTAAGATAGGCAGCACCTGCTGGCTAGGTGCATGGTGCCCACCAAGGCCATACCCATGCTGTGAATTGCTGATCAATACTTTCCTTCAATGTCACTTCACAGTACACCTAAGAGCAGGCAAGACTCCAGAGTTTTTCCCCTTTGTATCTCAGAGAAGATGCAATTCCCCACCAAAAAATCTGATGATTTCTACATGGGGAGGGTGTGTAAGACTGGCAAGTTCCTTGCATTTTTACTGCAATCTTGGGAGGAACTTATCAAACTGGCCCTCCTCCAGCAAGGGCACAGACACATCTCAAATGTTTAGACATGATGACATTATTCACATGCTCAACTTCTAAGGACATGCCTCTGTGTTGTGCTGGAAGGAGACCAGAGTGCTCAACACTTGCCAGGCTTGGATCTCTGATCATGGTGCACACTTCAGTTGTTATCAAAACAGCCTGGTTTCTTTTAATCAAATGGAGGTTCTGACACTGTGTTTAAGCCACATTTTGTATCTGTAGATTTTAAGATATTTATAATTTTTCTCTATTGTGTATCAAACAATTTTGTTCCCTTGTTTCCCTTTTTCTTGCTTTCCCTTTCCTTGTGTCTTTTTTTTTTTCTCACAACCTCAAAACCTTTTCTTAATTCTTTAAGCACACATTTTTCTTACTATTTTTTCTATTAATAATTCAGGAAGAAAAATCTGAATGGTGCCAAATAAAAGCTATGTTAATGTATGATGCCTTTTTCACACCAATGTGGAAGAATGGAAGAAGTCACTTCTCCCAAGTGACTCCCACAACTTGTTTGTTGTACAAATCCAGTGAAACAGAGCAAGTAATTTCAAAATATTTGCACCACTGAATGCAGCAGAGCTGGCAGAGCCTGTAACCACAGAGGACAGAAAAAAACAGCATCAAGAAAAGAGGAAATGACATGACCAAGCCTTAGGGAAAGATAATAAACAAAGATAGCTGGAGGAACTGGACATAGGGGTAGTAATTTTATTATCTTAGAGATGGATATGGATGAGGAAAAAAAAGTAAGAAATTCATGACGCTACCTTAGTAAGCAGAGCCAGAGAAGCTCTTATACACCACAGTGACAATGTAGGACAGAATTCCACTGTGGAAGAGCTAAGGAACAGCCTGGGAATGATTTGTATAATGTGGACAACATTACTATAGAAGAAACCAAAACAAGACAAAACAACCCAAACAAACCAACAAAAGGCCTGGGGGAGCTAGCTGAGCTATAATCCTGTACATACTGAACACTTGAAAATGCTCCTCAGACTTGTGAACATGCAGGACCACAATACTGTTAGGAAGAAAAAAAACTTTGAAGAGCTACCAGCAGGACAGTGGACAGACAAGTCCAGGACATAACTTAAAAATCTGTTCAAGTTATCCTCAATCTGAGGCAGAGAGAAAGCTGCTGAAGATTTCTACAGAGAAGGGGCTAGTTTAGGTTAGTAGTTCTGAGATGTGGTGCAGAAACAACCTCTTGCAGTCTGCAAAGTTCGAAACAGCAGGAGACCACAGGGAGAGGAGATAGGGCCATGGATAAACGCTTTTGCAAAGTGATAAATGACTATGGTCTCTGATAGGTTGTCCAGGGAGGTGGTGGAGTCACCATCTCTGGAAGTGTTCAAGAAATATGTGGAAATGGCACTTTGGGGCATGGTTTAATGGCCACGGTGCTGGTAGGTTGATGTTGGACTCAATGATCTTAGAGGTCTTGTCCAACCCAAACAATTCTATGATTCTATGAATCGTGTGGACATGGTGCTTTGGGACATGGTTTAAAGACTATGGTGGTCTTAGGTTGATTGTTGGACTTGATAATCTTAGAGGTCTTTTCCAACCCAAACAATTCTATGATTCTATAGAGAAGCTATGGAGGTAAGAGCATGGAGAGCTATGAGCTGTGGAAGATCAAGAGTTCAGGGCCAACTGCAAAATTGTCCTTGCTTTGTCAGCTCTGCAGCATGCCTCAGGGAGCAGGGAAACCATAATTAAAGGACATGCCAATTAAAACCAGAAGAGCATCATACTGCAATAAGGTAGCATGATCAGCTGGAGCCAGGAGCTAATGGAATCAGAGCAGACAGGGAAATAAGGGACCAAAGCAACCAGACTAGAGAGCTGAGCAGCCTCTGTCTAGACATACTTCCCCAGAGACTGGATTGAGACAGAAGGTGGCCCCAAACCTTAACTAAGCAATGCACCAGTACCTGTGTCCGGAACATTACGCTTCTCCTTTTTGTGCTTACATTTGCTGACAATTTTGTGGAATAAGTTCTTTTTCTTAGACTGGAATGAACCTACAGACAACATTAATAATACATACTTGTAATTAGCATGTTTTCAAAAGAGTACAACAATCACACTATGTCCTATACAACTGTAGATGCCCCCTCCCAGCAGGTGCTCAAGGCCAGGTTGGATGAGGCCTTAAACAAACTGGTGTAGTGCAAGGTGTCCCTGTACATGGCAGGGGGGCTGGAAACAGGTGATCTTGAAGGTCCCTTCCAACCCAAACCATTCTATGATTCTATGAATCTCTGAACTTCCCTTTCCACTACTACAGGATGCCATTCCATGGAGAAGCACAAAACCTGGCCTTCTGCCAGAATGGACTTTCAGCAGGCTGGACTTCAACTTGTTAGCTCCCAGCACTTGAGTGCACAGAAAGCTTGTTGGAGAATGATGACCTCAGGAAAGCTCAGCCATAGAACAAACCATTGGTTTAGCTTACTTGTTTAAAGTTATGCTCCCCTTTGCATGTGGACTGAGTTTATGTGCAATGGTGTAAACTTTCCCCACAGCAGCCTAACTGGTGCTGTGTTTTAGAACAGTGACCAAACCAGTGCTGGTAGCAAAACAATGTGTCACCCACTGCTGAACAATGCTCTCCTCCAGTGAGACCCCACCTGGAGTGCTGTGTCCAGTTGTGGTGCCCCCAGCACAAGAAGGACATTGAACTGTTGTAGAGAGACCAGAGGAGGCCATGAAGATGATCAGAGGGCTGGAGCACCTCCCCTATGGGGACAGGCTGAGAGTTGGGCCTATTCAGCCTGGAGAAGGCTCTGAAGAGACCTTAGAGCAGCCTTCCAGTACCTGAAGGGGGCTAAAGGAGAGCTGGGGATGGTTTAATGGTCATGGTGGTGTTAGGTTGAAGGTTGAACTCAATCATATTAGAAGTCTTTTCCACCAAAACAAGTCTACAAATCTAGCTCAAAACAGACCAGCCCAAAGAGGAATGAGACGTGCTGCTAGGTGACACGATGGCTTATAGCCTAACAAGAGGGTTAGGCTGCTGACTTGGAACCTGCAGCTGACTTGGAACAGGACTGTACCACCAGAAATACTGGCCTCCTCCACTCTCATCCTTAAAAGGACCCAGACACACACACTGGCCTCTGAGACACCACTGCAACCATGCAGTAACACACAATTAAGGCAACTCTACATCACACATCTGCAACTTACCATCACTGACAGGGCAAGAATGAGAAGAGGGTGTGGCACATGGAAGAAGGATCTAGTCTTAGGAAAGGAAAACCATTCATAGACACTAGGTGAACAGAGAGATTTAGCCTGGACATTAGAAAGAAATTCTTTACAGTGAGGGTGGTGAGACACTGGAACAGGTTGCCCAGGGAAGTTGTGGATGCCCCCTCCCTAGAGGTGTTCAAGGCCAGGATGGATGAGGCCTCGAGCAACCTGGTCTAGTGGAAAGGAAGGTGTCCCTGCCTATAGGAGGGGGGTTGGAACTAGATGATCTTTAAGGTCTCTTCCAACCCAAATCCTTCTATGAGTCTATGAGTAATATTGAAAATTGAGAGGAAACTAAAATCTAGCCAGAAATAGACACTGAATCCACAAGATTTTGTAGGTGTTGACTTTGTGGCTCACCACAGCTTCATTAGGTCATATTAACTCAGATTCAAGTGTCATTCTGCACATTTCACAGAGCTGGCCAAGCAGTCTTGTGTCAATGCAATAAAAATGCAAAACAGGGAAGGAGAAAGCTCAGGTAGGTTGAAGGAAAGCCCAGGTGAAAAAGCTGAGCTTTTCTGAAGACTAAGGTCAAACACTTCACCCACACCAAAGGCGACAAGTCTTCCCACAGCAGGTCCACAAGAAGACAGAGGCCGAGGAACACAAAATGATGACTCTTAGGACTTCTGCCTGTAAAATTTTGTTCCCAAATGGAAAATACAAATACAATGACTTGAGTGAGGTCAAATGAGAAGCTGCCTCTTCATAAGGAAATTAAGCGTTTTCTTCCCTTTTAGCTGTTATTCTTGTGAGACAGTGACCACTGACACTGGAATACCCCTTAGTCATGAATGCACTGAAAGAGAAAATGGGCTAATAGCTGAACAGGTCAACGCAAGAAGGACACTAAACTGCTGGAGCAGGTCCAGAGGAATTTAATTTCAGGGTGTTGGAACCCTGGAACAGGCTGCCCAGAGAGGTGGTAGAGCCTCCATCTCTGGAGACATTCTGAACCTGCCTGGATGTGTTCTGTGTGACCTTCTTTAGGTGACTCTGCTATGCC
This sequence comes from Indicator indicator, assembly GCF_027791375.1. Taxonomy (NCBI): domain Eukaryota; kingdom Metazoa; phylum Chordata; class Aves; order Piciformes; family Indicatoridae; genus Indicator; species Indicator indicator. The sequence continues at coordinate 83,196,801 of NC_072010.1, forward strand.
AGGGGTGTTGGACTCAATGATCTCCAGAGGTCCCTACCATTCTGTGATTTCCCTGTGCATTTCTGCATCTCTCAGGAAGACAATGCTATGTTTTTAGGTCAAGATCTTTGGACTGTTACAGCACACAGTCTCCAGGCATCTGAACACTTTGAACTGAGACAACCCTTGCCCTAAGCTAAGACCAAGAGGAATGCCACAAAGAGGCACCCATCTTAAGCTGATGCTTTATTTCTAATACTAGAGGCCACAGATAAAAATCATTGACAATCCCTTTCCCAAATAAAGCACAGTATGCATTCCTTGCCTTGCCTTCCTAAAAGCAAAGCTTTAGTGACCTTCCCACAGCAGGAACTAGATGATCTTTAAAGTCTCTTCCAATACAAACCATCCTATGATTCTCTGAAGTGAACATTTCTTCACAGCTCAAGGCAGAAATAATGAGTATGCCTGTTGCTCATTTTTGCATACAAGCAGCTTAGTGACTCACTGCAGACGGCTGACTCCTGGGTGGTGGGATGTTTTGGCACATAATGCCATTGGGAAGAAGAAAAATAAGAAATCAGTCACAGCTCCAGCAAATGTTGGAGCAAGCCATCTGCACAGATTCAGTGTAGCTACATTTTTCAACCATTTTGTGATATTATTGTTGTATATGCACACCCCCAGTTCAAAATGCTTAGCACAGACTTTGCCAAAGCTTCTTCAATCCTGCTCCCATTGAAGAAAGAATCCCATTAATTTCTGTGGGAGAAGAATTCTCTCTCTGCTCCCTAGTATCAGGTGACAGGATGAAATAGCCTGAAATTGTGCCAGGGAAGGTTTAGGTTGGAGATTAGGAGAAATTTCTTTTCTGAAAGAGGGTCAGTCATTCTAACAGGCTGCCCAGGGACGTGGTAGAGTCACCATCCCTGGATGTACTCAAGAAATGTGTGGACATGGGACATGGTTTAATGGCCATGATGGTGCTGCTGTGTTGGACTCAACGATCTTAGAGGTCTTTTCCAACCTTAATAATTCTGTGATTGTGTGAATTTGGACAGTTTGGGAAAAAAAAACACTGCATAAATTTAATAAAGTTCAAATTTTTCTTTATACATGTGGATTAGAAACAGCTTTCATACTACATGTTTTTATCTAGCTTTGCATGAAAAAAAAAGTTGCTGAAGTGAGGACTGAACACGCGAAGTACAATGGAAGGAATCAGCAGGCACTGACTGACTCCTGTTCTGCTTAGGACTAGGAAAACATCCTGACAATCCTAGCTGTTTGGATTAGGTAGCAGATCTGGCCTCTTGCAGGTGGTGAGACTCTAGAACAGGTTGCCCAGGGAGGTTGTGGATGCCCCCTTCTTGGTGGTGTTCAAGGCCAGGCTGGATGAGGCCTTGAGCAACCTACTCTAGTGGAAAGTGTGCCTGACCATGGCGGAGAAGTTGGAACTAGATGATCTTTAAGGACCCTTCCAGCCCAAACCATTTTGTGAATCTATTTGACCAGAGTGTTTACTAAACCTACCCCTAGTGATTATTGTCTGTTTGGAAACACCCAGAGGCCCCAGCTACTAATAACAGTTTGTGCTGGACATCTGTTCTAATTACTTTACAGAGAAAGACAACCCCGAGGAAGCGCAAAGCAGCAGAAAACTCCCCACAAAACAGCAGTGCAGAGCAAAATTAGGGTTTGCTACATCCCAGCAGTCACACACCTGAGTCTTTATTAATCCTTCCCAGTTCATGCTCATCACATTGTAAGAGTAAGATGTTACTCTAGTTCAGTTTTCAGAATCACAGAATGACAGGTTGGACCTGACCCAAAGGACCACATGGTTCAACCTCTCTAGGTAATACATAGAGTTGAAATGAGAAGGGCCAGCACCCTGCCAAGCTGAGTGTTCAAACTGTCCATTGAAGGGGAACCATGCTTCCCTTGGGAGACAATTCCCTTGGGAGTCTAACTGTTCTCATGAGGAAAACTGTTCTTCAATGGTCTAAAAAACCTAATTTTGACAGTCTAAAAAATTTTTTTTGACAGTCTAACCCCCCACCCCCAATAGTTCCAAGAAGCCAGATCCACTCCAAATCGAGCTCTGTAATTTTGCACAAGATGCCATTTTCAGCCTAGCATGCAGACCTGTATGCCTAATGCCTCCGGAGGTCAGCATTCTCTGGTTTTGGACTCTCACAGCTCACAGGCAAGCCAACAGGATGAGGAGGCTGAAGGGCTGACTGCCAGTACATCCCAAATTAAATTGAGGATTCAGCTTAATGGATGTTTGGCTCAGCTGGAACAGTTTCCCTTCTAAGATAATAAGCTCGCTTGTATGCAATTTGGTTCAGGTCATTTCAAATTCACAAGCTGAATCTTCATTTTAAGCATCTTAACAAAATGAAACAAATTCAAATGAACCCACTGATGAACACAGGGAATCCCATCTAAACATAAAAAGGAACTTCCTTTAATTTAAGGGTGACGGAGCAATGGAACAGGCTGCTCAGAGAGGTGGTGGTGTCTCCATCTCTGGAGACATTCTGAACCTCCCTGGACATGTCCCTGTGTGACCTTCTCTACATGATCCTGCTTTGGCAGGGAGGTTGGACTTGATGATCTCCAGAGGTCCCTTCCAACCCCTACCACACTGTGATTCTATGATACATTTCCATGGAATAATTTATTTTTAGCAATCTTCCTTTTCCAAAAGAAAAATGGTTTATTTGGAAATTTTTCAGCTACTGAACTTGCCTCTCCAGAAAGCTGGAATGACTGACACAAGCTGACAGCCTACCCAGCTAACGTGAGCAAATCCAACATTTGTTGAAATTAAGAGCAGATATCACTAGCTCTGTCAGGATTTAGTTTGGGGCTGTGGTTAGATGTTCACTGCAGAAAGATCAGTGTCACTGCTGGCTGCTCCTGCCCTGGGGAGCTGCTTGTTGCAACCCCACATCTCAGTTGGTGGAAAAGTTCATGTGACTTTTCCATCTGCTGCAGTGCAAAGTCAGATGGCTTGGTTTAAAGAGACCTTCTCATCAGCTAGAGGCAAACGCTCCAGGGCCTCCTCTGCAGGGCTGTGCCAAAACTACTCAGAGATCAGGCTTCTAACCTGCCTGCAGTTATGTTTCTGACCTTTCCTTGAGACATGGCCAAATGTATTCCAAAGGCTTCTGAGTGATACAAACAAGAATAAAAATTAAGCTCTCACATATGAATCCAGCCACGAGCAGGATGAAGTTCTCAGCTACCTGACTTGAGGCAGCACTCTAGTGTGCTATTCCCAAACCACACAGGGAATGCAAAATTTTATATATAACAGGTGCAGTGTAGCAAGGAAGTCAAGGAGCTGCTTTTACAACTTTAACTGCCAGATCATGGTCCATGAGATGTTCTTCCCAACAGATGTTGCTTAATTTGCAAGGCTACAGGCTTGGGTAACGTGGCTGGAAAGCTGCCCATCAGAAAAAGACCTGGGGGCAGTGACTGAGAGCTGGCTGAACATGAGTGAGCAACGTGCCCAGGTGCCCAAGAAAGCCACCAGCATCCTGGCCTGGATCAGCAATAACATAGTCAGTAGGAGTAGGGACGTGATCATGCCCCTCTACTGGGCACTGGTGAGGCCACACCTTGAATGCTGGATTTGGTTTTGGGCCCCTCACTACAAGAAGGACATTGAGATGCTGGAGCATGTCCAGAGAATCACAGAAACACAGAAACATTGTGGATGGAAAAGACCCTCAGGATCACCAAGTCCAAATGTTAACCCTACTCTACAAGATACACCCTTAAACCGTATCCCCAAGCACCACATCCAAGTGACCTTTAAACATATCCAGGCTCATCAAAACTGGGGAAGGGCCTGGAGAACAGGTCTGGTGAGGAGCAGCTGAGGGAACTGGGGTTGTTTAGTCTGGAGAAGAGAAGGCTGAGAGGAGACTTCATTGCTCTCTACAACTCCCTGAAAGGAGGTTGGAGTGAGCTGGGGGTCAGTCTCTTCCCCCTAGTACGAGGTGACAGAAGGAGAGGAAATGGCCTGAAATCATGCCAGGGGAGGTTTAGGCTAGATATTAGGAAAAATTTGTTTGCTGCTAGAGTGGTCAGGTGTTGGAACAGGCTGCCCAAGGAGGCTGTGGAGTCACCACCCCTGGAGGTGTTCAAGACATGTGTGGACATGGCACTCTGGGACACGCTTTAACGGCCACGGTGGTCTTGGGTTGATGGTTGGACTCAATGATCTTAGAGGCCTTTTAAACCAGAACAACTCTGTGATTCTGTGAATTAACCATTGCACTACCCCTCCGCAAAGCAATTAATTTGTGCTCACTGAAGAAGTCCTTTTAAATACATACCATTACACCATTACAAAAAAAACCCCCAAAAACGCACTTGAAGTCAGAACTCATTTGGTATTAGCACAAGCTAATTTTGTGAAAGTGACTGTGCCACAGATAATTGCATAAATACAAAAATCAATACTAAAATTGGCACGCATTAGAAAAAGAACAGCTGCTCAATCCTACAGACTGTACTGTGATGATTTGTGAAGCATGCAAAAAGACATAGCTCTAAACCAGGGTCACCTGGGTAAAACAGACAAAACAGAGCTAAAAGCCTGACACACAGTGGAACTACCAGAGCGGCTGAAAAGGAAATCAGCTTCACATTGTGAACCGTGCATAATGAGGGCTCCCTTTGTCTCGCAAAATTATTGGTTTATTATTCCTCCATTTGGTGGTGTTTCTGTACTGTATGGATCCATCAGTATTTCAGCCACAGTCTAAAAGCAGTTCTTACTATTCTCACTTCTCTACCACCTCTGTATCATGGGTATATAAAACTGCCAAATCCATCACACCTCCCTGGAGGTGTTCAAGGCCAGCTAGACAAGGTCTTGAGCAACCTGGTCTAGTGGAAAAAGATCCTGCCCATGGCAAGGGGGCTGGAACTGGATGACCTGTAAAATCCCATCCAATCCAAACCATTCTGTGATTCTATGATTTTGATAAATTTGCTTGCTATGAAGAACATGAGGAATAGATTTCATGCACAAACTCTAATCAGTTCTACTCAGCATGAAAATCATGAGTACAAGCTGAAAACTAACCCAGGTAGGACCCAACTGACTTCAGTGTTAGAAAAGAGGTCTCATTCGATTTCACACAGAAGAGTAAAATAAGAAAGTATAAATTCCTGAGCTTGTTGGAGCATTGCTGTTACTTAAGAATGGATTGCACGTGGTCATTTACCTTTGTTGGATTTTGGGTGTTCAGACGAGCCGCTTCCAACCTTTCTCTTTTTCCTTGGAACAGATGAATTTTTCCTGTCAAAGGTAATAGGACTGTATTGAGGGAGGCTGTTGAATTTCTTTTCAAATTCTTCTTCCAACTTTGCTAAGCTAAAGGGGGAAACAAAACCAATCAAATTATATGTAACTCTGTTTCTGGAGAAAAAAAATATATTGTTTAGGAGTGTTTGTGCACAGAAACACAACTATCTACATAGTGGGGGGGGAAGAGACAACTACACACATAAACATCACACTAGGAGAAATTAATCCGACTTCAGGATGAGAATGCAGAGCAACAAAGCTGATGAAGAGTCTGCAAAACTGGTCTGGTGAGGAGTGGCTGAGGGAACTGGGGTTGATTAGTCTGGAGAAGAGGAGGCTGAGGGGAGACCTCATTGCTCTCTGCAACTCCCTGAAAGGAGGCTATAGAGAGGTGTGGGTTGGTTTCTTCCCCCTAGTATTAGGTGATGGAACAAAAGGAAATGGCCTGAAATTATGCCAGAAGTGGTTTAAGTTGGAGATTAGGAAAAATTTCTTTCCTGCAAGAGTGGTCAGACATTGGAACAGACTGCACAAGGAGCTGGTGCACGTTTGGACATGGCATTTTGGAACATGGTTTAATGGTCATGGTGGTGTTAGGTCAGTGGTTGGACTCAATGACCTTGGAGGTCTTTCCAACCAAAAGAATTCTATGATTCTGTGTACACTCCAGCTTCTGCATTAGCAACGCAGTATGAGTTGGTTACATTAGTTGCATATATTGAGAAAAACAAAATAAAAATCAATAAATCAATGTCATACTGGTGACATTTAGCTCTGCTGCACAATTTGTACAGGAAATTTGTTTGTTCTGTGAAGGGAATGAAAAAAGACAGTAAGACCAATAAACAACCCAACCCCCCAAAAAAATCAATAAAATAACTTCACATAAAAGTCCTCACACCAGAATGAAAACAGCAATTCAAACCAGAATTAAAATGACAAGCTATTCAATCCTCTGGATCTATTCTAAATTTTAATGCTTTGGGGTGGGAATTAGCTTTCTGTTTGTCTGTGAGGGGATTCCATTTTCTCCCCTTGTATTTTATTTGTTGTGAGATGAATAAAAGAAACTAGTTCAAGATTTCAGGAGACTCCAACATCCCTCATGCTTCAGCCCAAGCCGACAGGTTGCTGGGCCATCTCAGTTCACTCTACTGTTGTTGAACCAGATGATCTGTAGGATCCATTCCAACCTGGCATTCTGTGATTCTGTGAATAACTGTAGCTAGATTACCTACAACTCAAGAAACCCACAGAGATGATATTGTTCCTATCAGCCAGATGAAAACAAGCCACTCAAGCAGCATGGTGTTTCTGGATGCAGTGACTTCATGTATTCCATGTGCATTCTGTCCCAGCACATGTTTGCAGCCATGGAAGGAAAGTAGGAAGATGAAGGACTGGAACATCTGTCTGATGAGGAAAGGCTGAGAGACCTGCAGTGGTGTAGTCTGGAGAAGAGAAAACTGAGAGGGGATATTATTCACAAGTATCTGAAAGGTGGGGGGTGCCAAGAAGAGACAGTCTCTCTTCAATGGTGTCGTGTGATAGGACGAGGGGCAACGGATACAAACTGGAAACCCAGGAAGTTCCACCTCAAAATGAGGAGAAACTTCTTTGCTGTGAGGTTGCAGGAGCCCTGGCCCAGGCTGCCAGAGAGATTGTGGAATCTCCTTCTCTGAAGACTTTCCAAACTGATCTGGACAAATTCCTGTGTGGCTTGCCCTAGGTGGTCCTGCTCAGTGATCTCTGGAGGTCACCATTCTATGATTCTATGAATGGTGCTTTAGTAACACAGCTAGGCAGATCACAAATAGCACAATCAACATCAGGGGAACATTTTTTACTTACCTTCAATACTGGTTTCTACAAAAAATCCAAACTTGACAAAAATTGGGAATGATAGGATAAGGGGCAATGGCTTGAAATTGGAGCAGGGTAGATTTAGGTTGGACATCAGGAGGAAGTTCTTCCTGATGAGAGTGGTAAAATACTGGAACAGGTTGCCCAGGGACATGGTGGAGGACATCCCTGGAGACATTCAAGGTCAAATTTGATGTGGTTCTGGGCAGCCTGATCTAGTTGGAGATGTGCCTGCTGACTGCAGGACGGGCTGGACAAGATGACCTTTGAGGGTCCCTTCCATCTCGATGCATTCTACGATTCTATGACTATGTATGTTGCCCCACAGACATATTATTTCTGGGAATAACAACATTATGTCTGTGGGTTTCTTGAGCTGTAGATCATCTAGTTACAGTAATGACTGTTGGAGGGATGGCCCTTACACACTGGACGCTTGGCAGTACCACAAGCAGCATGGCATTCCTCTCTGCTCTCTGAAACAGCACTTGAAACGAATCATGTTCTGAAAGCTTTGGAACACAGATTGATACTTCATTTTATCTCTGTAATCATCACTTCATTGCGAGCAATCTTCATCTTCAAGTGCAGCCTTGGCTCTTGATAGACTGTGTGCATGGTGGGGTTGGTTGGTTTGGGCTTTTTTGTGTGCACATGCTCTATTTTCTTTTTAAATCAGTAAGATATCTGCCATTAGTGGTGCCTGGTCACAGCACAAGCTGATTTCCTGCTCTGACAGCAGTCACAGTTCCATCTCCCACCTCTGCTCCTCCCCCCTGCCTGGTGACACCTGCCTGGTCTCCAGCCCCAAGGCAGGCTGCAGTGCTAACTGGGAAAGCCCAACCCTGGAGCAGAACGGCTCCCATCCTGGCTAGCAATTCACACTTGTGTGACACAGAGGCACCGGATCATTATGAACAGTCAGAGCATCTTCCAGCCTGGTCAGGTACATGCAGCAGAGCTAAGGTCTTCATGCCACATGGACCAGTCCTGCCAGATACACAGAGCAGGCTGCAGATGGACAAAGCACACCTGACAGGCACCATCAGGGAAGTGTGGGCAGCTAGTGATCGAGAAAAGGTAAGAAGACATCAGGAGAAGGATGCAATTCCAAAGGGGTGAGGAATTTCCCCCGGGGTTCCAAATTTAGAAGAGACAGGGATCTACTGGAGGTAGTCCAATGGAGAGCTATGAGGATGATGAAGGGACTGGAACACCTCTCCTATGAAGAAAGACTGAGAGACCTCAGGCTGGTTAGTCTTCAGAAGAGAAGGCTGAAAAGGGATCTTATTAATGTCTATAAATATCTGAAGGGTGGGTGTCAAGAAGGTTCCAGTCTCTTTGTGGTGCTGCCCTGTGATAGGACAAGGAACAGTGGGAATAAACTGGAACACAGGAAGTTCCACCTCAACATGGGGGAAAAAACTTTGCCATGAGAGTGCTGCAGCCCTGGAGCAGGCTGTCCAGAGAGGTTGTGGAGTCTCCTCTGGAGACTTTCAAAATCTGTCTGTATGTGTTCCTGTTGGACTCGATGATCTCCAGAGGTCCCTTCCAACCCCTAACACTGTATGATTGTATGAAAGATGATGCTGAAGGGAAAAGAAATTACGAAGAGGATCTGGTGGAGGTAAAACCAGCTCTTCAATTAGCCAGAAGGTCAGGCTGTGCAATGAAGAGGGATAATGGATACCTTCTCCAACACTTCACACTCCAGAAATTACTGATTCTGTCCTTACAGAGTTCACTGAACAGTGTTCTCTAATGACATCACTGAACCAAGAAGATTGGCAAGGATGTTTTTTTCCAGCCACCTAATGATTGTAGAACACACAATGTTCCTAGCTACTCTGAATAAATCTTTTGCAACTACAGAAGGGTTTTTGGTTTTGTTTGCCTATTTTTTTTTTTGCTAGGAAATTGGAGTTTTCAATCTTTCAACTGAAATTTAAAAAGTATTAACAAAACTTATACACAAAGCACTAAAAGTCCAAGAAATGTTCCATTATTCATCTTTTTTTACCATTCCAAGCAAACAAGACTTGGAGATTTTCATCAATTTAATACCTCTGCTGTAAAGTGAGTTACAGCTAAATTTCACATAGACTAGGTGACAAAAAATGGCTACTGGAAGCCTGCACAAAACAAACACATTAATTCTAAGCAAGAAGTGTAGGATTTCTACTCCTTTTTAAATTAATTTTCACCTCTGAATTCAGATAACTGGAAGTCTTAAAGAATTTGCAAGTCCACAAGGCTAAGAAGATTAAACAGTTAACAGATTAAATATCAGTTAAATAAATGTGTATTACTCTGACAAAAATTGTTCATCATATAGCAGCTCCACAGAGAAGGACCTTGGAGTCCTGATGGACAACAAGTTAGCCACGGGACAACAATATGCCCTTGTGGCCAAGAAGGCCAGTGGTATCCTGGTGGACATGAAGAACAGTATGGACAGCAGGGCAAGGGAGGTTCTCCTCCCCCTCTACTCCACCCTGGAGAGACCACATCTGGAATACTGTGTCCAGTTCTGGGCTCCCCAGTTCAAGAGGGACAAGAAACTACTAGAGAATGCCCAATGGAGGCTATGAGAATGATGAAGGGACTGGACATGTGTCTGATGAGGAAAGGCTGAGAAACCTGGGGCTGTTTAGTCTGAAGAAGAGAAGGCTGAGGGCATCTGGCCAATAGTTACAATGACATGAAAGGTGGGTGTCAAGACGAAGGGGCCAGTCTCTTCTCAATGGCATCGAGTGATAGGGCAAGGTGCAACGAACACAAACTGGAACACAGGAAGTTCCTCCTCAACATGAGCAAAAACTTTGTGATGAGGGTGCTAGAGCCTTGGAGCAGGCTGCCCAGAGAGGTTGTGGAGTCTCCTTCTCTGGCAGCTTCCAAGGACCCACCTGGATGCATTCTTGTGTGACCTGCCCAAGCTGATCCTGCTTTGGCAGGAGGGCTGGACTCAATGATCTCCAGAGGTCCCTTCCAACCCCTATCATTCTACGATTGCATGATACACTAGTAAAATAATTCTGTGTAGCCTTGTATTTGTAATCAAGAATTATTCTTCTGATACATCTAATTTAACAGTGTATATGAAAGTTACATTATCTTGTCTCTACAACGAAGAAAAGGTACATTTTTCATAATTATTTGCTAATATGAAATCATTATTTACTCTGTAAGCAGTGTCCCCATGTGGGCAAAGAGATCTATTCTTTTTAGTCTAATTCTGTTTCATTGAACACCTACGCAGAACTATAAATAGTGCTTTGCCAAGGGCTCTGAAAATGTAATAACCCTTTTCCACAGCTCTTGAGGGGGCAAACACTGCACAGGATTTTTTAGGACTGAGCAAATAACGTCACTCCAATCTGTTTACAGGAGCGGAAACCAGGAAAGATCTCACAGGAATTCCTTTGGTATATAAACAACAGGTTATCCAGAGCATGACTCAACCCAGTTTTCAGGAATTCTGGCTAATGATGATGATTTGCATGCAGCTCACTGAACTGCAATGAGTTCTCAAGCTTTCACTCTCAAGCTGAAAAAAAATAAAGGGGAAAAAAAAGAGGGAAAAAAAAATCCAAGTGCCAGGTCACAATGCCATGGACACTTGAGGCTTGTGGCAGAATGGCTGGAAACTGCCTAGAAGAGAAGGACCTGGGGTCCTGGTTGTGAGCTGGCTGAACACGAGCCAACTGCGTGCTGAGGGGGCCAAGAAGGCTACCAGAATCCTGGCCTTGATCAGGAATGGTGAGACCAGCAGGAGTAGGGAGCGATCATGCCCCTCTACTGGGCACTGGTGAGGCCACACCTCAAGCACTGGGTTCAGTTTTGGGCCCCTCGCTCCAAGAAGGACATTGAGGTGCTGGAGCAGGTCCAGAGAAAGGCAACAAAACTGGTGAAAAACAGGCCTGGTGATGAGTGACTAGGGAATTGGGGTTGTTTAGTCTGGAAAGGAGGAGGCTGAGGGGAGAACTCATTGCTCTTTACACTTCCTGAAAAGAGGTTTGAGTCAGGTGGAGGTCAGTCTTCTCTGTCTATTATCAGGTGATGAGAGGAAATGGCCTGAAATTATGCCAGGGGAAGTTTAGGTTGGAGATTAGGAAAAATTTCTTTGCTGCAAGAGTGGTCAGGCATTGGAACAGGCTGCCCAGGGAGGTGGTGGAGTCACTGCACCTGGAGGTGTTCAAGAAATGTGGGGATATGGCTCTTCAGGATATTGTTTAGTAGTCATGGTAGTTGGGTTACAGTTGACAGTTTTCCAGCCTTAATGATTCCATGGTTCTATAGTTCAGGACATGGTTTAACGGCCATGGTGGTGTTAGCTTGATGGTTGGACTCAATGATCTTAGAGGCCTTTTCCATCCCAAGTAATTCTATGATCCTATGATTCTAAGCTACCAGGCTGACCCAACTAAAATGTTGAACAGTGTTAAGCTGCAACTTACCCGAAAACGAACTCCTCCTTTGGCTTAGGCCTTTTCAGTTTTTTGTTCCCACTTGTCCCACTTTGGGAAAAAGCCCAGTTTTCTTCATTCCAGCATCCTTCATGATCTGAGGAGTTGCCTTTTCCTGAGCTTCTTTTTCCTGGGATGAAGGTAGAAAATTGTTTCTCATCTTTAGGCAAAAATGTGCCAAAAGGAAGTGGGCTCAGAAGGAACTCGTAGACCCATTCAGTGCTACAACTTAGCAAATTGTGATGCTTGACCTTCTTGATGGGGTTACAAAACATTCATTTATTTATTTTCAACTGGATAACGATGATATTGGCAAGTATGCCCCCCCTCCCAGCTTTCATAGTACCTCTGAAGTTAGGATCTCTTGAGGTATAAAGGAAAAGAAAGAAATCAGTAAATTCAGAGTGACAAATTTCCCTCCACTACAAACAACATCCGTATTCTTTTCTGGCTGTTCTAGTCACACATATGGATCTACTGAACAGAAAATAACATTTCAAGCTCATGCCCAGAGCAGTTGTAGTCTCTTCTGTAGACTTTCCAGACGCATCTGGACACATTCCTGTGTGGCTTGCCCTAGGTGATCCTGCCTTGGAAGGGAGGTTGGACTGGTTATCTCCAGAGGTCCCTTCCAACCCCTACCATTCTATCATCTCATCTATAAATTATTTCAAATTTATCCTTCCACAAGTTGAAGGGTTCTTGCTCACCACCTACTATAAAACTAATAACTAAAACCAAAGCACAACACATTTGCCTCTTGTAGGATCAAGAGCTAAGCTCATAACCAGAAAAATTGTTTATACAGAAACAAGCTAACTGTTCAGGATTAGGTACAACACAACTCCTGAACACACAGGTCCAACACAGGGCAAGAACCTGAAAGGGCCCTACAGGAAAGCTGGGGAGGGACTTTTACAAGGGCTTGTTGTGATAGGATGAGAGGGAATGGATTGAAGCTCAAGGAGGGGAGAGTTAGACTGGATATTAGGAAGAAAGTCTTGAGAGTGAGGGTGGTGAAACACTGAAACAGGTTGCCCAGAGAGGTTGTGGATGGCCCCTCCCTGGAATTGTTCAAAGCCAGGTGGGATGAGGCCTTGAGCAACCTGGTCTAGTGGAAGGTGTCCCTGCCCATGGCAGGGGGTTGGAAATAAACAATCTTCAAGGTCTCCTCCAACCCAAACCATTCTATGTATCTATGAACCTATCAGCAGGCTGACAAATAAACCAACAAAGCCTCTGGTCAAAAACTAAATCTTAAATCATAGAAGACAATAAGGGAGAGGTTAAGAGTTTGTAAGCAGGAACAGAGGGCAAGACACCAGAAGACCTGCTGTGGACCATGAAGCCTGATTCCTCCCCCTGCCCAAAGCAGGCAGCCACACCTTTCCCATTGCACACCATTCAAACTCCAGCTTAAACATGGACTTTTGCTTTTCCTCCCAACTCCAGGCAGGCTTTTGTGGTTCATGCTGTAAAGGAAACACTCAAAGCCACCCACCTCTGTCCACGTTAGCGCGCAGAGATGTGAGCATGCCCTCTGACACCAGAGTTTTATAAAGAGCACCTTTGCAAGATCTCTCTGATTTCCTGGAGCCACAGGTTTCTATCTTTTTAAGACAGTCACTGTCCTCAGTTTTGACCTGTCCTGGTAAGCTTTGGGGTACCACCTCCTCTGTTGGGGTCAGTGGTTCCACTTTAATGTTATCAGAAGCCTCACACGGTACTTCCTTGCTGGCTGCAATATTAAGGAAATCAGGAGGCTTTGATTCTTTGGTGGTCTCCGTGGGTTTCTCCTTTGATGTTTTCTTCTCTTTTGACTTCACTTTTTTCTTTGGTGATTTTGTATCCAAGAGGCTTCCCTTCACACTGGGGACAGGGCGAGGTTTTTTGCGGGGCGTTTCTGCCAGTCTCTCTGCACCCCAGTCCCCCTTGGCCACCGCTTCGATGGTGTACATCACACTCTCAATGTCTGACTCGGAGGACTGCCTCTTTTTACAAGGCTTCTTAGGGGTGGATTTCTCATTTGTATGCCGCTCCAACTTATTTTTTTTCTTTTTCTTCTTTATCTTTTCTGGCTTTAGCCCCAGGATATTCATGTCAGCCATGGAAAGCTCTGGAGAACAGCAGATGTGACCCTTTGTGGTATCGTTCCTCTCAAAACGACTGTTCTCCGTGGCAAAGCTCATCAAATCTCTGCATTTTGCTGTTTCTGGTTCCTCAGCTTTTGACTCATCCCACTTTTGCATTTTCTCTATCTCAGACAGTTCTACTTTTCCTTTACAGGAGTCTTTTGCTATTGTTTTCTCCAGTTCTACTTCCATTTCCTCTGGGATTTCCCCTCCCACATCTCCTGATGCTTCCACTTCAGTTTTCCCAGGTTCTTTCATCACTTTCACTCCTTCTGAAGCAAGGCACATCTGAAACAAATTGAAAAGTAGTTCTATGAGAAAAATGTCAACTCTGAAGATCACTAACTTATCTGAATAGGAGCATTTTCTGGAGAAGAGGAGGCTGAGGGAAGACCTCATTTCTCTCTACAGCTCCCTCAAAGGAGGTTGGCAGTGAGGTGGGGGTTGGTCTCTTCTTCCTAGTATCAGGTGACAGAACAAGAGGAAATGGCCTGAAATTGTGCCAGGGGAGGTTTAGGTTGGAGATTAGGAAAAAATTCTTTCCTGCAAGAGTGGTGAGGCATTGGAACAGGCTGCCCAGGGAAGGTGATGGAGTCCCTGAGCAACCTGTTCCAAGCCTTTTACCACCATCATTGTGAAGAATTGCCTCCTAATGTCCAACCTAAATCTACACTGCTCCAGTTTCAAACCATCCTATCACTACAAGCCCTTCCAAACAGTCCCTTCCCAGCCTTCCTGTAGGTCCCCTCAGGTACTGAGATGCAGATCTAAGGTCTCCCCAGAGCCTTCTCTTCTCCAGGCTGAACAGCCCCAACTCTTTCAGCCTTTCCTTGTAGGAGAGGTGCTCCAGCCCTCTGATCATCTTCATGGCCCGCCTCTTAAATGGTCAATTAAAGACTGATCTTTAATTTTTGAAAATCACATCCTGTGTTTATATCCCAGTGCAGTAAAAAGTCACAGAAGTGCCTTGGTACTAAGAACACACCGCAGCAGAGCTGGGGATTCTCCACTGCATCATTTAACCTGCTTCCTAGTAGACAGTGCTGCCCAAGCCCCAGTGTTTTCAGTGCTCAGTCTAGCTTGACCAGCACCAGAGCAGGATTTTCCACCCTGTGCAGTAGAAGTCTGCCACTGGCGTCATGCTCCTATTTCGAATTATAGACTCACAGAACCATAGAATTGTTTTGGTTGGAAAAGACCTCTAACATCATTGAGTCCAACCATCAACCTAGGAGCACTGTGGCCATTAAACCATGTCCCCAAGTGCCACAGCCACATGTTTCTTGAACACCTCCAGGGATGGTGTTAGTTTGCAAGGAAAAAATGTCTTCCTGATTTGAAAAATGTAAAGTTGTCCTAAAGAGCACAATAACCTGGAGCTTGCATCCACACTGACCACATGGTCTGTGGGCAGAGGTAATGATGTCTGGTCTGCCAGTGATGTCTGGTTCAAGGTAAGCCCCTTCCAGATGGTTTTGCTCCAGGCAGCTTTTTGGCTGACATTTGTTTTCAAAACAAAAGAGCAGTGGAATTTCATCTTGGGGGCTTTGAGAGAGAGGAGGAAGAGGATCATGTCTGCCCAAGCGCTTCTGCTGTGGAGGATTACACTCTGCAGCAGCATCAGCATAGCTTTTAGGTGATCCAAAACTGAGAGGATCTCTCAAATCAGTGCTGCAGGAACTTTACAGTTTGAGAACCTTTTTGCAGCTCTTTTTTTGAATATTGCTGTTCCTCAGACAGTATGAGCATTTTGGATTCCATTAATGTTCACTCCAGGAGGAGATAACCATGGCAACCACTGCTTCTTTGCAGTTCTTTGCAAAATAAGTCTATCATAAGAGAATAAATTACCGGCAGGCTTTTTTTACTACTTTCCAAATTATTTTGCACATTCAAGTAGAAGAAAATAATCTCAATTACTGAGATTCAATTAGCTTGCCACCACCACACCCCCTTCAAGACCATTTGAAAAATGGAGGAAAGAGTTCTATGTAGGGACATTTGGGAGTTGAAGTGGACCTGAGATTTCGAGTAACTCAACTGTGGCAGTGGTGAGAGGTATTGTTCCACTGCATTTAGGGTGTTCTGGAAATCAGCCTAGTAATTGGCTTCCAGATTATATAAAAGGCATTTAAAAGGATCACAGAAATAATCACTGGAATCAGCTGGAGTACTTTAGAGTGGTAGAACCCAGCAGCCTGATTCTAGCACTTTGCCATCCTCATGTTGCATCCATTTTGGTAGGGTTTCAGCATGTTTCACAGTCCTGACCTTAGGCATAGTTTGCTTCCCTGAACTGAGATGCCAGAGAGATTCCTTGTGTAATCATGGAATCATAGAATTGTTTTGATTGGAAAAACCGTTTAAGTTAATCACTGAGTCTGACCTTCAGCCACCACAGCCATTAAACCATGTCCCAAAGTGCCATGCCCACAAGTTTCTTGAACACCTCCAGGGACAGTGACACCACCTCCCTAGGCAGTCTGTTCCAATGCCTCACCACTCTTGCAGGGAAGAAATTTTTTCCTAATCTTCAACCTAAACCTCCTCTGGCACAGCTTGAGGCCATTTCCTCCCATTGTATTGCCTAATACTAAGGAGAAGAGACTGACCCCACCTCACTGCAACCTCCTTTCAGGGAGTTGTAGAGAGCAATGGGATCTCCCCTTGGCCTCCTCTTCTCCAGAAGAACCCAGTTACCACTGTTTGAATATTACCTCTGCAAGCTGAAATAATGCTGATGTTCCACACTGCTTTGTTAAATCAGAAGGACTTGAATGGGATGTACTTGAAGAAATCTGAGGAAAAAAGAGAGGGCGATTAAAAAATAAAACAAACCCCCAAGGATCCTTTGCCAGCACCATTCTTTTATGTTTACTACCCAGCTTTTGAATGGATTCTTTCCTTCCTCCTCCCAAAATTAATTCGTAAGATTATATATTGAAAAAGAATTATACCACTGGACACTAAAAGGCATTTGCAGATCGGGGGATCTTCTTGTCAGGACTTCCTCTGAAGAGCAGGATGAACTGAAGCAGTTGCTCTCTCACACATGAACAGATTGCATCAGCTAAGCACCAGTCTAGACCAGCATGCAGCCCAGCTGGTGGTCTTTTTGAAGGGTTACTTGGACATCTGCTTTCAAAAATCATTTCATTGACATAGCTTAAGAAGGTTACTCCTGTGATGCTACAGCACTGCCTGTTGGTGTCCTTTAGGACTCATAAAGCAGATGTGATGAAGCCCAAGTGAAGTAGGAGCTCTCAAGTCTTTGGTAACCTTCACTACTTATCAAAGTATGGGAGGTTGTCTGGCAAGTGAGTATCTCATGGTTGGCAGCTGGAATTCTGGTAGCCACAATGCTTTTCCTGTGTCAGGCCACAATTTTCTGCAATAGGAAGGATGGGACCAGTCTTTTTTCACTGGTGCCCAGTGATAGGACAAAGGGCTACAGGCACAAACTTGAACATAGGAAGTTGCATTTAAATATGAGGAGGAACTTCTTTAAGGATGATGGAGCACTGGAACAAACTGCCCAGAGAGCTGGTGGAGTTTTCACTTCTGGAGACATTCCAAACCACCTGGACATGTTCACATGTGACCTTCTCTAGGTGAACCTGCCTTGGCAGGGGGCTTAGACTGGATGATTTCCACAGGTCCCTTCCAAACCCTACCACTTGGTGATTTTGTAATACTTCAGAGTGTCTTCTACCAGTTTTGAGCTGGGTGCAAAGAAATTATCTTTTTCTGAATAAACTAAATGAAAAGCATCAGTCTTGGGAATGAACATTAGTATGAAGACAAAACTGTTCTAGTTTTAAGGACACACCCCATAATCTCTGGCCAGGCTTGCAGATTTGTTACACTTGCTTCCTTAGAAAGACATGGAGTTGCAGGGACTAAGGAACAATGTTGTTTCCAACATTTTAGCTCACCCTATCCCCTCAAGGTCTGTTTTCATTGCTGGCAAACAACATGGGCCCACAAAGATGATTTATAGGAATGAATCCATCATTCATAGATTCATAGTCATAGAATGGTTTGGGTTGAAAAGAACCTTGAAGACCATCTAATTCCAATCCCCCTGCCAGGGAAAGGGGCACTTTCCAGTAGACCAGGTTGCTCAAGGCCTCATCCAACCTGGCTTTGAATACCTCCAGGGAGGGGACATCCACAACCTCCCTGAACCACTTGTCCCAGTGTCTCATCACCCTGACTGTAAAGAATTTCTTCATAATACCCAGTCTAAACCATTGCCATAAAGGAAAACAAAAAAAGTTTAACAATGCTCTCTTTACGCCTCCTGGAAGCTGCAGCTCTTCACAGCATCTTCCCAAGCTTTGACTGATACAGCTGAGGCCTCCAACTATTGGTTACAGCCAAGTGCTGCTAGCACTCTGCCAGAACTGGTCTCCTTCTGTGGTGGAAATGATGCACACCCCCTCACCCTCACACCTCCAGACTGAAAGCCAAAGACAAAGCATGCATTTAGGCACAGCAGGAAACTGAGCAGAGCTGAGCAGCAACAGCCTCCCAGGCTTCAGCCTGCAGAGTGGCTGCTCCAACTGTTTTTAGAAACTCAGAAATGCTCAGAATGCGTCAGAAAAATCAGTTAGCCCACTTCTGCATTTTATTTTATGACCATCTGTGGCATACTGTGACGTATCAAGAAGGAAGGCGTAGGGAAAGAGTGGTGGAGGGAGAAGATGAAACTGGTTAACCCACATAGCAGAGAGATGAAGGAGGAGTAAAGCAGCACGGTGTGCTGAAGCAGATGGGCTCCCTGCCATGCCAGCAGCATGGAGACAGCAGTCCAGTCCCCTCCAGTGCACAGCATCTGTGGTTTGGAGTTATGGTAGCATGGCAAAGCTGTTTGAGGAGGAAATTCTTTAACTTAAGGGTGGTGGAACACTAGAACAGGCTGCCCAGAGAGGTGGTGGAGTCTCCATCCCCAGAGAAATTCAAAACCCGCCTGGACGTGTTCCTGTGTGACCTTCTCTAGGCATTCTTGCTCTGGCAGGGAGGTTGGATTTGATAATCTTCAGAGGTCCCTTCCAACCTCTACTATTCTGTGATTCTCTTTGCCAAGAGAACATACACACATTAGAACAGGTGACACTCAGGTGACAATGAGTACAATTTATTTGGGATGATCCATATCTAGCCCTGAGCTGTTGTCTGAAAACTTAAACATTGAATCTCTTGTATTTTATTTGTCCAAATACAGCCCAACATTACATGTACCTCCAAAATTAACAAACAAAATCAACAGCACCAGTGTCCTCCAAGATCTAGGGACAAGGAGGATTCACAGGATCATAGAATCATACTTTCATTTGGAGAAGATTGCTAAGATCATCAAGTCAAACGATTAACCTAAGACCACCATGGCCATTAAATCATGTCTCAAAGTGCCACATCCAAACATCTCTTGAACACCTCCAGGGATGGTGACTCCATCACCTCCCTGGGCAGCCTGTTCCAGTGCTTCACTACCCTGAAATTAAAGTTCATGCTCATGTTTATATAGAACTTCTCATGTTCAAATTTGTGCCTGTTACCCCTTGTCCTGTCACTGGGCAGTACTGAAAACAGGCAGGTCCTGCACTGATTATCAAACCTTTAATTTGTAAATCCTGGTATCCAGCTCCTCATGAAGAAGAATTCTCTTGTTTCTTGTCTTTGCTATTGTCATGAGCATTGATTTTATTACATTTACAAGGTTAATTTTTCTAAAAAGCAGCTTGAATTTTCTGTGTGGTCTCCAAGAAATTATGTATATCATCAAGTGTACAAAGAAAAAGTGGGTCATTGGGGCCACTGCCTGATTTTCTTGCTATTCTATTCTTCACTAATTTATGCTTCTGGAAATACCAAATTTTGATAGCAGAGCAAATCTGACACAATTTATAGTTTCTGGGGGTAAATGATATACACATCTTCCCATTGTGACACTAATGACTGTAACTTTACCTCTGCCAACTGGAAGAGAGCCGACTTCCCACAGAGCTTTACTGACTCAGGACTTGACAGCTGGGAAGTATTTGATGAGATCTAGGTTTCAAATTAAAAGAGGAGAGAATGTTTCAGTGGCACGCAGAAAAGACAGAAAGGAAAGCAGAAAAAGAATGAAAAAAAAAATTAGCAAGTTAGTTATATCAGTTACTCCAGATAGGCAATCCCACCCAGGAAAGAATTGACGGACATTTAGAAGTCAGCAGATACAAGCAAATAAAGAATTTCTCCCATGGATTAGGCTTATGGATTCTCTTCTACATTTGTACTCACCACACCTAGTATTATGCTGTGTTTTTTATGTGTGTTTCACGTGACTGAGTGAACAAGACATACCTGTCACTTAAAAACATGAACTGGGGTAGCCAAGGTTAAATAAAATTCTCCCAGAAAGCCTGGACAGTATTCTCCATTTGGTTAGTCATAAAAGAGGACCTTTTCTCCTCACAGACACTGCTTGTTTCACTTCTTTAGTTAGAAAACAGGAGGAAGACCTGTCACCTGGAGGTAAATGTAGCCTTCTACATAGATACTGGTGTGCCAGTACCGAACAACCACCACATTTCAGGGAATTGCTTTCATAGCCACCATTTTTTTCTGACCTGCTTGAAAGTGAAACATTATGATTTACCAACACAACATTAATGGTTATTTCTCACATCAAATAATTTCTGGCATGGCACTGAGTAGTATTATCTGACTGGGAAGCCTTGAAAAGCCTTAAGATCAGAGCCAAGACCACCACTGTTTTCAAGGCATCACAAAAATCATGCTTATGACTATGATCTTTCAGATGCAAAAACTACCAGCTTTGCCTTTCTCTTTGAATTTAATCTCTTTCATCTGAACTGGATTTTTGGAAGAGTTTATTTTTTAATTGTCAAGGAGATTCATTACACACACCCTCCCTCCCCTCCCTGCCCTCCTACCCCCTTGCCAAAATCCAGGACACCCATTTTACCACAAGCTATTTAAAATACAGTGAATAACACTTGAATGTGCATTAATGATTTTTTTATATTAAACTAAAATAATTATAAATCCTATTTTTGCTTTGAGACAGCACAGACAGCTCATGATCTCACTGTATTAAGTGATCTTGTACCACTGCGCTTTGCAGGAAGAGGGTCTCAACTTTTATCTTTCTATCAATAAATTCTCATCTCTTTATGATTTTTTTCAGTACAGTATGCCAGTGAAAGGCCAGAAAAACACCCACTCACTGAAGTATAACCTGACAACATGCAAGCAGATCTAGCTTCCTGATGCACAATGTGAGCAAGCAACTTCATTTTGACAAGAGAATCATAGAGTGGCCTAGGTTGGAAGGGACTCCATGCCATGGGCAGGTATGCCTCTCAACTAACTTGGTTGCTCAAGGTCTCATCCAGCCTGGCCTTGAACACCTCCAGGGATGGTGCATCCACAACCTCTCTGGGCAACCCATTCCAGAGTCTCACCACCCTTGTACTGAAGAACTTCTTCCTAAGAGCCAGTCAAAACCTATTCTCTCTCAGCTTAAAACCATTCCCCCTTGTCTTATCATTAGACATCCTTATTCAAGTCCCTCTCCAGCCTTCCTGTAGGCTCCCTTCATGTATTGGAAGGCAGCTTAAAAGGTCCCCCCAGAGTCTTCCCTTCTCCAGGCTCAACAACCCCAGCTCCCTCAGCCTGTCCTCATAGCAGAGGTGCTCCAGCCCTTGGATCAACCTTGTGGCCCTTTTCTGGATTTAGTCCAACAGTTCCATGTCCTTCTTATGATGGGGACACCAGAAGTGGACACTGTATTCAAGGTGGGGTCCCACAAGAGCAGAATAAAGGGGCAGAATCTCCTCTCTTGACCTGCTGGCCACTTTCCTCTCGATGCAGCCCAGGACACAGTTGCCTTCTGGGCTGCATGAGTGCACTACCAGCTCATGGCTGAGCTTCTCATCAATCAACACCTCCAAGTCTTTTTCTTCAGGGCTACTGTCAACCCACTCTGTACCCAGCCTGTATTTGTGCCTGGCATTAGCCCTACCCAGATGCAGGACCTTGCACTTTGACTTGCACAACATCACACAGTTTGCTCTGGCCCACTTCTCAAGCCTGTCGAGATCCTTGTGGATGGCATGCCTTCCCTCAGGTGAGTCCACCTCGCCACACAGCTTGGTGTCAGTAAACTTGCTGAGGGTGCACTCCATGCCATTGTCCGTGTCACTAACAATGATGTTAAGCAGCACTGGACCCAGGACAGGGCCCTGAGGAACTCCACTTAACACAGTGCAATCAATATTCTTGTAGTATTCATAGAAAAAGAAGAATCCCACATTTCACTTCAGCAAAAAAAAACTTCTTTTCATAGTCCAGAAAACAAACTGCAAGAGACACAGAAGCACAACTCATGGCCAAACATGGGAAGTAAGAGGATGGCTGACCAGTCAACCCTCAGTGAGACTACAGATCTCATTCTCTGTCTTAACACCACCTCCCTGTTTTAGTTAGAGTAATTGTTACTATAACCACAAACAGCCCCCCTTCTTATATAGAGGTTTAACATGGGGATTAATAGGATAAAGCTATTATCTTTTATTACAAGGCAGCATTTTAACTACTATATTATATTCCAGTTTGCAGAAGCAGCATCTGCCATGGCCCCACTTCTTCCTTCCCTTCTTAGAATAGGATTTTCACACCCAGGAACTTAATAATTTCATTTTATAGACAAACAGCAAATATATTTGCTTATCTTATATAACAGCTTAACTTGGGAAACTCACAGGTTTACCTAAGAGAAGGTGAGAAGATACTGCATAGCTCTCTCACTCCCAATTTCAAGGCATTTTAATGAAAATTTCTGCACTCAAACCTTCTGTGCTCAGTACAGGGAAAAAACAAACAGAAAGAGTTGCTTGCAAACAACTCAGTTTTGAGTATGTGAGAAAGCAGCAAGGACAAAATCATCCCCAGGCATGCATAGTTCCTAAAAGATAGTAACCTGCAGGACTAGCAAAGAAAATCCCACCTTGTTGCATGCTGCATGTGATGTTTCTTTGATTAAATCAGCTAGAGAAAAACTTCAGAAAAGCAGCTGAAAGTGCAGAGTCTGGAGGTTTTGGCTTCATCTTCTTTTAAGAACAGCTGACCTAATGATTTTATTGTTTCAGCTCTCCAGAAACATTTTCTTTGTTGAGTAATGGACGAGAGTTTGGCTAAGTAAATCTAAGTGGTACCCTTGTTTCTTCTCAACAAAGCAGTCACCACCATCTGTCTGCATTTGCCCAACACACAACCAGTGAGCCCAAGAAAGCAAGGGGTCCCATCTGCTTTGCTTCCCTCACATGGCAAGGAGGATGACAGCAAACAGCCCTTGTGAGCAGACAGCTTGCAAACAGTCACCATGCTCAGGAACACAGCCCACTACTCAGCAATCACTGGCCTATATAATGGCTTTCTAGAAAGGTACAAAGGAGAAAATTAGGACCAAGTATTTGCAGAATCAGAGTAGAATAAGGAAAATGTGAGGGTAACTTAGCAACACTCCAAATTGCAAAAATCTCCTATGAGAATGCCACATCATCTTCAAAGATCTCCAAGGTGCTCCTCTGCAAGAACCCAACGAAGTTTTACTCCCAGGTCTTTAATCACAGAATCATAGAATTGTTTTCGTTGGAAAAGACCCCTAAGATCATGGAGTCCAACCTTCAGCCTAAGACCACTATGGCCATTAAACCACATCCCAAAGTACAATTTCTTGAGTACTTCCAGGGATGGTGACTCCACCACCTCCCTCTGCAGCCTGTTCTAATGCCTGACCACTCTTGCAGCAAAGTTTTTCCTAACCTCCAACCTAAAGCTCCCCTGGTGCAACTTCAGGCCATCTCTTCTTCTGCCACCTGATACTAGGGAGAAGAGATCAACCTCTAATCTCCTTTCAGGGAGTGTAAAGAGAAATGAGGTCTCCCCTCAGCCTTCTCTTCTCCAGACTAAACAAGCCCAGATACCTCAGCTGCTCCTCACCAGACCTGTTCTCCAGACCCTTCACCAGCTTCACCGCCCTTCTCTAGACATGCACCAGCACCTCAATGTCCTTCTTGTAGTGAGGGGCTCAATATCGAAGCCAGTATTCAAGATGCAGCCTCACCAGTGCCCAGCAGAGGGGCATCATTACTTCTCTACTCATCTGTTGTGGCAAATGACTGGTCAGGCCTCATGAACCACATCCTCATCAGCTTTAATTAATGACTACAGCACTTGGGACAGCCAACCAGATGAAGGGCTAACTGAGGCTGTAAAGACAGAAAGAAACTCATGCTGTGTCTACCTATAATGAGTTGCTTGAGTGACAAGGGACTTGTACTCGTGGGGTAAAGGTGTCCATTTTAAATTACAAATCTACCCAGCAGGATGGCTGTCCTCACAAAGATGCACTCTTACTCACTCTGCTGCAAAGGTGGTGAAGAGAAAGGGAACAGATGAAAAACACCCAGTCAGAACCACAACTGAGCTGGGAGGGCTGCCAAAAGTCTCCAGGCACATCCGACCACAGCACATATCACATTTCTTCACAGGTCTACTTGGCTACTGCCTAAAGAACTCCTTTCTCTCCCACTCTTTTTTTCTTTTGTAGCACTGACAGCAGCCTCCTACAAATTGCTCACCATAATTTAGCTTACCAAAGGCAGTAATGCCTTCATATAGACAGGACCCAATGAGAAGTGGCACAGCGAGGAACGGGATGTTTGCCAAACTTGACAAAGACACCCTGTGCAAATGAAAAGCCCTTCTATTTGAAACAGCACCAGCAGCTTTAATAGCAGGGTGGGGAGAAAGCTTTAAGAGGTTCTGTAGCATGCTCAGTACTTTCCCCTGGCACAACCGAAATGAAGGAAAGATTTAAACTGGGTATTAAGATGAAATTCTTTACAGGGAGGATGGTGAGACACTGGAATATGTTGCCCATGGAGGTTGTGGATGTCTCCTCCCTGGAGGTGTTCAAGGCAGGGTGGATAAGGCCTTCAGCAACGTGCTATAGTGGAAGGTGTCCTTGCCCATGGCAGGGAGTTGGAACTGGATGATCTTCAACATCCCTTCCAACCCAAACCACTCTATGAATCTATAAATATTTTGCAATAAAATTCAGAAGAAATGTTCCCCAGCTTGTATCTTTCACTTGGTTGAAAAGTTTAGCTTTAGCACATTGCTTCATCCTGCTCACTCCACTCATTTCCTCAAAAGAACATTCTGAATTAACTTGTAACTTAAAAAAAAAAAACACATGGGACATATGAAAACAACTTCATGACTAGGGATATTAACTCCATAGGGTTTTATAGAGGTGTTTGTATGGTACAGTATTTTATGGCACCTAAATCAGTAAATTATTATTCTTAATTAGGTAATCCTAAAGAAAAACACATCAAGCCCATCCTAGCCAAGCTAAAACCAGCCAGTACACAATTAGCTGAACATTTAACAGCAAGCAGCATGATGTATGTATAGTCAAACCTTGGAACAACAAAAGGTACCCTTTCATCTCATTATGCTCCTCCACAATAGCACCAGCTCCAACCCCAGTCTTTCCAGACACAACCTGACTATACCTTTGGCATAACTGATTCTGCAAACAGGACCAGACTCCTCAAACTGAGCACACACATAGGAAGTCAATGAAACACACAGGAGAAGGAAAGGCTGAGAGAACTGGGTTTGTTCAGCCTTGAGAAGAAAAGGCTTAGAGGAGACCTTATTACCATGCAACAGTACAGCAAGGGTGGCTACCAGGAGGATGCAAACTCCTTTTTTACCAGCAGTCACATGGAACAGACAAGGGGTAATGGAGACAGGTTACTCCTGGGGAGATTCTGATTGGAATCCAGAGGAAAATGTTTCCCCATGAGAACAGTTAGAGATTGGAATCATCTCCCAAGGGAAGCAGTGGACTCCCCTACACTGGCCAGTTTGAAGACTCAACTTGGCACAGCCCTGGGCCTTCTCATTTCAACTCTGCAATTACATAGCAAGGTTGGACCAGATGATCCTTGGGGTCCCTTCCAACCTGGCATTCTGTGATTCTGTGAAATTCTTAAAAGCAACCCTGCAGAACTTAAATTCTTCAGTATATGGAGGAATGAGAATAGCTTAGGGGTAATTTATAGGCTGTTTAAGTCACCACCTAGTGATGCTGTCACATCTCCTTGTAGCTCCTGTGATAATCTTCCTTTGAGCTGCAAGGTGATTTTTCCAAAGGATTCCTGGCTCTAGGGCAATTGTCACTTTGCTCTGCTGCAGCCTGAGCCTGTTCCACAGGCAGTGCACAGTGTTCTTTCAGAATGTTTTTTATTTCTTCTTTTCCTAGAGGTAACTTAAAAGGAAAATATGGAAAATACATCTGCTGTGGTTCTGTGGTATGGAAGGCCAACTAATGTTCACAGGCCCAGTATCTTTTATGTATGCTACAGCTAGTAGCACTGGTCAGCATCTCCTCCAGTCACTGCTTATTCCCCCTGTGATTTCTTAATGCTGTGCTGTCATGAAGGTAAATAACTACTGAGAGCAACCACTTCTGAGACAGGGTGCCCAGCCAACCCCTCCTTGCTGCCATTCTCCCTCCCACCATTTCAAACATTATACCTCAGCAAACTGGAACAAAGCAGACTCCTCAGTGTGTTTACCAGGTCCTGGGACTGCAGGCTGGGATGTGCTTGAAGAGATCTGTCAGGAAAACAATTATGTCTGTATTTTCAGTATCAATTTCAACATGCAAATAGTTTCAATATCAATTTACAGTTCAATATCTTCAGTTTCAAGATCAGTTTTCAAGATGCAAAATGTCTGATCCCTCAAGCACAAAGTCTCCCAGTACCTAAGAGTGTGTTTCCAGGAGGCATAATTCATAGAATCATAGAATGGTTTGGGTTAGAAGGGATCTTGAAGATCATCTAGTTCCAAACCCCCTGCCCTGGGCAGGGACACCATTCACTAGATCAGGTTGCTCATGGCCTCATGCTCCTAAGAGAATGAGCTGTGAAATGGTGATGCTGAATTATTTTTCTCCAGGAAAAACTTCCCTAGGATAAATAAAACAGGCAAAGATATTTTCCTGAAGGGCTTTTATTTGCCCATTGATATGCT
Source organism: Indicator indicator (assembly GCF_027791375.1). NCBI lineage: Eukaryota > Metazoa > Chordata > Aves > Piciformes > Indicatoridae > Indicator > Indicator indicator. The sequence continues at coordinate 83,223,707 of NC_072010.1, forward strand.
GAAACAGAGTTAGCCACAAAAATGTGACACTATTGTATTTCACAGCTCAGAGAAACACCTGAGACTGCAGAATGGTGGTGCTGACAGAGCACAGAAATACTTGTGGACAGGGACACAACACATGCAGGTACCTTGAGATACCAGATCTCTCCCAGACACTAAAATAACTGCATTTTATACTGTTTGACTTGTGTAAACATGTTTTGTTGCAAATGACACCTCTGACTAATGTTAGACCTTGATACAAGTACATATTATTTGGCTGTTGACACACATAGCTACCAGGCACTGGTTAGGTGCAGCCTCCTCACTACAAGCTGCTTGCTGGAGCTGTACAAGAAACATGGACACAGCACTCTGGGACATGGTTTAAGGGCAGTCATGGGTTAAAGGTTGGACTCCACGATCTTAGAGGTCTTTTCCAACCAAAACATGATTCTAATGTTTAACAACCCTGAAAGGTAAGACTAGCTAACAAAATAACAGAAGGGAGATTTAGAATAGATTCCAAGAAAGATTTTTTTTTTTTACAGTAATGGTGGTTGACCACTGGAACAAATTGGACAGACAGGTGGTAGAAGCCCCATCCCTGCAAATATACCAGGTCAAGTGGGGCATGGCTCTGAGCAATGTGATCTGGTTAAAGATGTTTCTGCTCACTGGGGAAATATGGAGTAGGGGTGGTGTTGGACTAGATGACCTTTAAAGGTCCCTTCCAACCTAAAGCATTCTGTAATTGTAATGTGCATTTCTAATTACTGATCATTAGTGAGCTACTTCTAAAAAACTGCATGTTTTAGTAGTGCAGATGAGCCTGTCTTCTGGCACCCACTGAAGTTCTTTGATGAGGAAGGAAAAAAAGCCATCAGTCACAAGTCCTTAGAGCAAGAACATACCTTGCAGCACACAATTCTGACCTACTGCCACGTGGCTCATGCACTTTACCTGCTTGGGCACCATCAAATGAACTAAAGCAACTGACTGAGCAAGTGTTTGTCTTGTTCTTTAAAAGACTTAGCAGTGAAATTCAAGAAGCAGACGGTTATCAAAAGAAACTGCATAAAGCATGACATTGCTCATCCGACAGTGTAAGTACACAGTAGCATCTTAGAGATACTGAAAGATGGATGTTGAATTATCATCATAGAAGTTTTCAGGAATTTTAACAAGTTTTAAGAAGTTTCTACGTATTGCTCTCCACTGCTTGCACACCAGGCAACATTTAGACATAAGGAGGAAGTTATTCACAATTAGAGTAGTGAAATACTAGAACAGGTTGCCCAGAGAGGTGGTGGAGGCCCCATCCCTGGGAATGTAAAAGGTTAAGCTTGATGTGGCCCTGGGCAGCCTGATCTAGTTGGAGGTGTCCCTGCTCACTGCAGGGGAGTTGGACAAGATGACCTTCGAGGGTCCCTTTCAACCTGATGCAATCTGTGATTTCCTCTTTCCTAACAGGAAAAGTCAGCAGGCAGTTTAGGAGCATCATCAAAGCTTATGTACTTCACTCTGGCCATTACTTTTAATCAGAAATAAAGGATCAGAGCTTTAATTTATTTCTAATACATTTTGAAAGCTCTAGATCTTAAGCTGGAAATCAAGGCATTGCAGGTTTATGTTAAAACAGACCAAGCAAAACAACGAAAAGAAAAAACACATTTTCTATGTGGTAGGATTGAAACATATCTGCTCTGTAAGTGATGCTGTTTAGTGAGGAGTATGAAGATGTTCAGAACTATAAGCATTAAAGGCATGGGAGTCAGACTCACAGCTGGTGTGAACACAGGTAATAAAAAGAAGCCCCTGCTATGACAAAATTTCTTTCTATATGCATTTGCACCAACACCACCCAACGTTTTGTACAATCAATATTTATACAGCTAAATATTTCTATGTCACTTGATTATGACCAGTTGAAAACTTGAAAACCTGGCAGCAAGCAAGGCTTGCAGAGGACCAGGATTCCTTGCAACCTCATTCCTGCAGTGTGATTTATGTCAATGAAAACCACTAAAACTTGAAGTAGTGTATACTTCAAAAACCCCAAATCACCACAGTTGCACCTGTAGCAATAAATGTAAATAGGTTGGCAAAAATATCATAAATTGCAAAACTAAAGCATGGCTGCACAGAGCTATTTGGCTGAAGCTCTACATAGAAGCTCTTCTATAGAAGCTCTTCTTTTACAGAAGAAAATGTTGGAAATTCCAGAACTATGGTTCTTTTTGTCCGAGTCAATGACTGCAGCAGCCATGACAGATAAAGGATGCAACGTACCATCCAAATAGAAGTATTAAAACTACACTTACTATGACTTTAGTTTAAGTGCAAGACAAATCTCTGCATTACTACCTAAACCACAGTAGGGCTTCCACCATGTGCCTAAACACGCTCTTTTGCACTTCAAGTCTCCTCTAGCTACCTGGTAAATGATCCAGCATGATCAAACCATAAAGAAGGAACAAATAAATTTGACTTTGAGAGACTTGATTTCTCATTCAGCTGAACATCAGATGCTTCTGGGGAAGCACTGGGGAAGACAACCCTTTTTAAAGGAACTCACCTCTGCAAATTGAAACAATGATGACTTTTGACATGCTTCTGTAGAATTTGTTGCAACTGACTGGAAAGTACTTGAGGAAACCTGAAATGAGGAGGGTTCAGAGTAAGACATCAACAGTGCTTCTTTCAAGCTGAGAATAATGGTGAGCAAAATGGAGAAGGGCAGATTTAGAATGGGTGTTAGGAAGAAATGCTTTACAGTGAGGATGGTGAGACCCTGAAATAGGTTGCCCAGGGAGGCTGTGGATGACTCCTCCCTGGAGGTGTTCAAGGCCAGGTCGGATGAGGCCTTGAGCAACCTCCTCTAGTGGAAGGTGTCCCTGCCCATGGCAGGTGGGTTGGGACTAGATGATCTTGAACATCCCTTCCAACCCAAACCATTCTATGAATCTTGAAAAAGTTAATGCTGTTATTGCCTTTGCTTGACAGAAGCACAAATTGGAGACTGTTTCTTCTATTCTCCTTCTCCACACACTCTTTCAACTTGTAGGAAATTTATTAACCTCTGCCAGGCTGAACCTGATCAAAGCCTTAAGACAATTACTGTAGGGAGCAGAGACACACAGAGTGCTACTGCCTCTGTCTTAATAAAATGTTCTCATCATCCACTCATTTCTCCTCCTCTTTCCTCTCTCCAGCTTACCCTTAGCTGCACCAAAAGTTTTTAACTTCTGTCATGTGATAGAACAAGGGGCAACAGACACAAACAAGAGCACAAGAAGTTCCACCTCAACATGAGGAGAAACTTCTTTGCTGTGAGGGTGCTGGAGCCCTGGAGCAGGCTGCCCTGAGAGATTGTGGAGTCTCCTTCTCTGGAGACTCTCCAAACCCACCTGGACACATGTCTGTGTGAACTGCCCCGCCTGTTGTTGTATGATTTACACCCCAGGGAATACCACCCTGCACAGATCCAGTATCACATCGAGGTAACTTTTTGTTCTCCAAGAGAAGGAAACCACAAGGATACTCCTCAGTATCCTCCTTTTCCCTGCAGGTTAACACAACCTACTCTGAAACAGATCACACAAATGAAGGTGAAGCACAGCCTCATGCCCACCTTCTGCAATGACAGATGGGAAGTTACAATGCCATCCTGATGTACTGGGCAGTGGCAAGAGGAGAAAACAGCAGGTGAGCCAGACTTTGGACTACACCACAAATTCTGGGATTTCAGGGCAGTAACCTGCAGATAGGCCACTAGGTGCTGCTGTAAGGCAAGCAAAGCGTCTGACAGGCCAGGCAGGGAGATGACAGACTCAAAGAACAGTTTGGGTTGGAAGGGACCTTAAAGATCATCCAGTTCCAACCCCCCTGCCTTGGGCAGGGACACCTCCCACTAGACCAGGTTGCTCAAGGCCTCATTCAACCTGGCTTTGAACACTTCCAGGGAAGAAGCATCCATGACCTCACTGGGCAATGTTCCAGTGCCTCATCACCCTCACTGTAAAGATGTGCCACACCACAGAAAGCCAGCAACACCTCCCTGGGCAGCCTGCTCCAGTGCTCTGTTACCCTTAAATTAAAAACAACACAACAACATTCCTCTCCATCTTTAGATGGAACTTCTTTTGTTCACTTTTGTGCCTGTTACCCCTTGTGGTACCCCTCGTCCTGGGCACCACTGAAAAAAGGCTGGTCCCATCCTCTGGACACCCATTGATCAGCATTGATGAGATTCCCCCTCAGTTTCCTCTTTTCCAGACTAAAAAGCCCAGATTCTCTCAGTCTCTCCTCATCAGAAAGATGTTCCAGTCTCCTCAGCATCTTTGTTGCCCCTTGCTGCACCCTCTCCAGCAAGTGTTCTCCTTCTTGAACTGTGGAGTCCACAACTGGACACAATACTCCACAGCTGTGGCCTTATCAGGGCAGAGATGCTAGTCAGTAGAGTTAATACTGAACTGATACAAGAAGTGGACTCAGCTTCTGTGTTGACAGTCATAACACAAGATTCGTAGCACAGGGCTCATGATTCCATCCCACCTGAGGCTCCCCAAGATGGAATAGACTGAAGTTTGAGGAGGATAGATTTAAACTGGGTATTAGAAAGAAATTCTTTACAGTGAGGGCAGTGAGACACTGAAGAGGTTGCCCAGGGAGGTTGGGAATGCCTCCTGGAGGTGTTCAAGGCCAGGTTGAATGAGGCCTTGAGCAACCTGGTGCAGTGGAAGTTGTCCCTGCCTATGGCAGGGGGGATGGAATTACACTATCTTCAAGGTCCCTTCCAACCCAACCCACTCTATGAATGTAAGAAAGAGATATCTGAAGTTTCATTTTCCACTGGTCAAATATTTCACTTCAGAGCTCTCTTTGAGGGATCATGGTAAGGGAGAGGAGAGAGGTCCTTACCTCTTGTGCAGTCAGGGCATGTTCCCCTGCTAGAAGCAGCATACTCAGGCCTCCCATTTGTGTAGGATCTGTTAAAGGAGTAAAACAAAGTCTTAATTTTACTAATTTGCTTGTTTAAAGAACCTACCATTTGCAGCATTAAACCCCCAGAAGACTACTTGTCACAGATACTCTAAGCAAGCTGCCATGAAAGGCATTTCCAGAGAATCACAAATAACCATTTCTGTCCCCTCTGGGAGAGGCTTTCAAAGCTGTTTTAAAGGATTTAATTGGATTTGTGTGCTTAACACCCCACTGTGTGGATTTACAATTTGACTGCCAAAGGTTTTATGTACTACAGAGATGGGTATCTTCAAAACAGCAACTGCAATGATCTCAGACATAAATACACACAAAAATGCTCTAATATCACACATGTTTAGAACTCAATGGATGATCCTACCAAGGCACTGGTTCTCCCTCCTCAGCCACTGAACAAACAAAAGGATGGAATCAAATGATATGATTAAGCTCTGAAGCAAAATTCCTATTTTCATTTAGTTTTAATTTAGAGCTGCATTTAGTGGTGAGAAGTGACAGCCTGCCAGCTCTGCAGCAGAAAGCTCTTGATCCTCTGTGCCAGAAGTACACAGGCACTAGCCAAGCAAGCTGCCTGTCTGCTTGTTGTCCTTCCAATACAACAGATAATTGAGGGAAGTAAAACAGCAATGCAAATGTTCTTTCTTCAAGCATCCAATTCACAGATTCACAGATTCCATCAGCTTGAAAAAGTCCCTCAAAAATCACCCTGTCCAACCCCCCTGCAGTCAGCAGGGACACCCCCAACTAGATCAGGCTGCCCAGGGCCACATCAAATCTTATCTTCAGTGTCTCCAGTGATGGGGTATCCTGGGTATCCTGCTCCAGTATTTTACCACTCTCATCAGGAAAAACTTCCTTCTGATGTCCAACCTAAATCTACCCTGCTTCAATTTCAAACCATTGACCATTCAAACCATTGTCACCACAAGCCCTTCTAAACACTCCCTCCATAGCCTTCCTGTAGGTCCCCTTCAGATAGCAAAATGCTGCTATTCAGACTGAACAGACTCACCTATCTCAGCCTGTCCCATTGCCCCATATCCTATCACTAGAGGCTCTTCTAAACAGTCCCTCCCCAGCCTTCCTGTAGTCCTCGTCAGGTACTGGAAGGCTGGTCTAAGGTCTCCCTGGAGCCTTTTTTTCTCAGCCTGTCCCCACAGGAGAGGTGCTCCACTCCTCTGATCATCTTTGTGCCCTCCTGTGGACTTGTTCCAGCAGGTCCATGTCCTTCTTGTGTTGAGGGCCCCATAGCTGGATACAGAGAAAAACAAAGGAGTAGAATCACCTCTCTAGACCTGCTGGCTACACTGCATTTGATGCAGCCCAGGATGTTGTGCTGGTTTGGGGCCAGACACAGATCCTCTCTTGCCCCGAAAGGGACAAAAGAATGAGACTCACACAAACGGATTGGAGAGTGATGGAAAGTTTAAATGGAAAAGCAATTGGTGAAGCTACAGAGAACTACAAGCTACAAAGCATAGTGACAAAGAGTATCCCAAAGCGTACAGAACCCCTCACAGAATTCCCAAAGCTTCCCAATCCTTCCCTTCTTCCCACCTGAGGGTAAACCCAAACCCCCAGGGCTCTTTCTTCCCCCTCCCGCTGCTAGGCAAGTCTCAGGCTGGCCAGGTCTGAGACTGCCCCCCCCTCCATTCTCCTCCTGGCATTAGGCCTAGACAGGCCTAAGAGGCCTTGAGGATACTCCCCCGGCATTACCCGATAAGAGAGGACATCTCCCTGGGAGCAGAGAGGGAAGAAAGAGGAAGAGAATGACTTTGCAGATGGCCTTATAGGGTGCAGGACTTATGGGTAGAAATACGTCGTTTCCTGTGTCCACCCCTCTGGGTGGGCACCCAGGACACCAGAGGTGTATCTCATGCAGCAGTGGCAGGGGGCACCCAGCCTAAACTGCCACAGATGTCATTGGCCTTCTGGGCTGCAAGTGCCCATTCCTGGGGTCATACCCAGCTTCTCATCCACCAGCACACCCAAGTCCTTTTCTGCAGGGCTGCTCTCAACATTATCATCTTCCAGCCTGAATGGGTATCAAAGATTGCCCAGACCTAGGTGCAGGGCATCGCACTCTGAACCTCATGAGGTTCTCCTCAGCCCACTTCTCCAGCCTGTCCAGGACCCTCAGGATGGCACCCATCCCGTCCTGCAGTCCTATCAACCTCACCACTTAACTTGGTGCCATCTACACACTTCCTGAGGGTGCACTCAACCTCACTGTCTGTATGATGCTGACAACTTCTCCCTTCCAGCTCTTCCGCACCGCTTGAGCTCAAGGAAATGAACACAAGAAGTAAAATCAATGAACACCGGCACTGCATTCCACACCCAGTTCTTTTCTGCTCAGAGCAGTGGCTGCTCTTCATCATGATGAAGACTATAATTATCTGATTTTGGGGGTCTGCCTTGGAAGCAATGCAGGGCTCTGATTTAAGTGTCACGTCAAGAGAGGGAGACAGCCAGTGGCCCAAATGTCTAACACAATAGAATCATAGAATCACAGAATGGCAGGGGTTGGACGGGACCACTGGAGATCGAGTCCAATCCCCCTTCCAAAGCAGGATCACCTAGGGCAGGTCACACAGGAATGCATCCAAGTGGGTCTTGAAAGTCTCCAGAGAAGGAGACTCCACAACTTCCCTGCGCAGCCTGCTCTAGAACTCCAGCACCCTTACAGTAAAGAAATTTCTCCTCATCTTGAGGTGGGACTTCCTGTGTTCCAGTTTGTATCCACTGCCCCTTGATAGCCACAATGTGTGAGAAAGGGAAGTGTTATCCTTCCTGTTTTGCTGGGACACCAAAAATAAGGTTTCACTACAGGTACACTCACATTTTCCAATTTCCTTTCACTAAACTATAAAAAATCTCTTTCTACAACAATAAATTACACATGCCCAGAACCACTTCCCTGTACTCAGCACTGGTGAGGCCACACCTTGAATACTGGGCTCAATTTTGGGCTCTCACTCCAAGAAAGACATTGAGGTGCTGGAGCTTGTCCTGAGAAGGGCAACAAAGCAGAGAAAGGGTCTGGAAAACAGGTCTGGTGATGAGCGACTGAGGGAACTGGAGTTGTTTAGTCTGGAGAAGAGGAGGCTGAGGGGAGATCTCAATGCTGTCTACAACTCCCTGAAAGGAGGTTGGACTAAGGTGGGGATCAGTCTCTTCTCCCTAGTATCAGGTGAGAGAAGCGGAAATGGCCTGAAATTGTGCCAGGGGAGCTTTAGGTTGGAGAGTAGGAAAAATTTCTTCATTGCAAGAGTGGTCAGGCATTGGAAGAGGCTGCCTGGGGAGGCGGTGGAGTCACCATCCCTGGAGGTGTTCAAGAAACGTGAGGACATGGAACTTTGGGACACGGTTTAATGACCATGGTTGTGTTGGGTTGAAGTTTGGATTTGATGATCTTAGAGGTCTTTTCCAACCAAAACAATTCTGTGATTCTATGATTTTATTCTATGATTAGATTAGTTTCTAACTACTTCTTAAGCACTCTGTGTTCTGCTGTGACAGATGTTGATTCAATGTCTCTCTGTAACTCAGAAACTGCAGCAGGAGCGGTGGGGGATGGCAGACAGGTAGACCAAGACCTATTACTTGTTCCAAAGTCAATAAACCTTTAAGGAGCATGGAAGTTACTCCTCTGATAGCAAAAACAGACCAGGATGAAGGGGCTCGTCATTTTTAGAGCTAAGTTCTCATCTATGGTAACTGTGTAGCATGAAAAACTTTATTTTGATCACATTTTACAGTTCCCTCATTGGCAGAAGGAATTTCATTACAGGAATTTTCATACCACTTTACTAGCAAAAAGGCACACAGGATTTTTTATATCTTTTTATCCTTTTGCACTTATACCATAAATCCGTTTTCCACCCTCTAGCTCACAATCTCTCTAAGCAGAAACACTTCTAACTGCTACACACTTGTCAGAAACTAGGTAGGATACAACAAACTTTCAAATACATAAGTATTTCTAAAATTAGAAATTTTAATATTAAAACCAATTTAAAAAAAGATGGTAGAGAGAAAATTATTTTCTACTTACTGGACTCTTTTTAAGCTGGCAGTGTTTAGTGTCTCTGTATTTCAAGGTCATGATTGCAAGAGTTGTGCTATTTGTGGCTATCAGTGAGAGATTATCTGCCCTTCACCAGTTCAGGCATTCCACCCACACTTCTTCACAGATTTAATTTTATTTTTTATTTAAATAAAGAAGTTTAAATTATTAAATTATTATTAGGGGAAAAAAAAGTCCTATTAAAAATGTTTAAAAGGTTAAAACCTGTGCCCCTCCAATGAATAAAGGGAGAAACAGCCTGTTTTAATTGAAATAATACTATGCTTCTCTTGATTTAAATACAAAAAGTGAGCTCCACCAGTACCTTCACCCGCAACAATGTTGCCTCCTCCAACTGTATTGGGACCAGTGCTGTTCAATACATTAATCAGTGATATAGACAGCAAGACTGAATGCACCCTCAGAAAGTCTGCTGATGACTCCAAGCTGAGTGGTGCAACTGCTAAGACTGAAGGACAGGATGCCATCCAGAAGGACATGGACAGGCTGGTGAAGTGGGCTCAGGAGAACCTCATGAGGTTCATTAAAGCAAAGTGCAAGGTCCTGCACCAAGGTCAGGGCAATTTTCGATATCAATCCAGGCTGGGGCATGACGAGATTGAGAGCAGCCCTGCAGAGGATTTGGGGGTGATGGTGGGTGTGAAGTTGGACATGAGCCAGCAGTGGGCACTTGCAGCCCAGAAGAGCAATGGCATCCTGGACTACATCAACAAGAAGCATGGTCAGCACGCCGAGAGAGGTGATTCTGCCCCTCTGCTCTCCTCTGGTGAGACCTCACCTGGAGTGCTGGGTCCAGCTATGGGGCTCTCAACACAAGAGGGGCATGGACCTACCAGAGCGGGGCCAGAGGAGGCCATGACAATGATCAGAGGGCTGGAGCACCCCTCCTACAAAGACAGGCTGAAAGAACTGGGGCTATTCAGCCTGGAGAAGAGAAGGCAATCGTGAGACCTTATAGCTGCATCTCAGTATCTGATGGGGACTTATAGGAAGGCTGGGAAAGGAGTTTTTACAAGGGCTTATAGTGATAGGACAAGGGGCAGATTTAGGTTGGACATTAGGAGGAAGTTCCTCACAGTGAGGGAGGTGAAATACTGGTACACAGGCTACCCAGGGATGTGGTAGAGGCCCCATTCCTGAAGACACTCAAGATCAGACCTGGTATCGCCCTGGGCAGTCTGATCTAGTTGGAAATATCCCTGCTCACTGCAGAGGGATTGGACTAGATGACTTTTGAGGGTTCCCTTCAACCTGATGAAGTCTGTCAATCTGGGAACTTCAGAATTATTTTTGTAAACAGCAAATTACTGAACATGCTACAACACTCTATGAGAGAGAAAAAATGAATGCACACAACCAGAATTTCCTTTTTTGACTAGAAAATGAAAATCTCTAACAGCAAATAAGTTGGAATTCAAAACCAACCAAATCTGGACCTCAAAATGAGTATGGGTTATAATGCTACATATGTGGACTTAACTCCTGAAAGCAATCATGCATTAAGGAAAAATGTTAGAAACTGGATAGGCAGAGGTTTAAACTGGATCTTGGCAACTTATTTCAGGACATGAAAGGTACTTGCACTATACTGCCCTGTGTAGTCACACTTCTATTTCAACACCACATCCTCAAAGAAAATGAGGAGTAACCTGGATGGAAATCTCACCTGCCATCCCAAAGTTAAGCTGGGGCATTTCTTCATTTTTTGCCCCTTTCCTTGGGCTTGGTAAATCTTTTGTAGATTCTGATGCAAAGGCCCATAGCTTTTTCCTGCTTGTAACAGTGGATGTCTGGGTTTTCACAGGTTTGTTTGTTGTTGGGCACCACTTGTACCCTGGATTTGCCTTCATAAATGCATCTTTGTACTAGAAAAGAAAAGGAAAATTACCAGTCATGCCAGTCATGATATTGTACTATCTACAGGGCAAGAGAATGCACTGTAAGAAGATTTAATACAGTAAATAATCCTTAAATACCGTGATTTTTTAACAGTTTAATCACATGCTTACAGTCCGATCACCAACACAATTTAATCAGAAATATTAAGAGAAGCAGAGTGATATTTAAAAAGGAGGGTATGTGTTTCTTCTTCTGCCTCTGAGCATTTACCACCCAGAGCAGGCTGAAGTTCCGAGCCTGCAATCTGCTCCTCTGTGTTCACTCAGACACAAAGGCAGCTATTTGAATTCGTTTGCAGGTACAGTCTTTATGTGATAGTCTGCATGAAAGGAAAAGCATCCATTCAGCAATAAACATACATTTAGTCATTTCAGCAGCGTGGTGCTCCTTACCTTGCACTCTTTTTTCTCTAACAGTTCTGTATTTTCTATTATTTGAGCACATGCTTTCCCAAACCAGGCAGAGAAAATAAACCACTCCTTTTCAGTAACTTCTGATACAGCACCTCAGTGTTCCTTCGAAAATTCGCCATGCTTCATGGCTGCGTAAGATAAACTGGGACCATTTCAAGCTCCCTTTAGCCTTGAGCACACTGCACACAGCTCAGTTGTTTGATGTAATCTTGGTAGGAGGCAGCAAAAGGAACAAAGCCAGACTACACATGGAGGGTGAGGGGAAGAAGTCTGGATCCCACACAGTTTTGGGGGGAGGGGAAAAGACGGGGACCTATTTTATTCACAAAATGCAGCAGTCACTCTTTCCGGGTCTCTTGCTGACCAAATCACAACAAGGTTAATGAATGACTACAGCAACAAAAAAAGCACATTTCATGTTTTAAATGTGTTGCTATGGATGGTGGAGAAAGAGGAAATGAGAGGAATGTGCCATACATTCCAGCTGCAAATGTTTGCCTGACAACTGCGAGGGGATGCAACAGAACTGGCTGCTGGGGAAGCCATAGAATTGCTGTAGTTAGGAAAGATCTCTAAGACCATTGAGTCCAGCCTCTCACCCAACACGACGATGGCCATTAAACCATGTCCCAAAATGCCACGTCCACATGTTTCTTGAACACCTCCAGGGATGGTGACTTCATGACTTCCCTGGGCAGACCTACTTCATCACCTCACCACTCTCACAGAAAAGAATTTTTTCTAATATCCAACCTAAACCTCCCCTGGCACAATTTCAGGCCATTTCTTCTCATCCCATCATTTGATACCTGGGAGAAGAAATCAAGCCCCACCTCACTCCAACCTCCTTTGAGGGAGCTGTACAGGGCAATGAGGTCTCCTCTCAGCCTCCTCTTCTCCAGACTAAGTCTATCCAAGAAGTACTAGTGCTCACCACAGGGAGAAAGAAGCCAGCACCTGGACGTGTTCAAGGCCAGGTTGGATAGGGCCTTGAGTAACCTGGTGTAGTGGGACGTATCCCTACCCATGGCAGGGATGTTGGAACTAGATGATCTTTAAGGTCCCTTCCAACCCAAACCATTCTACGACTCTCTCTGTTCACATAGGGTTAAAATACCCCCTTGGCTATCAAATACAGAACTAGCACTAAACCCTTGTCCTCTCTGGCAGTGGCTGTGGTGTTGTCTCAGATCAATAAGCCTGGTAGCAGGATCACCACCACACGCAGATCATTTTTATTTCCTTCTTACCCTATTAGCTGGCACTTGGAACCTCTAGGCTGCAAATGGTTTCAGTTTAGAAGCGGCACAGCCCCATGTGAGCCTGCTGGGTGAAATCCTGTATTTATAGAAATGGCTATAAATAATAAAAACCTGCAGGGACTGCTGACCCACATACACACTGCATTTTCTGCACAGGGTGTATGTCTGAAATGTGCAAAGTAAGGGCTGAGACACCTCTCACCTCACTTCTTTCCCCTTTGGCAAAGGCTACCCAGAAAGGTGGTGAAGTCACCATCCCTGGAGGTGTTCAAGAAACATGAGGACTTGACAATTCAGGACACGGTTTAGTGGCCACGGTGGTGTTAGGCTGACAGTTGGACTCAACAATTCAGAGATTCAAAGAATGGTTTGGGCTGGAAGGGACCTTAAAGATCATCTAGTTCCAACTCCCTTGCCATGGACAGGGATGCCTTCCATTAGACCAAGTTGCTCCTGCCTGGGTTTTATCACTTCTAGGCTTGGAGCCTCCATGACTTCTCTGGGCTACCTGCTCCTGTGCCTCATCAACCTCAAGGGGAAGAGCTTCTTCTAATGTCTAATCTAAACTGAATTTTGTTTTAACAATGCCTTTTGAATCTAGTCTAAAGCGGATTCAAAATTTTAAATCTATTTTAGTGTTGTGAGGATTGATGTAGCAGGAGATCCACAGAACACTTGCAACAACTGCTAAATGCAGAGTAGGACTTAAATCCCACCACACTTCAAGAGGGATCCAAGCAAATCCACGCCTGTAAATTAATGGCAAACTAAGGTTAGAATATTTGTTTTACAGGGAATTTCACTACAGGATCATCATCAGCCCCCCCCTGCACCATGGGCCACTGTCTACAGCCAAGCACACAAAGCTCCACACAGAAGTGACACGTAAAGGAAAGCCAAGGAAGTGTGACTGCACTGACTGACATCCTGGAGTCAGGATAAAACCCACTATCCCACCCTGGATACTCCCACACATCAAATTATGAACCTTAAGGAACTGACATAATTCTTGATTCTGTGATTAACATTTTTTCTTGACATAAAGATGCTTTGTGAAACATGGGGTTAAATTTCTTTTCCTTGCTCCCAGTTAAAAGACTCTTAACTATGTATTGCTCTCCGATTGCAGAAATGGACTCAGTCTCACCAAAGGTTGCTCTACCAAACACTGATTCACAATACATAGGGACAGTACCTCATGAAACACTAATAGCTTCTAAACTCTTTAGAATCAGAGGGAAAAGGTGAGTTAACTTTTTGACCATGATTTGGTTCATCTGTGTAGTAACAGCAACTTGTGTCATTCATAGCAAACGCACAGCTTAAGCTAAGCGTCTTTGGGAAGCTGGCACTAGACTCTATGTCACTGTTTTCAGTGGTCACCATCCAAATGCCACTGCTTGTACCACAGCAATTATCAGGTGGTATCTACCACAAAGTGCATATATTCTTACCAATGACTACTAGAGTAAAGGTAGTTTGTGTATACAGACCAATTTCTTCTCAGTCTGGTCCAAAGACTAAGTGGAAGTCTAGGGAGCTTCTACTTCTCCTCTGCTCTGCCCTGGTGAGAGCACACCAGAATACTGTATCCAGTTTTGGGCTCCCCAGTTCTAGAGAGAAAGGGATCTACTGAAGAGAGTCCAATAGAGGCTACAGGGATGAAGAAGGGACTTGAATATCTCTCCTATGCGGAAAGACAGAGAGACCTGGGGCTGTTTAGTCTTAAGAGAAGGCTGAGAGGGGATCTTATTAATGTCTATAAATATCTGAAGGGTGAGTGTAAAGATGAAGGTGCCAGTCTCTTTTCAGTGGTGCCCAGTAACAGGACAAGGAACAACGGGTACAAGCTGGAACCCAGGAAGTTCCACCTCAGCATGAGGAAAAGCTTTTTTTGCTGTGAGGGTTCTAGAGGCCTGGAGCAGGCTGCCCAGAGAAGTTGTGGAGTCTCCTCCAGAGACTTTCAAGATCCACCTTGGTGCGTTCCTGTGTGACCTGCCCTAGATGATCCTGCTTTGGCAGGGAGGTTGGATTGGATGATCTCCAGAGGTCCCTTCTAACCCCTAACACTCTACAATTCTGTGATTCTATGAATCAAAGCAAGAACAGCAGCTGTGAAAGGCACCATAATCCCACTTATGAAGCTGAGGAATTCAGAGAAGAAAAAGACTCCACAGAAAACATTAAATACACAAAAGAAAAAGAGAAAAGAGACAAAAAACATGTCATGAAATCCATTTACATCCACCATTCTTCCAGAACATACCTCCTTAGCCATGTCAGTGTATTTCTGCTTCTCTTTGGGATCTAGAACAGCCCACCAATCTGCCAGGATCTTGGTTGCGCCACGGTTATCGAGCCGCGGGTGTTCTTTCCGCACCAGAGAGCGATGGCGTTTGCAGAACAAGAGAAATGCATTCATTGGTCGGCGAGCTCGTTGCTCTGAGGACTCGTCATCTTCAGTCTCATCAGCATCCTGCTCTAAACCATCTGCACCAAGGAGTGGCACCTAGCAGAACCAAAAGGGAAGGGATGTAGACCCAGTTACCCACACTTCTCCTCTGGGCTGAGACCTCGTGTGAACAAAGGAGATGCACACAGCTGTCTCCAAAGGCTATCCATTCCACCTAGGAGACCCCAGAGTTCTACATCAAACTCCCTCACTTCAACGTTCAAGGTTGATTTATGCTCTCTGCAAGATGTAACAGGCACAAACTTGAACATAAGAAGTTCCATCTAAACATGAGGAGTAACTTCTTTAAGGGTGATGGAGCACTGGAACAGCCTGCCCAGAGAGCTGGTGGAGCCTCCATCTCTGGAGACATTCCAAACCCATCTGGATATGTTCCTGTGTGACCTTCTCTAGGTGACCCTGCCTTGGCAGATGGGTTGGACTTGACGATCTCCAAAGGTCCCTTCCAACCCTTACTGTTCTGTGTGCTTCTATGATTTTGTAAACTCCCAATTTGCAAGTTGAGCAGATTTCTAAACTGAGGACCATTCCTGCTAGTACCTGAAGGAGGTCTACAAGGAAGCTGGGAAGGGACTTTATACAAGGGCTTGCAATGACAGGATGTATTGAAGCTTGAGGAGGGGAGATTTAAACTGGAGATTAGGAAGAAATTCTTTACCGTGAGGGTGGTGAGACACTGGAACAGGTTGCCCAAGAAGGTTGTGGATTATCCCTCCTGGGAGGTGTTCAAAGCCCGGCTTGGACAGGGCCTTGAGCAACCTGGTCTAGTGGAAGGTGTCCCTGCTCATTGTAGCAGTGTTGGAACTACATGATCCCTCAAGATCTCCTCCAACCCACACCATTCCATGAATCTATGAAGGAGCCCTACAGGGGCTGGAAGGAGGACATCCTTCCTACTCACTTCAAACAACCTAGTAACCACCTTAGTGGGACGATGTGAGCCTCAGCCGTGTGTGTTTGCAACTACAGAGCGCATAGGAATGGAAGTGCAGAGGTAATGTCTTCTGCTGCTCACTGCTGAGGCTGTGAGATGTGCTGCCCCCCAGCCCCTGCTCAGCTACCCAGTGAGAGAGACAGGGAGCAAATCCCAGCAGAAGACACTACAAAAATATGTCCTCTCCATTTACACGTGTTACGCTCCCATGAGGCGCACACCCCAGAAGACTAGTTCTGACTGAATAAAATGAACTACTGCCTAACTGCAAAGCTGCTGTTTCATACCACGCTGCAAAAGTAACCTGGAAGGTCACTGTCAGAGTAGCAGTACCTTCTTTTTTGCCCTTTTAATCTTTGCAATTTTTTAAATCTTTTTGAAAAAGGAAAGAAAACTGTTCATTTGGTATGCCCTCAGAGCCACCCGGAGCAGCCATCAAGTAAATGGGGACAATCTTCCAGCAGAGCCTGTTGTGACAGGACAGAGGTGATAGCTTTAAATTCAAAGAGGGGAGAGTCAAACTAGAGAGAAGGGAGAATTTTTTTATGCTGGGGGTGATGAAACAGTGACACAGGTTGACCAGAGAGGTGGCAGATGCCCCATCCCTGGAACCACTCCAGATCAGGTTGGATGGAACTCTGAGAAACCTGTTCTAGTTGCAGATGACCCTGCTGATTGCAGGTGGGTCAGATCTTTAAATATCCCTTCCAACCCAAACCATTTTATGATTTTTATGACAGGCTAACTTCATGTCTAAAATAATTCACAAAAACATTCAAATGTTTTTGAGCAATTAATGTTGAGATGTGCAAGAAGTTATTAAAACAGTTAAACCTCTTATAGTATAAATCTTAAAAAGAGAGTTTTGACTAAGGTTTTAGGTTTTAAAAGCTTCACTTTTCTACTTGCCCTCGTAACATTGTGGGCACAGCAACACTGTGTTTCACTAAAGAGAACAGCAAGAAGCAAACAAAATAAAAAACGTGGCTAAGGAGAATCTGACCCATCATTAACCTCCTACAATCAAAGCATCCAGTGAAGTCTACCTTATCAATATCTTCCTCCTCTTCTTCCTCCTCCTCCTCTTCAGAGAAGTCAAGGAGTTTCTTGGCAAGCAGGGGATGCCACTGAAGACACTTTCTTTTTGGTCGCTTCCCAGTTCCTTCTCCTTCTGTCGAATGATCCTTACTCCTACTACTGCCTTTCATTACTGTGACCTGTCATGCAAAAATAGTCAGAAATTCACAATAAAACCCCAAAATGACCCTCATAGAGATACACCAGTGACAAGTACATGGGGCTCTAATGCAAGACTTGCAGAAGTTTTTGGCAAGCTAATGGCATTTCCTGGGGCTGGTCTCTTTCCAGTGGTGTCCTGTGATAGGATGAGGGGCAACAGAGACAAACTGGAACACGGAAAGTTCCACCTCAACATGAGAAGCCCTTGAACAGGCTGCCCAGAGAGGTTGTAGAGCCTCCTTCTCTGAAGACTTTCCATTCACCTGCGTGGCCTGCTTTGGTACCCACAACCAAATGGACTGAATGATCTCTGGAGGTCCCTTCCAACCCCTACCATTCCGTAATTCTATATTAGGTGTTGTTAGTTCCTCCCTGCTCATCAGCAGTACCTGGTCCCCACCAGTTAAGGATGCTCTATAACTTGATAGCAGCTTGCCATGATTTGTTTGACCTAGCTGATCTTTAAGGTCCCTTCCAACCCAAACTGTTCTATGAGGCTCCACACTTTGCTGTCCCCATCATGTTGCTTCTGCCTGGAGCACATCTAAACTCTGATTTCTTGGCATCTGCTCCTCATAACCTTCTGTAACCAACTTACGTCTCTTAAATGGTACATAATTATGCACTATTTCACCAAAATATCTGTCTGTGACTTGTAAAGTGGAACTAAACACACAGAAAGAAACAGCTTTGGCTTATAAAATACTGAAATGTTACTTTTACATCATGATCTGGAAGCCGACCAGCCACTAGCTATGTGAAGCTATACACTCCATGCCATCTCCCCTTGCCATGGGCAGGGACACCTCCCATTAGACCAGGTTGCCTGAGGCCTCATCCAACCTGGCCTTGAACTCTTCCAGGCAGGGGGCATCCACAACCTCCATGGGAACCTGTTCCAGTGTCTCACCATTCTCACTGTCAAGAATTTCTAATATCCAGTCTAAACCTCCATTCTTTCACCTCAAAGCCATTGCACCTCATCCCATAACTATAAACCCTTGTGTAAGTCCATCCCAGCTTTCTTGTAGGCCCCTTTCAGGCAGATACATTGATATATTCACATATGGAACTAGATGATCTTTAAGGTCTCTTCCAACTCAAGCCATTCTACCATTCTACGATAGTTACATCAGCTGTCCCACTTAAAAGATTCAGCTGAATGCAAAACACAACCAACAAGGTCACTGTCCTTCATTTTTCTGAATGGAAGATGTTGGCAAGACACAGTACAACTCCTTAAGACACTCCATGGTCAAGTGGATGTAGGTATGATTAAATGACAGCACTAGTTTTACTGACATTATTTACTTGATGAATGGCAAAACATCAATAGAATCCATTTAGTGGACTAATTATATTTATTTATCTCAATTTTTCCCCTTGCCACATCACAAAAGCTATGTTAGCTGCTCATTCTGTAAGGCAGACAGGAAGCTGGCAGCCAGAATCAAGCAAATATACCAGCTCCTCCTCTCCCTCTCAAGGATTCCTGAGTGCTGGCAAGTATTCCTACCAGCAAGCTTTTGAAAAGGGAGCTGGATTTGGACCCTACAAGAACTGAAGTATGCTTTTAAGCTTGGCAAATAAGTATTTCCATAGAAAGCCGCAGAACCAAGTCATGAACAGTCTTTGCGGGATTTATGTGTTAAAAATACAGAAGACACACAGCGTCCAAAGTATAATTTTTGCAGTAAGTGATATTTTTGAACCATATCACAGAAAAAAGGTAATTTCTTCTACAATATCAGTAAAAATATACCAGTAAAAACACATCAGAAAAAAAATGTATCTTCTATGGCAGACGTAATGGTTTTTAGAAAAAGAAAAACAAAACCACCTAGTAAGATTTTAGAATCTAAGATGACATAAAGTTGAAGAAAGGAAGAAAGCAGCAATATTCCAACAAGACAAGGCAAAAGAAAGGACAGCTTTGCTTAAAATAAGCCACATATGCTTTATAATATCACCAGAAGATACCTGTGAGGGTTGACATTCATGATCTACTGACAGCAATGTGGTGATGTTCTACACCTACCTTTAGTGCAGATACAGATCAAACTACAAAAATATTACATCAGTAAAAAAAAAATTAACCAGTTTTTACTTTTTGTGAGTGTGTGTATTATATCTGGCTGTACTAGTTCCTTTCTGGTCCTGTAAATACTATAATCAAGGAATTTTCTTAGATGTCTTATAAAGGGATTTCATAGAAAACAATTCAATAGATTCCTTAAGAAAAGAGCTGAGTGGTGGTGGTGTACTTCTCATTTTTTAGCTTTTAATGGTATATATTTCTATTTCAGTTCCACAACTGTATGCAAGTCTTCAGTTTTAAAGCGTTCATTCTGACCAGATGATTGTTGGAGTCCCTTCCTGCCTGGCATTCTGTGATTCTGTGTGATCCTGCGACTAACAACAAGTATTTGATTACCTTCATTATAGAATCATAGGATGCACTGCATTGGAAGGTACCTCTAGAGGTCATCTAGTCCAACTGCCCTGCAGTGAGCAGGTACATCTCCAATTAGATCAGGTTGCTCAGAGCCCCATCAAGCCTGACTTTGAATGTCTCCAGGGATGGTGCCTCTACCACCTTCCTAGGCAACTTGTTCCAGTGTTCTACCATTATCATTAAGTTTTATTTTCATTCTTTATTCTTCTGTTATTTAGAAAACCTGATACAAACAGGTGACCAATTTCTGCAGTCCTGATTTTGGGGACTGTCTCATCCCATGGTTGAGCTGTCACCATAACTGCTGCTAGTGCTTGTGCCGAAAAACCCTATACTCACCAAGTGTTCCTCAAACACTGAAATTCTTCTAAAACATCTTCAAAAGTACCCAAGTGTTAGAAGACACATGTTATAATAAAGAAATCCAAGAAATTAATTCCTGGTTTCCTGTGACCTTAAACCTACATTCCTTGAGACTAGCTGAGGCAGATTACTGATGCAAAGGAGCAAAGGGAAAGTTTCAAGTATATCTTCCACACTTTCTGCTCTGTTTTACACTATTATAGAATCAAAGAAGCGTTTTGGTTGGAAAAAACCTTCAAGATTATCAAATCCAACTGTCAACCTAAGACCACATATGGCCACTAAACCATGTCCCAAAATGCCATGTCCGCACATTTCTTGAACACCCCAAGGGATGGTGACTCTACCACCTCCCTGGGCAGCCTGTTCTAATGCCTGAGCACTCTTGAAGTAAAGAATTTTTTCCTAATCTCCAACCTAAACCTCACTTAGCATAACTTGAGGCCATTTCCTCTTGGTCTGTCCCTTGTTACTTAGTTGAACAGACCAATTTCCACCTCTCTACATTCTCCTTTCAGTGAGTTGTAGAGAGCCAGAAGGTCTCCCCCGAGCCCACGTCAACACCAAACCACCACCCCAAACCAGTGCACATCCACAAAGCCAATAGCTCCTCGGTAGGTGGGCACTAAACCGATGAGAAGGAGGCGGCACAGGGCACGCCTACCCAAATGGCACGGAACTGGAGAGCCAGGGAGGAGGGAGCAGGGAAGCTGGGGAGGAGGTATAAGAGACGCTGCAGCAGTCCTGGGTCAGCGACCGGCTGCGCCAAACGGCTGTGCTATGGCAGGGACCGGGCTTACGATACCTGCTGCGGAGAGCATCCAACAGCACTGACCAGCGCTGCCCTCACGGCACCTGGGCAGGCCCAGAACAAAGCCCAGCAGTGCCTGGGACTGGCTCGGGGCTCGCTCGGGGCTGGCTAGCACCGGCGGGGGCTGCAGAGGCGGCGGGACGCGGAGCAGCGACTGAGCGGAGCCGGCAACCGGTTAGGGGCGGCTGGCAACCGACCGCGTTCTGGACGCGTTCTAAACGGGCAGCGGCGGGGAGAGCAGGGGAGAGGGGAGGAGGAGAGAAGCGGGGGAGAAGGCGAGAAGGTGGGGAGAAGGTTAGAGAAGAACGGAAGAAGAGAGGGGAAAGGAAAGCTCACACCTAAGGCTCTCCTTTTTGAAAGCAAACTTTAAAAAAACAGAACAAACCAAATAACAAGAAACAACGACGAAAATCCCACCCCAAGACAAACACCACCAATAAAAAATCCTAAACCAAAATAACCCCCAAAGCTACCAACAAGCACCAGCCAAGCCCCCAGGCTAGCTTGAGCAGTTGCTGCTACTCTACCCTGTGCCACAGCGCAGGCATCTCTGGTGGCAGAGTTCTGCAAACCTTGCAGGAACAGGTTTGGGGTGTAAAGCACCAACATCATTACTCACACACACTGATGTCTCCAAACAGAAGCCCCTGCTGAAGGATGCAGTTTAAACAGTTTCAGTAACTAGCCATGTAACTCTTTTGCAGTAATGTATTTTTTTTCCTGCAGCTTTCCTCCAGAGTCACTGAAACAAAAAAGCAGCTCTCTGAAGACTCAAGGCTTAACCAAAACAGGCCATTTTTTGCCTTGAATTTAAGTTCCAGCTGAACATTTACTACCGCAGGATTCATTTTGGGCTTCAGCAGCTCCTGCGGCAGACACAGCAAGAAATCCAGTGGCATCACAGGCCACAGCTAAGGTTAACAAGACTCTACTAGCCCAAATTTATAGGTCATGATGTGCAGAAGACAATCGCTTGTTAGGGAAAGAGCTGCCTTTCTGGAAACCAGACACTAACCATCCCATGTGTCACAACGGCCACAGCAGGTCTGCCTACAGCCACACACAATCCCTGGGAAAATCCATGTGGATCATCCTAGCAACTTGCTTTTCCTGGAGCTCCTGCAGAGGAGGCAAGGGTTTCCCTCACTGCATGGTCAGGTGGGCACTGGGGAGCAGTGAGGCCTCCTGCATATGTAGGTGAGGTCACCCAGAGGATGGATACACTCACACCTGTGATACTAAACCTGGACTTGCTGCTAAAGTGAAGATGTGATCCACCCAACCAAAAGCTCTGGCACCCTGTTCCTTCAAAGCGTTTCATCCAGCCCCTACATCTGCTGCCATAACAGAAGAGAGCACCAGCAAACCCATGAAGGTGACCAGAAATTCATAACCCAGAGTAGGCAGAGCTCAACCCACTTTGCTGTGCTTCCTCCCATGGACATGAGGGACAATGACCAAACCCTCCAAGAGTTCTCTGCTGACGCCAAAGCCATTTGTCAAGAGCAGACTTTTCTTCCAGGAACAAAGAGTAGACTGTGAAATCCAACCACCTCTAAGACAAGAGACAACTGTTTCTCTGCGAAGCATCCTGGACTATAACAACAGCACCATCCAAAAACCACTGACTTTTAGCAAGTTAAAGCAGAGGAGAAATTTTGACAGGCAGAATATTTGGCCAACAGCAATGAAAACAAGGAAGAAGGGAAGGGAAAGAGGGAAGGGGAAAAAAGTCTTTATTCATTGGTGCTCAGTGACAGGACAAGGGGAAACAGGCACAAAATGAACACAGGAAGTTCCATCTAAACATGAGAACTTCTTTAATTTCTTTAATTTAACTAATTTAAAGGTGACAGATCACTGGAACAGGCTGCCCAGGGAGATAGTGGAGTCTCCGTCTCTGGAGACATTCCAAACCTGCCTGGATCTGTTCCTGTGTGACCTTATCTAGGTGAACATGCCTTGCCAGCAATGTTGGACTTGATGATCTCCAGAGATCCCTTCCAACCCCCACCATCTGTGATTCTGTACTTCTGTGACTCGCCAGTCCCAAAGCTTCATTTTTATCTCTGAATAGTAACCACACAAATTGGTGTAGGCTCCAGTTGACACAAAAGGCCATATAAGTCAGGGCAGAAACACAGCCAAGTGCTCTTGCAAAGCAGGAAGCGGCACAAAAGACATGTTCCTGCAGCAGGGTGAGCAGTTGAACAGGAAAATTACTCCATTCTCCTTTTCACCTCTTGCTGATTGTGTCCCAGTGTCTTCTACAAAACCAGGACAATGAGGCTGTGCCTATTGCCACTGCAACCCATTCTGAAGTTCACCATGTATGTAACAAACCTTTCTCAGTCAAATTCAGTTGTAATAATCAAAAGAAGCATGGTGTGATTCTGACCTTCTACTCTGCTCTGGTGAGATCTCACCTGCAGTACTGTGCCCAGCTATGGGACCCCCAACACAAGAAGG
Source organism: Indicator indicator (assembly GCF_027791375.1). Taxonomy (NCBI): domain Eukaryota; kingdom Metazoa; phylum Chordata; class Aves; order Piciformes; family Indicatoridae; genus Indicator; species Indicator indicator. The sequence continues at coordinate 83,247,101 of NC_072010.1, forward strand.
ATATGGGCCTGCTGGAGTGGGCCATAAAGATTATCAGAGAGCTTGAGCACCTCTTCCGTTGGGACAGGCTGGGAGAGTTGGGGCTGTTTAGCCTGGAGAAGAGAAGGCTCCAGGGAAGCCTTAGAGCAGCATTCCAGTACCTGAAGGGGATGTACAAAAAAGCTGGGGAGGGACTGTTTACAAGGGCTTGTAGTGACAGGGCAAGGGGCAATGGTTTGAAACTGGAGCAGGGTCGATTTAGGTTGGATGTTAGGAGGAAGTTCTTCACAATGAGAGTGGTGAAATACTGAAACAGGGTGCCCAGACAGATGGTTGAGGCCTTGTCCCTAGAGATATCAATGTGGCCCTGGACAGCCTGATCTAGTTGGAGGTGTCCCTGCTGACTGCAGGGGGATTCGATAAGATGATCTGTGAGGGTCCCTTCCAACCTGATGCATTCTCTGAGTAATTACTACCAGTGTCAGGGGAACCATATATGGCTGCATATACGAATGAAAGATTCAGTGCCTCAATACACATTTAATAGACCACAAAATAACCTTACAAAACCCACTTTTTGAAGTTGGTCTACTTTGGTGTTCTTCAACTCAACAACAGGTGAAGACAAAATCCTCCTAACAGTTATTACCCACTGTTACTAGAAGAAGAATCAAACTAATGGCTACGGAAAGAATTTACTCAACTGCTGCTCATTCAGTACTGTTAGCTCATAAATCATGGTAATGTAATCCTTATGCATTCCATAATCAACAATGAATAGACCACATAAAAATAAAACAAGCCTGTGCAATGATCACTGACAGCAACACCACAAGACTGATAATAAATTCCTAGACACTGTCATATTTTCTGTGGAATCTAATCATGATCTCCTTTTATCCTCTCCCTCTACTAGTAGATAATATGGGTAATGCAAAAAATTAGTAAAAAGTGAGCCCATGGAGTCTGTTCCCTGCCTGAATACCATACCAGCTCCCCACATCTGGGTTAGTTTCCGAGTTATTAACCTGTTCAAGGCCAGGTTGGATGAGGCCTTGGGCAACCTGGTCTAGTGGAAGGTGCCCCTGCCCATGGCAGGGGGTTTGGAACTAGATGATCTTGAAGGTCCCTTGCAACCCAAACCATTCTATGATTCTATGAAAATAAAATACATATTAAAGCAGCAACGTGTTGTCAAAGTACGCTGGATGTCAAATTAGGCATAACCCAAGAAAGTACATGGCATGCCAGGGCAGAGCAGAATTTGGTTAAAAAAGATGGATATAAATAGAAGAAAAAAAGAAACGACTGTGTACCCATTTCTCAGTTAGATTTGGGTTTCTCTTCTTTCTCCAGAAAGCATTTTAAGCATCAGGAGTGAGCTTTTAATGCAGACTAGATTCATAGGGAAAGGACCTTGAAGATCACGTAGTTCCAACCCCTCTGCCATGGGCAGGTACAACCTCCACTTAGACCAAATTGCCCAAGGCCTCATCCAGTCTGGCCTTTAATACCTCTAGTGAGGGATTCCTTGCTGCAATGGTTTGCTTTGATAACAGAAGGAGGGGAGAGAGCTAAAGGAACATCAACTCTTTTTTTGGAAACAGCACTATCTCTCAGAACTCTCCAGATCCACCTAAAATCCTTTTGGGCCTATTAAAATTTGCAGTGACTTGAAAAACAGATGTGCTAGCTCAAAACACATTTTTCAAGTGCCATCTAGTGGTTATTGTCATTTTTCTTTCAACTTGGTATTTACTTTCTCAATTAAAAAACCCCACACTGTTATTTATTCTTCATACTCTTTTTATGTGACTCTTGGTCTTGCAATGGTAAGTAGATGCTTAAACTTAAGCCTAAGCTTAAGCATTGCCTTGGATTGTATTTGGACCAGAAGACAGTTGATTTCAGGACTATGGAATTAAAAGAAAAAAGAAAAACATATTAATCTTATCCTTAAAAACAAAGGTATAAATGTCAGTTCATTATTTAGAACTTTTTCAGCAATCACTTGGCCAGGGACTCAGCTTTTTGTGCTCTTAAGGAATATAGAAGCTGTGGAGAGCAGCTGCCTTTTCACTCAAGGTTCTGTTATTCTTAGATTTTTTTTGTTTGATTGTTTGTTTAATAAAGCACTTGTACAACTCAAAAATATGGAGTAAAATTGTCAACTGGAAGAGCTGCAGTCAGAAATTATTCATACAATCATAAAATGGTTTGGGTTAGAACAGGGGCCTTAAAGATCATCTAGTTCCAACTCCCCTGCCATGGGCAGGGACATCTTCCACTAGACCAGGCTGCTCAAGGCCCTCATCCAGCCTGGCCTTGAACACCTCCATGGAGGGGGCATCTACAACCTCCCGAAGCAACCTGTTCCAGAGTCTCACCACCCTTATTGTTGCCAAAAGCAGAGAATTTCAGCCTGCACTGCTTCACTCTATCTCCTTTTGGCAAGATTTTCTGGAGAATCAAGAAAGCACCAAAGAACCATAAATACTGTAGGGAGAAGTTCTTTTAGTAAGAGACATTATTTAAACGTTGGATTGTCATTTTTGTTTTATACTACCACCTATTTTAAAGCCCCATTTTTTAACTGACAGTCAAAGAAGAAGTGACTTCATGAAAAAAACTCCCACAGTTTGGCTCCAGATGGGTGCTGAAAGCTGCTTCTATACTTCTCCACAGGTAAAAACCAAAAAACAATAAACCACAGGTAAAAACCAAAACAATAAACCTCCAGTCAACATTTAAAAGCCACTTCACAAGCAAACCACACCTCAAACAAGATTGGATAGTTAAGATTACACATAGGCATTATGGTTTTTATCTTTATGTCAACAGATTAAAAAAAAGAGGAAAATACTGGTTTTCCCAGTTCTTTTGATCACTACTGAGGATCTTTGTTGATAGCTTAACACATCTAAAATTGAGTTTTTGTGAATGCCTCTGAAATTTTATGAGTTTTATAAAATGTCTTCTTACGCTTATGTAAATATTCCTAGATGGAAATACAGACATATTTTGCTTAGACAAGATGTATCTACATCTAACTACACACATGTGAGATTGTAAACTCAAGGTTTTACATACTCTGCCACCAACCAAGGAAAAACTTCATCTGTGTCCACAGATCAGCCAAAATACAGAATCATAGAACTGCTTCAGGTGGAAAAGACCTCCAAGATCATCAAGTCCAGCCATTGACCTACCACCACCATGGCCATTAAATCATGTCACAAAGTGCCATGGCCACACATTTCTTGAACACTTCTGGGGTCGGTGACTCCACCACCTCCCTGGGCAGCCTGTTCCAATGCCTGACCACTCTTGGAAAGGAATCTTTCCTAATATCCAACCTAAACCTCCCCTGGCACAATTTCAGGTCATTTCTTATCATCCTATCTAGGGATATTAGGGAGAAGAGACCAACCCCCACCTCACTCCAGCCTCCTTTTAGGGAGTTGTAGAGAGCAATGAGGTCTCCCTTCATCGTCCTCTTCTCTGGATTAAATGAATAGTAACAGATGAGTAATAGTTAAGAATACCTAAAAACGGAAGATATTTTCCCACCTCCTCCCACTTCGAAGTGTGTTACCAGTTGCCTGTAACAATAGCAGGTAGAGCACACACATTGAAATCCTACTTGAAGTTGCTACTGGAGTGCAGCATTGGGCTTGTTTGATAAGAGCTGCTGCATCAGCCTTCAGAAGGTGTTTGCTGAAGAGGCTGAGTGTTGCCAGACATTGCAGAGACGTCTTCATTTGAATAAACACTTGAGAAGTCACAGAGGCTTTTCAGTACTAATTGACACTTGTATTTCAGCTTGTCTTTTCTAGATCTCCTTGTCTAACTCTCTACCTTCCCTTCCTCCTTTTGTTGCTCTGCTTTGCGGTTCCCTGGGCTGCTCAGCTCCTGCTCTTCAAATGGTCATGCTCAAGTGCCTTGCTCTGACTGCCCCCTCTGTAGCTACAAGGGGCTGATGTATGACTCTTTCCTCCTTGCTGTTGGGGCATGAACTCAAGACTTGGAGCATGGAACATAGGCATTACCACAGCTTCTACAAGGCAATGTACAAACAGAGTGGGAAACAGAAGGGAATCAAGCTTGCCCACCAGTCAATGTTATGTCAAATCACAGAGCAAGCACATTTCAGAGCACTTAAGTAATTTAGAAAACGTAGCAATGACAAAATCTTAATGCACCATCTTTAACTAAAATGAAAAAGCAAATTTTTCAATTTATTAAAAAAAAAGTCTCAAAATGTTTATTTTCATTAGACAACTACTTTTACCTCATTGGAGCTAATTAATTATTAATTGCAGTTACTAATTGATGCACAAAAGTACATGTCTGCCCTCTAGTGACTACAATATGCAAATTGAGTAATTAGTTACAGTAGAATCTTCACAGAATCATGGAATGGTTTGGTTTGGGAAGGGACCTTAGAGATCATTGAGTTCCAATGCACCTGCCGTGGGCAGGGACACCTCCCACTAGACCAGGTTTCTCAAGGACTCATCCAACGTGTCCTTAAACACCTCCATGGAGTGGCCATCCATGACCTCCCTGTGCAACCTGTTCCAGTGCTTCCAGACCCTCACAGTAAAGAATTTCTTTTGTTCGAAGGAAATTATTTCTTCACAGATAACTGTATTGTAAAAGCAAACATTTGGCATCCCTAAGTTACAGGTTAAGGCCAAGAATGCTAAAACACTATCAGATAAGTCATTCTTATTTCATAGAATGATTTGCATTGGAAGGGACCTTGAAGATCATCTAGTTACAACCCCCCTGCCATGGGCAAGGACACCTTCCGAGGTTACTCAAGGACCCATCCAACCTGGCCTTGAACACCTCCAGGCAAGGGGCATCCACAACTTCCCTGGGCAACCTGTTCCAGCATCTCACCACCTTCATACCGAAGAATTTCTCCCTAATATCCAATCTAAATCTCCCCTCCTCAAGGTTCAATCCATTCCCCGGTTGGGAATTCCAAATGGTTGTAATTAGCACTGTGCTAGAATGAGAGGGTTCAGCTGCCCACTGCATCGCTATGATGTTCAGACTTCAGGATGAAGTTGTGATATAGCTTAGAGACCACACTCATCACTTCACCTTGACTGACCTGCCATCAATTTTTTTTAAATAGCTGAAACTAATTCCCAGCTGCTAAGGAAGAACCAGGGTGTATCAAAGGGTGACATGAAACTTCTGGCCTCCTGCTGTAGTACAGTGTTGGGCAGCAAGTAAAATCCCTGGCCAGAGTTTGATGGAATCAAGAATCACAGAATGTTTTTGGTTAGAAAAGACCTCTAAGATCATTGAGTCCAATCATTATCTTACTCTACCAAGTGTGGTGCTAAACCATGTCCCTCAGCACTCTATCTCTTGTGTTTCTTAAACATCTCCAGGGATGGGGATTGTATGTAGAGAATGGCTGTTCCTTTTCTAAAACTTGCTGGAGGTTTCTTAACAGGAACTTCCCAAAGCTGGCAGACTTGTAACTTCTGCTTACTACAGTCCTAAAGTTATTTCTAGCCCTTTAATTTTAGCACCTACACCAAGCATTTAACATAGAAAATATTCAATTTGGCCACTCTCCTTCAGGCAAGCATGAGAATTATCCCAGGCTTGGACAAGTCAGGCTGAAACAGAGCCAGAGGAGGGATCAGTATATGAAGTCGTGTACAAGAAGAAGTTGTGGGCCACCAGGCCATGGTGCCATGGGACACTAAGTTGATTTTTCCCCCAAACCAAGTCCTCCTTACCTCTTCTGTAGAAAGGTATAAACATATAAATATCTTCCATGAAATACAGAAGGACAGATTGAGAGAGTTTAGATTCTTCAACCTGAAGAAGGAAAGGCTATCTAGGGAGACCTTATAGCTACATTTCAGTATCTGAAGGAGACCTACAGGAAGGCTGGGGAGGGATGTTTTTAGAAGGGCTCGCAGTGATAGGATGAGGGGCAGTGGGTTGAAACTGGAGCAGGGTAATTTAGATTGGACATTAGAATGGAAGTTCTTCACAATGAGAGTGGTGAAACACTGGAACAGGTTGCCCAGAGATGTAGTGGAGGCCCTGTCCCTGGAGACATTCAAGATCAGACTTGATGTGGCCCTGGGCAGCCTGATCTACTTGGAGGTGTCCCTGCTGACTACAGGGGAGTTGGACTATGTGACCTGTAGAGGTCTCTTCCAACCCAGTGCATCCTATGATTCTATAATGAAGGTAATCAAATACTTGATGTCAGTCACAGAATCACACAGAATCACAGAATGCCAGGCAGGAAGGGACCCCAAGGATCATCTGGTCACAATGAACACTTCAAAAATGAAGACCTGCATACGGTTGTGGAACTGAAGTAGATGACCTTTGAGGGTCCCCTCCAACCTGATGCATTCTGTGATTCTGAGAAGTAGCGATACAAAAATGCCCTTTTCTGATTCAGCAGATAACCTCCCGCCAGATCTCACTTTAAGAACAGCAAGAGTTGTGTGGGTTCTCAGCACCACTGCCAAGCCAGCAGAACCACAAGTGATGAAGAGATCACAGCCTCAGGTCTGCGTCCCCACAGCCACCTGCCAGATTTGGTCTGCAAGACCAGTTTCTGTGTCTGTGACCCATTTCCCTTTCTCTCATACTCATCAGACCACAAGGATAGCAGAGCTGCTAGAAAAGGCAGAGCCAGGCCTAAAAGTAACTTTATCAAGCAGAGTAAAACCCTAGAAGAAGTCAGTGAACTCTGCTATCCCCAGCTAAGTTGAGCAGGGCAAACACTGCGCATTCCAATCATTCTTCCAGCTTTTTCATTCAGCAGATTTGTCACAGAAACCCAACCCCCACAGCCAGCCTCCAGCCTAACAAGCCTTTTACAAAGAGTAAGGCTGAATTTCACAGGAATTGCTGGACGCTCTCTTCCACTTCCTCCTGTCCTGATACCACAGTAAGTCAACACACCAGCCACATTCAAGCCACAGTTCTAGTTTTGAATAAGTATTCTGTTGGAATGCTTTTGGTGAGACACTGGACTAGGCTGCCCAAGGAGGTCATGGATGCCCCCTCCATGGAAGTATTCAAGGCTTGGTTGGATGAGCAACTTTGAGCAACCTGGTCTAGTGTACAGTGTCCTTTCCCATGGTAGGAGAGTTGGAACCAGATGACCTTTAAAGTCCCTTCCAACTCAAACCATTCCATGAATCTGAATCTATGAATGGATGGGATGGACAGACAAGTGTGCAAAATCACTGCAACGCTCCTGTGTCTGGAATTATAATCAGTTTATTTTATATTATATGTATATATACCAAATATTTTATGCTATTTATATATTATTTATTTAGAATCATGGAACTGTTGAAATTGGAAGAGACATTTGAGACCATCAAGTCAAACTGCTTGTCTACATCTCACAATCCCACCACCACTGCTAAGCCACTACCACTAAATACAGTATTATTTATAAATTAATTTCTTTATGAAATTTATATATAAATAAAATTAATGTTTTATTTACTAAATATGTAACAAATTTAATAGCCAGATATTTAATCAACTGAGAAACTGTGACTCGAGATGCTTAGTGCTTGGGAGGACAATTTATCATTCAAGGCTCATTTGGCTCAACAGGATTTTTATCCTTTTTCAACTCTCGTTTAAATGATGAAAATAAATGAGGAAAAGCACGAATATGCTCTCATAACTGGAAGAAAGAGACAAAAAGGATAAAATCTTCTCCATGGTTTTCGTTTGAAATCATCTGACCTTAGCATTAAAAAAAATTAAAGCTCTTTCTCAAAGAGTGAAAAACTGTACAGTGAAGAGAAACAATATGACTATCAATTCTTTGTAATCCTACAGAATATTATTAAATACTGAATGATGATGCATAAGCCAAAAAAAAAAGGAAGTCTAAAAAACTATTTTTGTTAAATTTTCTCACGTGAAGTCTTTAAACAAACAAACAAGCAAGCAACCAACCAACCAAGCAAGCAACCAAAAAACCACTGAAGAAACAATTTCAGGCCATTTCCTCTCATTCTATCACCTCATACCAGGGGGAAGAGACAAACTGTCCCCTCACTCCAACCTCCTTTCAGGGAGTTGTAGACAGCAATATGGTCTCCCCTCAGGCTCCTCTTCTCTAGACTGAACAATTCTGGGTCCCTCAGCTGCTGCTCAGCAGACCTGTACTCAATCCCCTTGTCCAGATCATTGATGGAGATATTAAAGAGAACTGGCCCCAGCACTGAGCCATGCAGAACACCGCTGGTGACTGGCCATCAACTGGATTCAACTCCATTCCCAACATGTACCAAATACATTGCAGGCAATACATTTGTTCCCAGTTAGTTCAGACCTCAGCTGTTTTTCACAAGCTCTACGTATCCCCACACTGTTGTGTACATTGAGAATCCTGTGTGCATCTCCCAGATCAGTCTTTCTCTGAAAGCCAGTAGCTATACAATACTGAGAGCAGCAGGATTAATCCACATACAAAAAGGTTACAGTCAAGGCTGGGAAAAAAAAAAATTGTTTCCCCAACAGAGCCAGTGCATCTGTAGCCATCGATATCTTCAGTACATCATCTCTGACAGAGCCAGAGTAAAACTTCACAGATGCACAGATTCATAGAACAGTTAGGGTTGGAAAGGAACCTCAAAGATTATCTAGTTCCAACTCCCTCCTACTAAGACCAGGTTGCTCAAGGCCTCATTGAACCTGGCCTTTAACAACCTTCAGGGAGCGAGCATCCATGACATCTCTGGGCAACCTGTTCCAGTATCTCACCACCCTAACTGTCAAGATTTTCCTCCTAATATCCAGTCTGAATCTCCCCTCTTTCAGCTCAAACCCACTGCCTCTTGCCCTATCACTTGCAAAAAGTCCCTCCCCAGCTCGCCTGTAGCCCCCTTCTGTAGGCCCCTTCAGGTAGTGGAAGGCAGGTCTCCCTGGAGCTTTCTCTTCTCCAGACTGAAGAGATCCAACTCTTTCAGCCTGTCATCATAGGAGAGGTGCTCCAGCCCTCTGACCATCTTCCTGGTCTCTTCTGGACCCGCTCCAGCAGGTCCATGTCTCTCTTGTGTTTGGGTCCCCATAGCTGGATATAGTACTACAGGTAAGGTCTCATCAGAGCAGAGGGGCAGAATCACCTCTCCTGACACTTCTTTTGATGCAGCCCAGAATGCCATTGGCCTTCTGGGCTGCAAGCGCCCATTGCTGGCTCATGTCCAGCTTCTCACCCACCAGCATGCCCAAGTCCTTTTCCATAGGGATGCTCTTGATCTCTTAATGCCCCAGGCTGGATTGATATCCTTTTCCCAACAGCTCACGTGGAAGTTACAGTGTGTTCTGAGAACATGACCTGGCCAAGTACTTGTATCATCTCATCATTAACTGTAATTACTCCAGCATCATTTAACCATTAACCTGTATTTGCAGACTGAATTTGTTGAGCACCATGTCCCTTCACTCCCCAATGCTCTCCAATCAATTGTGCAGCTATAGTCCTTATCAGAGTGGTGAACTAAACCAGTTTTTGTAGGGGTGAGAGGAAAAACCACAGATATATTGTTATTATATAAACATCTTTAAATAAAAAATGATAGATTTTTAATAAAGCTGTCTCAGGCAATCAAATAAATGAACACAGGACTACTAATTTTTTTATGCACGCTTGCAGCCCAGAAGGCAAATGGCATCCTGGGCTGCATCAAAAGAAATGTGGCCAGCAGGTTGAGAGAAGTGATTCTGCCACCCTGCTCTGCTCTGGTGAGACCTCACCTGGACTGCTGTGTCCGACCACAGGACCCCCAGCACAAGAGAGACATGAACCTGCTGGAGTGGGTTCATAGAAGGGCCACAAAGATGATCAGAGAGCTGGAGCACCTCTCTTATGGGGACAAGCTGAGAGAGCCAGGGCTATTCAGCCAGGAAAAGAGAAGGCTCCAGGAAGACATTAGAGCAGCATTCCAGTACTTGAAGGGGGCTACAGGAAGCCTGGGGAGGACTGTTTAGAAGAGCCTGTAGTGATAGTGTAAGGGGCAATGGTTTGAAACTGGAGAAGGGTAGATTTAAGTTGGACATCAAGAGGAAGTTCTTCACAATGAGAGTAGTGAAATACTGGAACATGGTTGAGGCCCCACCCCTGCAGACATTCAAGATCAGTCTTGACGTGGCCCTGGGCATCCTGATCTATGTGGAGGTGTCCCTGATCACTGTAGGGAGTTGGACAAGATGACCATTCACAAGATGGTGACACAAGGATGTCCTTTTCAACCTGACACATTCTGTACTCCTGTATGTTTCAAGCTTTCAGGACAAAAACCCTCCGGTTGCCAATTCTTGCAGCTAAAACAGCATAAGAAAAAAACTTGCACCAAGGCAACTCTTTAAGCTTCCACACGGATTTTCTTACTATGCCTGATCTATGTACATGTCTGTCAGACAGGAAAGAAAGCATACTTTGAGTCTCCATCGCAGCATAAATGTCATTTAGTTTTCTTCAGAATAATGAATTTAGTTTTCTTCAGCATAATGAATGCATTGTTAACATATTTGTAAAGCATTTACAGTAACATTCAGCTGTTTTGACTAAAATCATACAACAATAGGGTGTAGAGAACACTATTCAGTATTTACTACCCATCCTAGTTGTATGGATACCAACAGAAGACCAAGGATGACTGCAGAACCATTGTGTTTACAAAATTATGCATATTGAATCTAGGGCTGTTTTATGATGTTGGGTTTTTTTTGGTTGGTTTGGTTTTGGGATGGGTTTTCTTTGTTTGACTGTTGGGGTTTTTTTTGGGGGGGGGAGGGTTTGTTTTGGGTTTTTTTGGTGTGTGTTTTGTTTTTAAATGAGTAACACTTAGCAGGTTTGTGTAATACTATCCACAGAACCTGCTCTGAATTCTGTCATAGACTGAGGTGTTACAGACCTCTAGCAACTTTACAAGAAGTGCTTGATGCAGAAATACACCACAAGATCATAAAATGGTTTGGGTTGGAAGGGACTCTGAATATCAGTGAGAATATCAAAAAGGCAAAAACCCAGCTAGAACTCAACCTGGCCACTGCTGTGAGGGACAATAAAAAAGGTTTTTTATAAATACATTAAGAACAAAAGAAAGCCAAGGAAAATGTACACCCTTTATTGGATGCAGAGGGGAACACTGCTATCAAGGATGAGGAAAGGACTGAGATACTTAATGCCTTCTTTGCCTCAGTCTTTAATATTCAGACCTCTTATTATGAGGTTATTCAGCCTCCTGATAGGGATGGAGTGCAGCATCGACTCCCCATAACCCAGGAAGAAGCAGTTAACAACCTGTTACACCACCTGAACACTCACAAGTGTCTATGGGACTCATCCAAGAGTGCTGAGGGAGCTGGCAGAGGTGCTCACCAAGCCACTCTCCATCACCTATCAGCAGTCCTGATTAACAGGAGAGGTGACAAACAATTAGAGGCTTGCCAACATGACACCCATCTCCAAAAGGGTTGGAAGGAGGGTCCAGGCAACTACAGGGCTCAGTACCAGGGAAGATTATGGAGCAGTTCATCTTGGGTGCACTCACACAGAAGTGTGCAGGTTAACAGTGAGGTCAGGCACAACCAGCATGGGTTCAGGAAAGGCAGGTCCTGCTTGACCAATCTCATTTCCTTCTATGCTCAGGTAACCTGCCTAGTGTATGAGGGAAAGGCTGTGGACGTTGTCGACCTGGACTTTAGTAAAGCCTTTGACACTGTCTCCCACAGCACTCTTCTTGAGAAACTTGTAGCCCATGGCATAACCAGGTGGACTCTTCACTGGATTAAAACCTGGCTGGATGGCTGGGCCCAAAATGTTATGGTAAATGGAGTTAAATCCAGGTGGCAGCTGGTCACAAGTGGTGTCCCCCAGGGCTCAGTATTTGGTTAAGTTCTGTTTAATATCTTTATCAATGATCTGGACGAGGGGATCAAGTGCACCATCAGCATCTACAGCCAGCACTAAACTGAGCAGGAGTGTTGATTGAACGCGAGGGTAGGAAGGCAGTGCAGAGAGATCTGGGCAGGTTAAATTGATGGGCTGAGGTCCACAGAATGAGGTTTAATAAGACCAAGTGCCAGTCCTGCTCTTCAGTCACAATAACCTCAAGTAATGCTACAAGCTTGGGGAAGAGAGGCTGGAAAGCAGCCTGGTGAAAAAGGATCTGGGCGTGCTAGTGGATGGCCAGCTGAATAGCAATCAACCCAGGGGCCAAGAAGGCAAACAGCATCCTGGCCTGTATCAAACCCAGTGTGTCCAGCAGGGGCAGGGACGTGACTGGGTCCCCTGTACTTGGCCCTGGTGAAGCCACAGCTGGAATACTGTGTTCAGTTCTGGGTGCCACAGTATAGGAAAGGCAGTGAGGTCCTGAGCATGTGCAGAGGAACAAGGCTGGTGAGAGGTTTGGAGGGCACATTGCATGAGGAACGGCTGAGGGAGTTGGAGTTGTTTAGTCTAGAGAAGAGAAGGCTAAGGGGAGATCTTACTGCTCTCTAGTACTGCCTGACAGGAGGTTGTAGTGAGGCTGGTGGTGGTCACTTCTCTCAAGTAACTAGGGATAGGACAAAAGGAAATGGGCTTAAGTTGTTCCAGGGGAGGTTCAGATTGGACGTTAGGAAAAACGTCTTTACTGAGAGAGTGGTCAGGTGCTGGAACAGGCTGCCCAGGGAGTGACCATTGCTGCAGGTATTCAAGAAGCATGGAGATGTGGCACTTCAGGATATGGGTTATTGGCCATAGTAGTTGAGTTAGGGTTGGACCCAATGATCTTAAACGTCTTTTCCAATCTTAATGATTCAATGATTCTAATTCCACTGTAACAGGCTGATCAAGGCTTCATCCAACCTGACCTTGCAGGCCTCAAGGAAGCAGGCATCCACTATCTCCCTGGGCAGCCTGCTCCAGAGATAAACTGAGCTAACCTGTCAATCACACAGAAGGAAGTGCTATTATATCCAAATAAACCCCAAGCACTGCATTTCAAGTCTGGTTTGCTGCTTGTTCACTTTGGAGAGGGAAAACCAGAAATTATTTAGAAAGTCACAGGTATCAGCTGGTTACCATTAGGACTCCAGTTCCATGTCGGATCTGCTGCAGCCCATCTTGGGCTATAAAAGCCTTGATACAAGCAGGTAATCTCTTTGGAAACTCACATCTACAGCTTTCAACTGCTTGAGAAAGACTCCTGGCTGCCAGCCTGGCTAAGTTTGAGATGTTACTCTGAGGTCTCCAGCACCATCTTATGCAGAGTTTTTGCTGCAGTCTCAGGAAACTAGGCTTTAATAAATAAATAAATAGGCTTTAATAAATAAATAAACCTTCTTTATCTGCCTTACTACACATGCAAAAAGCAAAGGTGTTATCTTGTCCAGCACACTAGTACAACCCTTAAACAGATTCAGTTGTTATTCATCTGGAAATGCTATGCTGAGAAGGAGACAGGGTGAGATTCTCACTGACTTTGAAGGATTCTCAATAAACCAGTGAAATCACCGAATGGTTTGGGTTGGAAGAGACTTAAAAGATCATCTAGTTCCCAGCCCTCTCAGCCTTCCACTAGACCAGGCTGCTCAAGGCCTCATCTAGCCTGGCCTTGAATACCTCCAGGAGGGAGGCATCCACAAGCTCTACCTGTTCCAGTGTCTCCTCACCCTCTCTAGAATTTCTTCCTAATATTCAGCCTAACCCCCCCCTTTTGCAGCTCAAAGCCATTGCCCCTGTCACTACATTGTCCTGTCATTACAAGCCCTTAAAAGTCCCTTCTCAGGTCTCCTACAGTACTGGAAGGCTGCTGTAAGGTCTCCCCAGAGTCTTCTCTCCAGCCTGAACAGTCCCAACTCTCCTAGCCTGTTCTCACAGGGGAGGTGTTCCAGCCTTCTTATCATCTTTGTGGCCTCCTCTGGACCCACTCCAGCATGTCCACATCCTTCTTGTGTTTGGGGCCCCAGAACTGGATGCAGTGCTCCAGGTGGGGTCTCATGAGAGCACAGCAGAGAGGCAGAATCACTTACTTGTCCAGTGTCACCCTAAAATGAGGTATCAGTACTGAGAGCTACTATTTAAGTATTTCATCACTCTCTTCCTGTAGGTTTCTTGCTTTGAAGGCCAGGAGGTATAAGAAAGGTGGTAGGAGCTTGGTCACTCTGGTAAGGGAAGAATGCTTGTGCACTGTGGGGTGGCCTCAGCAGCTGCTGCCCTGCAACAGGCTGTTACACCAAATCAAATTCTCAGCAGTACAAAAAGCATTCACCCTAACGCAGCTTTGAGAGGATGAAGGAATCTAATCCTAGAGGGAACTCCTGTGCCCACGTACAATAGAGATCCCACCCACACCCAAGCAAGTTTCTGGATGCTCATCAAAGAACATACCCTCTGCAGAACAAATGCTAAATCCACCCGCCTAAGAGCTGTGTCAATATTGGCACTAGGATATGAAACCCAACTTCTAAACTGGTGCTGGGAAAGGCTCCAGCTGTCAGAAACTTCCTGAATCCATAAGTGCAACATTTCCTGCACTTCAGTCAACAGCAATGCAGGTACAGCCCTCTGCGAAATGCAAGGCTAAGGCAGGAAAATATTCTGGAGTTTTGCAGAACCACTTAGAAGCTGCAGGAGCTGTCTGAAGCCTCATTCAGTTTACAGTTCTCTAACACAATCCAGAAATTAAAAAGGCAAGCTTCTCCAAAGACATCTGCAGACAGTCCTCAAAAGGAGTACAGCTTTATAACTGAATCTTACTACATAACTAAATGCTTCTATTTGAGGATAAAACTATTAAAAGAGGGTTAGAAATATATGAAGCTTTACTCAAGGTTGGACCGAATGATCCTTGAGGTCCCTTCCAACCAGGCATTCTGTGATTCTGTGATCTTATCCAGTAATTTGTGTATGTAAAACTGCTGTACCAAACTTATCTCAAACAAATTCATTCAAAAAGTTTCTCAGGCTCTCAAGGACTTTGGTTTGTGGTTTTTTTATTGTATTTATTTAGAGAAAAAAAACACAACAAAAGTCTCATTTTCTGCCTCACACTGACCATTCTCAGCATTCCCTCAGAGAATCAGATTTCATCAGGTTGGAAGGGAGCCTCAAAGGCCATCTTGTCCAACCTTCTGCAGTCAGCAGGGACATCTCCAACTAGATTAGGCTGCCCAGGGCCACAACAAGTCTGATCTTGAATGTCTCTAGGGATGGGACCTCCACCAGCTGTCTGTTCCCGTAGTTCATCTGTCTCATTGTGAAGAACTTTCTCCAAATGTTGAACATAAATCTCCCCTGCTCCAGTTTTGAACCCTTCCCCTGCAACTAATCGCTGCAAGCCCTTCTAAGCAGTCCCTCCTCAGCCTTTCTGTAAGTCCCCTTCAGATCCTGAAATGTAGCTCTAAGGTCTACCTAGAGTCTTCTCCAGGCTGAACAGCCTGTCCCCATAGTAGAGGTGTTCCAATTCTCTGATTATCTTTGTGGCCTCCTCTGGACCTGCTCCAGCAGGTTCATGTCTCTCTTGTGTTGGGGGTCCCATAGCTGGACACAGCACTCCAGGTGAGGTCTTACCAGAGCAGAGCAGAGGGGCAGAATCACCTCTCTCAACCTGCTGGCCACACTCCTTCTAATGTAGCCTAGGATGCCATTGGCCTTCTGGGCTGCATGTGCCCATTGCTGGCTCACGTCCAGCTTGTCACTCACTAGCACCCCCCAAGTCCTTCTCTGCAGGGCTGTTCTCAATCTTATCATCCCCCAGCCTGGAGTGGTACTGAGCATTGGCCTGACATAGATGCAGGACCTTGCACTTCATTTCATTGAACCTCAGGAGATTCTCCTCAGCCCAGTTCTCCAGCCTGTCTAGGTCTTTGCATAACACCTAACATTCCAAACTACGCCAACTGACCATTCTAAAAATTCACTATGCTAAGGGCAGGAACAAAGAAGTATCCGAGGGACTAGTTGTTCTACCCACAATGATAGTTGATGAACAACAAAGAAACAATAAGCTAAGCACATAAGCATGAGTCCTGTGAGCCATAGGTCTGCAGAGGGATGAGCACATTGAGCTTACCCTTCTCCCTGCCAGTTCATTCATAGAATCATAAAATGGTTTGGGTTGGAAGAGAACTTAAAGATCATCTAGTTCCAATTCCCCTGCCATAGGCAGGGACACCTCCCACTAGGCCAGGTTGCTCAAAGCCTCATCCAACCTAGCCTTGAACCACTCGAGGGAGGGGTCATCCATGAGCTCCCTGGACAAGCTGTTCTGGTGTCTCTTCAGCCACTGGAGGAAAGATGTTAAACTTAAAACATCCACTGCCACTTGTGCTCCCAGCTGCTGCAGCAGCTCAACTGACTCCTGCAATGCCAGATGCCCCAGCAGCTAACTGCATACAGCCCAGCACTGAGGGCCTAGGAGAAGCAGAAGAGGGACCAGGCAGAAGCTGGAGGAGATAGGACCAGCACACATGCACACACATGAACGCCTCCTCCTTTGCACAGCTGTAAATGAAATTAAGATGCTCATGTCACTGCCAGATTAGCTCAAACATGGTCGGTTTCCAATCCAGCTCATGCATCTCACTCAGATCCATGCTATATGCTGCTTTCTATTCACATCTACAACCATCCCTGACAGCAGCACCTAAAGTAGTCTAATCCATCAACAAAACACTTTCAAGAGTGAGGATTTAATGGAAGACTAGGGGGATTAGGACTTTTTCCCTTTCATTTTGTGTTTTACTAGTCTCATATTGACATGCTGCAGTACAATTTTATTTGCCTTGCTGTACATCAGAGACTAAAAAGCACCAAATTTACCCAAACTAAGTAAGATTGAATAGATGGGGGTTGGACAAGATTTTGAGGGCCCCTTCCAACCTGATGTAAACTGTGAATTTGTACTTACCTTCCTCCTTACTCTTACCCCTGAACCTTCCTCCTTGACCTTTCAATTAAACAAGGTAAGGGATCTCCTTAAACTATGGCTTTAAAATACATAGATAAAAATACGGAAATCTCAGAAAGCAAGTTAAACAGAACATTAAGTATAACAATAAAATAATGAAGCAGCAGCGAGAAGGATGGAAATTATTTGAGCAAATGCAAAAATAAAATCCATTTCTCTATTTCAGTATTTCTTCTCATGAGTTTTGTCATACTTCATTTAAAAATCATTAGCCTAGGTTTTAAATTCTGGGTTATGCAGTTTCCCTTTAGACCAGGATGAAATTGCTTACGTATGGCTTTTAAAAGGTTAGAAATCCCAAAGTCCTGGGGCAGAAAAGAAGCTAGGGAGGAAGGGAAGGATGTCTATGTATGTTGAAGTCTGCATATTTTGAGGAGAGGTTTTTGCCTCTATATTTAACAATGCTTAAAAAAAACCTCTCTATTAAATACACAATTAGTATGCGTAAAGTTAACTGGAAATCCCATACAACATCTGCTTTTATATTGTATCTTTGTGATACATCCAAAGAACTAAACCCCACACACAGACAGATTTAGGTGAAGAAAATTCTAGTCCTGGTTTGCAAAGAACCAACCCAGAACTGCATTTTTGGCAGCTAATTCAGAGAGGGTTTTGTACTCGTCAACAGGTCTTAAGTTGTACTCGATGATCTTAAAGGTCTTTTCCAACCTTAATCATTCTATGGTTCTATGTAAGTGAGAAAATTTAGCTGAAGAAAACTTCCAAACATGCTTGAAGTGGAAAGGTTGGTACACTTACCCTTACTTAAAAGCACATACACACTCTTAACTGGTATTAACTTTACACATGGGACTAACATTTTTTACTTACCATGAACCCTGAAGCACTCAAACATTGTCATTTCAAAGAAGAATACAAAAATCCTCACATACCAAGCCATAGTTCATGGCCAAGTCTCATCTTCATGACACTAGCATCTGACAAAAGCAGTAAAGTAGGAAACAAGTACACATCAGCCACGTGCACTGTTGTTTTATACAGCTCATACTTTGCACCACAAACAGGTCATACTTAAGAGCATCTAGTTAGTCATGTATTTTTATTTCTGAGATATAATAATGTCAGAGAAACCCACAGAGAACTACAATACCACTTCATCATTTAATTACCTTGATAAGGTCTGTACTAGATGCTTAGTACGGACCTTGGCAAAACGTGTTTATGAACCTGAAGCATCATTTACTCTGTCTCTAAATGACAGGAAGATTATTTAATGCTGAGCACTGCAGGGTGAGCAGACCCTCTGAGTATGCAGTGAAATCTGTAGGGACTTGGTGAACACTCTGCTTGAGCTTTAATGTCAAGATTTTTTCCATTCTAACAGGATTCATCCATCCATATTCAAGATGCAAAGAGGCAGCAAAGACAGAGTTATATTGCTGCTGGTTTTGGGGGTTTGTGAATTTTCTAATTTTTATTTTGTGTTGGTTTTGGTGGGGTTTTGTTTGTTTGGGGTTTTTTATTGGTGAGGTTTTGTGGGTTGCCTTTTTCCCCCCCAAACTTACAAAATAGGAATTGTAACAGCAGAGCTCAACATAAAACCAGGTATGGCTTTAGTCTAGACAAGTAGTCTACTTGTCGTACAACAAGTAGTACGACTCGCAACATTAGCTTCTTCACATATCTGTTAGCTCAATAAATCTATCCTGACCTTAAGGGGGTCACAACCTTTGTTTACAGATTCATAGAATGATTTGGTTTGAGAAGAAACCTTAAAGATCATCTGGGCAGGGACACCTTCCACTAGACCAGGTTGCTCAAGGCCCTGTCCAGCCTGGCTTTGAACCCCTCCAGGGAGGAGGCATCTATGACCTCCCCAGTCAACCTGTTCCAATGTCTCACCACCTCCACTGCAAAGAATTTTTTCCTAATTTCTTGTTCAGCAATTGCTTTTAAAAGTACCCATCAACAAGCCTCACAAACTAGTGATTTTAGAGCTATACTGTCCTGTAACTACTTCAAACTCAAACATGTTAACACTTCCTTCAGTTGCGACATATGTAACAACTTTATTTTGCTATATCTCCCTCAGCACACTCCAAGAATAGTCCTCTCTTTTCCACAGCAGCTCTTTTTAGCTCCAAGCTCACCTACCAGCAGACTGAAGGAGTCATCTAGTGGCCACAGATAATTCCTGCAACCTGCCAGGCTTTTGCAGTCAGGTTAAAACATGAGTTTTGAGCCCTGAAAGCACACTCAGCACTGACGAGAGTACACTTAATGTGCAGTAGCTGCTACCAATCCATGTCCATGTTCTCTAATTTGCTCTCAACATTAGCTTCCCACTTCTGGCCACCATCAAGGCCAAATTCAAGTTGTGTCCCTACACATAGGTAGCTCACTATTCCTCTTCAAGGGCAAGCAAACAGACCCTCTGAATAACACTGCTATACCTGAGGCACCAGTTCCAGTGATGGCCTTGCTCACCAGTTAAAGAGCAAAGCAGCAGCACAGCAAGCTACCTGATCTTCTTTGGTTTCCATCCCTCCTCTTCCACAAAATCCTCAGGTAGGTGTGGACAAAGCACTTAATAACACTCAGGCAAGGTATCTCAGTCATCTTCTCAATGACCTGCAAACCTCAATATGAACCATCATGTCTTAAACAGATATTCAAAGGCTGAATGAAACTAACACTTTGATAAACAGTAATAAGATCTATAAAAACCTTATTAAGCTTCGCAAAAGAATTGTAATGCTTTAGCAGTTCTTTGTTCAACATCTCCAGTCAGGTAAGCTCCAGAAATTTTAGGCAAGTATAATTTGATTGGAAAACTTCAAATATTTAATCCAGCTGAATGGTCATTTGAACTGTATTAGAAATTAAAAAGGGAAAAATCAGCATTGAGTTTTTCACATCAACACCTTTGTTTCAAACTAACTCGATGCAGAACAGTTTTTATTACTCTGTTAATTTGTATCACCTGTTGAGCAACTGAACTGCAGGTACCTGAGCAGAGAGCAGGACTGTCTTCAGATTTTTGCTGGAGATGGCACTTAAGATTCTCTTCTTCATGGGTTAGAAGAGACATTTAAAGATCATCTCCTTCCAACCCCCTGCCATGGGCAGGGACACCTCCCACTAGACCAGGTTGCTCAAGGGTCCATCCAATCTGGCCTTGAACACCTTCAGGGAGGGGTCATCCACAACCTCCTTGGGCAACCTGTTCCCTTATCTCACCACCCAGTCTAAATCTTCCAACTCAAAGCCATTCCCCCTTGTCCTATCACTACAAGCCCTTGCAAAAAGCCCCTAATTGCTATTTACTAGATTGCTCTTTACATCTTTCCTTTTTAAACACTTCACCCTTGCTCAGAGATCAATCCAATGCAGTAGGCATCAAGTGCTAAATATCCCTCCTCATTTTCCAACCTGCACACACAATACCTGTGTGGTTTAACATCTTATAACTTTATCTTAGCAGCAGTAGCCCCCTTTTCAGAAACTAGGAACTATAGATTCTTCAGACCTGTGACGGATGAGCCAAAATGCTCCTTACAATTCATATTCACCCTCCTTGTGACTCTGAGTCTCTATCTGCCTCCATCAGTGCAGTCAGAAAGGTGCCACCTAGCTTTCTTCATCGATCCTTATGTAACTCAAATGAAAAGTCTAGAAAAGCGCAAATCATCATTATGGTTTTGTTAAGGAGCTTGGACCTAGCTGCAGCTGAAGGTGAGAAATGGTGGTGCCACAACTATATCAATGAGTGAAAGAAAAAAAAATGAGCCTTGCAAGTCTTAATGCGTTAAAGAGAGAAGGTTCCTTCAAAATGGTAGGGCTTGAGCACTGGCTGAGAGATGTTTAAAACTAATACTCAGCTCAGCCAATCTCTGATCTCAGCAAAGAGATCCACCTTGCTTGTTCACACGTCTAGTAAGCGTGGAGTTCTCCTTCAGAAGGACCTGGAGAAAGCCTAGCTCTGAAGCATATTTACTTCTGTAAGATTAGGGGCACCCTACCCCTTTAGGTCAGTAAATGACCAAGAGCTGTTTCTTGCCACTCGCTGCTTGGGGGGCACGGGGGACTAATAGCCATACACAAGAAAAACAGTGGCAGACTAGAATGAAAAGACAAGAGACTGCACCACAGCCACTCTTAAATACCCACCTCCCTTTGTGGCTTGAAATTAAAATGTGAAGCTCCTTCAGCAGCTTCTACTACTTCTTAATATGCAGATCACCCAAAACACCCTGAGGGAGAAGAGGAGGCCAGGAGAGGGGTAGGCTCTCACCCTGGCACCATGTAACACCATTTTGGAGTAAAAGCCAGGTGGGATGTACTAGCCATCTGAGATAGCTGCAGCTTTGGGAAAACTGTGGAAAGAAAGTGCTGACTTGGGGTAGACAGCCTAGTCTTTGCCTTGCTATCCTGCTCACAGACCCCTCAGGCATTTCCATGATTGTTTCTTTCCCTTTCACCCAGAATTTATGACTTTTTGCCTACTGGCAAGACTGTGAGGATTCCAGAAAACTGGGGGAAGGAAATTAGACCCTGAAATGGCCACTCTGGAACTAAAAAATGTTCTTCCATCACTGCCATTAGCACCTCAGTTCCCAGGTGGGGGCACACCCAGCCCTTCCCCTGCCTGGATGCCAGGAGTGTTTTGTAGAGACAGAAAAGGAAGCACAGCCAGCAGCAGTCCAATTGGAGGGGGGATGGGGTGGATGGGACATGAGGATTTGGGACTGATACAGCTTTGTGTCCTGCACAGTGACCCCAGGGAGTGAGGGCTTGCTCCATGCTGTCCATCTGCAGCTCTCCTCAAAGGCAGGACAACTCAAACTAACATCACGGCCCCAGAAGCAGACCTGTGGTGTTGAGGGTTACAGTACAGTTGTTTAGGTTGGGGGTGCATGGATGGGGTTTAGGGGAGAATTTAGGACAGGGATGTCTTTCCTAACTTCTCCAAGACTACAAGGCACTGCTGAACATTTAGCACCAGACTTGGTAGGGTTAGGTAATGGTTGGACTCGATCTTAAGGTCTTTTCCAAGCAGAACAATTCTGCAATTCTATAGCTGTACTCTGTTAGTGCTGTGAATAGCTGGGTTAACATACTTCCTTTTGATAAAAGCTTTATTATATTGATCAGGCTTTTACCAACCCTAAAGGCAGTCATCATTTGTCTTTCCTAAAGGTCTTACCATGGGCTATCTCTCTGGGAAATCTGGAGATCTGGGCAGCTGCCCATCCACCCAGTGATGTTTCACAAAGGGAACACAGAATCACAGAATGATTGGCTTGGACGGAACCCTCAAAGATCATCTTGTCCTCCCCCCTGCAGTAAGCAGGACATTTCCAACTAGATCAGGCTGCTCAGGGCCCCATGAAGTTTGACTGTGAACATCTCTAGGGATGGGGCATATTATACTTATTTTCCAGAGATACGACAGATTTCCAGAATTATTTCAAGGAAGCAAACATCTTAAACCTAAACATCTTAAGGTGCAAAGAGAGGTTGTCTTAATTACTCAGCAGCAATCACCTAATAATATTAACCAACTGGAGATGCCTTTCTCTAAGGGCCCTGCTCTGCTATCATTCCTTGGCCTTCTGACCTGCAAGACAAACTGAAATGTCCCTCCTCAGAACTGCCAGGAGCAAATTTAATCAGAAGCAAGAGTGTGAATCACTGATATGTTACATATGCTCACTGATTCTGAAAGCTCAGCTGGAAAGTACCTCTTTGTCTTCTGCTTAACCACCAGTTCACCAGCACAGAGCCATTTGGATTCCTTGTCTCACTAGAGGCCCACCAGAGAGCAGATGTCCCTAACCACAGCAAACATTTCCAGGTGGAGCTTCAGAGGCAGACATTCAGAGAAAACTCAGCATCTTGTTCAGAAAGTCTCTACCACAGCCTCACTCCTGTGATCATTTTGAACAAATCATGAACAAGATGGGACCTTGAAGATCATCTAGTTCCAACGCCAGGGGTGTCGGAACTAGATGATCATCAAGATTCTGTCCAACCAAAACCATTCTAGACAGGAAAGCCTCAGTGGTATCATTAGAATACATCACAATAATTTTCAAATGGGGGCTGAGCTAACTGGTCGCCTTCTTGCAGCCTTGAAGAAGGGGGAAATAGCTAAAATTTAGTAATTCCTCATTGGCCCTGTCTATCAACAGCTTGTTTCATGAGTGATTGTCACCAACATGGGAGGTATTACTGCTGACTGATATTTTGTCAATGCACACAGGCCAACAAGCAATTTGCTTGTGATTCTACGTCTATGTGACACTGTACACAACAAGCTTCAAGGGGCACCATGAAAACTGGGTTTGTTCAGCCTTGAGGCTTAGGGTAGAGCTTTTTATCATGCAACAGTACGTCAAGGGTGGCTAACAGGAAGATGAAGACTCCCTTTTTACAAGGAGTCACATGGAAAAGACAAGGGGTAACAGAAACAGGTTACTCCTGGAGAGATTCTGATTGGAATCCAGAAAATTTTTTCCCATGAGAACAGTTAGAGATTGGAATCACCTCTCAAGAGAAGCAGTGGATTCCCCTACATTGTCCAGTTTGAAGACTCAGCTTGACAAAGTGCTGGGCCTTCTCATTTCAACTCTACTATTACCTAGAAAGGTTGGACCAGATGATCCTTCAGGTCCCTTCCAACCTGGCATTCGATGATTCTGTGATTGATCCTTTACAAAAAGAAAGTAATTTATCCAAGTATGAAAACCTTCTAGCTATACTGCTATCATTTTAAACTGAAAAACCACATGTTCTTGTAGGCAGCTGGGAACAGGGAAACTCAAATTATTTGCACTTTTCTTGCAGAGAGTTTCACTTTTGAATTTTGGAAACAAACTAATTTTACTTTAACATCTGCATAATTCTGAAATTCTTTACAGTGAGGGTCATGAGACACTGGAACAGGTTATCCAGGGAGGTCGTGGATGTCTCCTTCCTGGAGGTGTTCAAGGCCAGGTTGGATGGATACTTTAGCAACCTGGTCTAGCGAGTGGTGTCCCCACCCATGGCAGGGAGATTGGAACTACATGATCTTTAGATGATCTCTTCCAAGGCAAACCATTCTGTGATTCTATGCTAAAGATATTCCTTCAATTTGAAAATATTTTAACTTCCTGACATAACAAAAATCACTTTACCTTACAGTAATTATCTAGCAGAGAGATGGGGAGGGATCCATTTTCAGTAACTTTATTCTGCCATGGGTCCTGCCCATCTTTAGATGAAATGCACAAGTTTTTCCTGTAGAATCTTTTTGAGGCTGCTTTTGAAAATTAAAAAAACCAAATAATAATAATTTAAAAAAAAAGAAAATTCCCCCTGTTAAGTATTAGCCTTCATTACAAAAAAGATGTCCTGCCACACTCAAGTCTCACATTTGGGAAATTTCAGGTACTTCCCATTTCAACTCAGGTTAGCTGGCCATCACAGATACATAGACTGCATCTAGCTGAAAGGGACCCTCAAAGGCCATCTTGTCCAACCCTTCTGCAGTCAGTAGGGACACCTCCAACTAGATCAGGCTGCCCAGGGCCACATCAAGTCTGATCCTGAATGTCACCAGGGATGGGACCTCAACCACATCTCTGGGCAACTTGTTTGGGTATTTCACCACTCTCATTGTAAAGAGCTTCCTCAAGTTCCCATCAGAGAATACTATACCCTGAGCAGAACATCACAGCAGCTGCCTGCAGCATCCCTCCACAGCTGGGAGGCTCTTTCCAGTTAGGCTCTCCAAGCATCATTCCAGACAAATCTGCAGAGAATGCTGCTGCCATTACACCCTGTCCACGCAGAGGATGAACATGACACTGTCAGAAGGTGCTGCAACAGTAGCAGGAACTCCCTGTCCTCACCATCAGAAGCTCTGTACTGACACAACCATGGTCATGGCCCAGCTGCATCAGCTCTGGAGGTATTAGCTCCCTTGTATTTGCTGTAATTTGCCTAATGAAGAAAACATCATTCCTGTGATCTGCTCTCATGAAATAGCTTCTACATCAGGTCCCAGCTCACCTCTGATGGGATCTGCTCACCAGGAAACCTCAAGGTGCTGGTGAAGAGGAGAGAAACTTACTTTTCCTTTCAAAAGAAAGTTACAATCGAACTTAACTGCCACTCTTGCAATTTTTTTATGCTTGGATTCTAGGTAGTTCTTTCAACCGCTCTGCCTTTATAAAAGCCAACTGAATTTCATGCTGTGAAATCTTGATAGGAACATTTAAATAAGGTTTCTTTCTCATTGTGAAATTGTCATTCCTTCTGTTCCTCTCCCATAAAAACAAGTTTCCTTTATTTATAAAGTTTTCATTGGACAGCATCTTTTTGTAGCTGAGGGTACTTTAAATTATTACTCACAAATCTGAAGAGCACATGCAGAAATTTTGCTACAGGTTTTCAGTTTGTTAGGGCAAGGGAAGGAGTAGAGATGACATTTTCCATTCTTAGTTCTACTGTCTGAACAACTTCCAAGCAAAGTAAACATTGGTCCTGTTAATCCCTTTTCAAAATCTACTAGCATGGGATTTCTGTACTTACAGAGTCTCATAGAGGGTAACATGGCCCTGGACAAATGAATGGGTCCAAACTGGATCTTCATCCTAGGATGCAAAATACAACCCCAGCCAAAACACAGCTCCAAGGACTTCAGATAAAAATATTTGCTGATTTTTTTTTTTTCCCCCAGCATCTAACACACATAAGGAAAGCTTGCAAACCGCTAACAAAAACTTCCTGAACTCCACAAATCACACACAAGCAACAACTATCATTTAAAAAACAAACAAAAATACTATAGTTCTGACCACAGATCCATACTCTCTCTTTTAGAGATACTCTGCCCCTAGTCAAAACCTCACAGTAACTGATCATATGAACAACTTACAGCCACAACTCCAGACTTTGAAGTTGAACCAGCACCTTGAATCTGGAGTAAATTAGCATTCTGTATCCAGGATTACTTTTTTAAAATCCAGATATTACCTGGGTAAAATAATTTATCAAAAACACTCACTGAAAGGCCCATGGAACTTACAAGAACTTTTATGCTGGGTTACACAAGCAAAAGCTATGCAAGGCAGCACCCACTTCAGAAAGGATCACAGGAGGAAGGTAACAGCCACACCTCACAATTAAGACATGCTGTCTCCAGCATCAGTAACTAACTGATGCTTTCTAGACTGGAAGCTATCCAGCCTGCAAAAAAAAAAAAAAAAAAAATCACATTTAAAAGATGCTCATATGTCCCCAGTAAATATTGACAATAGTGGTCTATTTCTGGAGATACATCTTCCTTCTCTTGCATTTTACTTAGCCTGCCCTTAAGGCTGTAGCTTGACAAGCAGTAAGAATGCACAAGCCAGCTCTGAAGCCAAAAGTAGCCCTGTCCCCTATCCACAGAATCACAGAATGTCAGGTTGAAAGGGACCTCAAGGATCATGTGGTCTAACCTTTCTAGGTAACAGTATAGTTGAAATGAGATGGAACCAGAACCCTGTCAAGCTAAGTCATAAAACTGACCAGTGTAAGGGAATCCACTGCTTCCCTTGGCAGACGATTCCAATTTCTAACTGTTCTCATCGGAAAAAATTTTCTTCTGGAGTCCAATTCAAATCTCCCCAGGAGTAACTTGTCCCCAGCCCCCTTGTCTTTTCCATGTGATTCCTTGGTACCACCCTTGACATGGTGATGTCTGCTCTAAGCCTTCTCTTCTCAAAGCTGAACAAACCCAGTTCTCTTAGCTTTTCCTTCTGTGGCAGATCAGTCCTCTCATCATTCTTGTGCTTCTGCTTCTATTCCTCAAACTCCTGGACTCCTTATCTGGAGGCAAGAGAGCTGTCCAGCTCTCCAGTATAAGTCGTGACACAAACCATGATCCACCCAATGGCGGTCAGTTCTACCTTTAGTGGATGGAAAAGATTAAGCTAATAAATCCCACCAATTTTAGCTACAATCAGTTCATCACACAACTGCAAAAACATTAGCACAGACCCATGGGGTAGGATCACAGAGTGGTAGGGATTGGAAGGGACATCTGAAGATCGAGTCCAATGTCCCACGAGAGCGGGATGCAAGTGTCTGAGCTGCAACTGCTTCTTTCAGGGACAAAGCTGCCACGTAAAACATGGTGCCCCCTATTATCTCTGTCAAATCAGTCTTATTCACTTCTTTGTCAAGGAGCTGTACTTCAAATAAGGTACTGTCTCTTCTGTCTGTGGTGAAGCCATACACACGTAATGAACAGAGGAAGAAAAATAAAAGGCTCTGGGTGCCATACCTTTCACTCTTCTCTTCATGCCTACAAATAAGGAGCACTTATTAATTCTCTTATGACCTGCACTTATTAATACCCTTACAACCTCTCCAACAAGGAAAGATCCCACTTGCAGAGAGAACTTCCCATTCCCCCTTCAGTACACTCTGAAATAAACTAACAAATTTCTAGAAGTAAGATGAAGACCACGTTGCCAAAATGTGACAGAGAAGTAGAAAATGCTTTGACCCTAGCTGTCAGCAAGGCTGGCAAATCAGTTCTAAGCACAAAATTTAGTAGGAACCTTTTGATGCTGCTGATAGAGGCAGGATTCTTTACAGCAGCCTACTATCAATCAGAATAAAAACTTTGAAAGTAATTACAAAATGAGTAAAACAACCCAGAAGTCGAGCAGCTGTTAGGTTTGGTGCTTAGCATCAGTGCTTCAGGGTTGCAGCCTGACATCACTTAACATCAGTGCTGCAGAGTTTCTCTAGTGTTGGAATGAGAGCAAAAAGATAAAATTTGGCAAGTAAGAATTGGATACTTGGGTCCAAGCAGGAAATATATTTGCATCTATAGGGTAAGCACATTTCTCACACAGTTTCTGTGTAAATGTTACCATTTATAGATTCATAGAACAGTGTGGGCTGGAAGGGACCTTATAAATTGCCTAGTTCCAAGCCCTCTACCATGGGCAGGGACACCATCCACTAGACCAGGATGCTCAAGGCCTCATCCAACCTGGCCTTGAACACCACCAGGGAGGGGGCACCCACAACCTCCCTGGGCAAGCTGTTCCAGTGTCTCATAATTAACACACTGAGGCAAATGGGCATCCATCATTTTTCTAACCTACAGATAGAAACAGCATATAAAATGTCTTTAACCACAGGTTGTACCTCTTAGAATAATGACACAGCACATGGTTAAGTTTCTGGAGCACAAATATATAGCGAGAAGTAGATTTTTCAGCAGTGAATTAACAGATTGCATGGAGGCAAAAACAAGCAGCACCTGAAGCCAAAATACGGAAGATCCGTGGCTACAGAGGACTGGAAGTTTTATTACTACTTCCTATACAGTACTCTTCCACCATCATAGACAGGACACAAAAAGGGCAATAATTTTTTACTGCTTTTCTCTGACCTTATACAGTTATCCATGAAGCTGTTCAATTACAAGGAGTAAGTGTGGCCCACTGATACAACACACTTAAGAAAATCACAGCTTCACAGAATGCCAGGTTGGGAGGGACCTCAAGGATCATAAGGTCAAACCTTTCAAGGTTATCATAGTGGAGTTGAAATGAGCTTGCCTGGAACCCTGTCAAGCTGAGTCTTCAAACTGATCAATACAGGGGCAATTCACTGCTTCCCTTGGGAGATGATTCCAGAAGATGTGCTCCTAACTTGCCCCACAACCAAAAGAAGCAGTGGTAATGTCCATCAAGGAAAAAAAGAAATGTCAGTCATGCCCCAAAATGTTACAGAACATCAGCCCTGAGTTTCTAATTTGGTAAACCTCTCTCATTTTCTACTGAAACTTTGAAAACAAAGATACCCTGGAACTGCTTTCACACAGCTACTGAAGAACTTCACTCTAAGAGAAGTACCCCCTACTCTCACATCTAATTTAAGACAAAAAAAAAAAAAAAACAAACTTTCATTTTACAGCAGAACCAGTCAATTCAACTTGGCTACACAGAAAACAGCTACTCAAAAAGTGCACCCTGGTCTGCATTAAGAACACAGGCAATTCTGGTCAGACCTCTGAGCTTGGAACACATCACATCTTCTATGATCCCGAACAAGATCCTTGATTCCCTCCTACTGCCTCTTGTCACCTGGGGAGCAGCTGAGACCTGCAGCAGTGCCCTGGAGCTGTGATGGCATCATGCAGCACTGGCTGGCCCAAAACAGCTATGCCTTTGGGTGGTTATGAAGAAGAGTCCTCTCCAAAATCACTCAGGACAGCTCACTCAGAATGAACAGTCTGTTAACAAGCAGAGGAGAAGGGAGCAAATGAACTGCAACACAAAGTATCAACCTGCCATCAGTATCAGATGAATGATTTTGGAGTTCCATTAGAACTCCATTAGAAGGTCTCCTGAGAATGATTCTCACCTGTTAAAAAAGCTGAAAGTTAATAAGCCTGTGATATTTACATTATTTCTCTTTATGAAATGATTTAAAAAAAAATAAGTTCAACAAAATCGCAACAACGTATGAAGACAAATTTCTACACAAGCTGCCCATTTGTTGCAACTGATACTCTTCCAAACAATCTGTTTTCTCTCAACCAACCTGGCTTCCACCCTGTAAGAAAATTTTGTTTGTTTTTCCTGTGTGTAATTTTATTTCCACACATTATAAAAACATGTCATTCCCGCATATACATCACATTATTCTAGATTCAGTTATTACTAAATCACTGTAAAGTGATTTGTTTATAAGGGCTTGTAGTGATAGGATGAGAAGGAATGGATTGAAGCTGGAAAAGGGAACATTTAGATTGAATATTAGGAAGAAATTCTTTACAGTGAGGGTGCTGAGACACTGGAACAGGTTGCCCGGGGGAGGCTGTGGATGAAACTGTGAAGGTGAAGTTGGATGAGGCCTTGAGCAACCTGGTCTAGTGGGAGGTATCCCTGCCTATGACACAGGGTTTGGAACTAGAAGACATTTAAGGTCCCCCCTTCCAACCCAAACCATTCTATGAAGTCTCTTTCTGGTAATTCATCTGAATTAATCACAAGTTAATTATTTAATCCATCTGAAAGTTGTAGAACTACCTTTGTAGACTGTTTTTTTCTGTCTAAAATTGTTTGGGGTGAACCCTGCCTTTATGATCTGCCCTTTATGGCTATTATTTGTGCTATACCTATCCAGGCTTTTCAGTGAAAGAAAACGAAATTTACACACTGTAAACTTTCATTTCCTGAGCGTGCTCCATTACGGTGTTAGTAGCAGCAGAAGCATCTAACCAGAGAGCACAACGGTGTTAATTGCTCGCTCCTTTTTGCCGAGCTGGGGCAGGTTGTGACTCCTGGTTCCACCTCCACCAACTACCCGGCCCTCCGCGATGCAGAACTGGCACTCACCTCCTTCTCCTTCCCTGGTCACAGAGCTGGCACTGAAATGTTTTGGGAGCAGCACTCTACCATTCTGCCTACAGCTCTGCAACAGAACAAAATCACCATCACCCCGCTGCTCAGCCTTGGCATGGTGGGAGCCTGGCAGCCCAAGAGCCAGCAGCCACCCATAAAAATTAGGGGGAAAAAAAAAAAAATCAACTTCAGAGCGAAAATAACTCTTGGAGGGGAGGAGCCGCAGCGCCGGGAGGAAAATGAAAAGCAGGAAGCTGATCTCAGCAGCGCGGGGCGCAGGGACGGGGCGGAGCGGAGCGGAGGCAGGGAGCGGGGAGAAGTGGAGCAGAGCCGGGCCCCTCTCGGCGCTGGGCTGGGGCGGCACGGCGGGGCCCTGCCGAGGGACCGAGAGCCGGCGGCGGGGCTGCATGCACACGGGTGAGATCCTTCCCCATACACAGGGGATCCTTACCCCCCCCCCCACCCACCCAAGCGCACACACAGAGGGGAGCCTTCTACAAACGCACAGGGGAGACAGGAACAGACACCCACCCAGCCCCAAAGCCCCCCACGCATTCCCAAAGCACCCTTGGCCACTTCCCCGCTGGCTTCACTCAGTCCCCGACCCCAGTTTCAGGCGTGGGTCAGTTTGAATCCTGCTCTGGTGCCTGGGAGAAGCTCTTACTGCACGTTAAAAGCACCAGATGACGGTATCTTCTGAACTGCCGTCTTGTGCATTGCTAACTTTCCTCCCTGAACTTATTAAAAAAAAAAAAAAAAACAAAAACCACCAAACTATACAAAAGGCCTTTCCACAGCCAGGCTGCCTCTGCCACTTGCCATGCTGTCTTCCCGTCTAAATCGTTGTTCATGGTTTATTCTCAGTGAGGCTTTAGAGACAAGCACAAGGAGCATTCCTACTTGGAACACTTGTCCTGCTCACCTGCAGGTCTGAGTGTTTCACTTCACTAGCTCTGTGCCTCAAGATTTGCAGTGATTTTGCACTAGAGGGTACAGAACAGCCATAGGACCCACACAAAACAGTACACCAGTTTAAGTCACAGAATCACAGAAGTATTTAGGTTGGAAGACACCTTCAAGTCCAACCACTCACAATCCCAAGTTATCCTAAACTTCTCAAAATCCTGTCTTCTATCCTCTACACTAGTACTGACAGGAGAAGGGAAAAAAGAGAAGCTATGTGGCCAGCCAATTTGATCTTTACTACTTCCTTCATGTATTTTCTTTTGTCTGGTCAATATAGGGACCTGTGGTATGTTTTCGAATTATACTTGAAATACCCCAGTCTAGAAATTCACAAAACCCAGCAAGTTTTAACAAAAAATTTAATGACTTCTTTGAAATGGACTGTGCCTTGTTCACTTCTTGACACTACTTCAAAGTATGCCTTTTGCTCAGTCCACAGTCAAATCCAGACTGAGCTGGAGACACAGAGTCGTAGAAGTGATAGAATGGTTTGGGTTGGCGGAGACCTTTAAATGTCATCCAGTCCAACCCCTCTGCAGTGAACAGTGACATCTTCAACTGGATTAGGTTTCTCAGAGCCCCAACCTGACCTGGAATACTTCCAGGGACAGGGCACCCATCACCTCTTTAGGCAACCTGGGCCAGTATTTCATCACCCTCACTGTAAAAAAATTACTTCACAGGATCACAGAATAGTGATACCATAACCACACTTCTTTTCCTACCACTCTGCAGAGCCCAATGGCCTGCACTTCCGTGAGTGGACAGACAGGACCCATACCTTCCTCTTCAGCCCTTCTATTACACAGCCTACTTGCAGGTGACTGCAGTTCTGTTCATTCCTCAGGCCCTAAGTTGAAAGTCACTGATGCAGACAAACATCCCTTTCTACAGCTTCTCTGACACAAACTGTGGACACAAAGCCTCACTGCAGCAGGATCTTCAGGTGCTGCAGCAACACCAGCAGAGCCACAAGGAGACTCCAGGCAACCTAAATCTCAGCATACAGGCTAGGCCAGCCAGTGTTTGAGCAGCAACACATCAGATCCTACCCACCTTCATCTCAGTGCCATTTCTGCACTACTGTTCCTGTCATTTGGCAGCTTTATCCCTTTTCTTTCACATACTGAGACATTCTAGTTCCACTTCAGGAGGACTTAGTCTTTCTTTTCAGAGGAACTATTGGCACTGAAGTAACCTACAGCTGCTTCCTCACTAACAGAGGTGTCAAAGCCAGAATTACATCAGAACTGGAAATATAGTTTATATACTCATCTGAAAAGATTCACCAAGTATTAAACCCAAGAACTGTGCTGCTGGTGGTGTGTGGGCCAACAGGAAGGGCAAAATACAGCTAAGAGGTAAATTTAAGAGAATCATATAATGGTAGGGATTGGGAAGGACTTCTGGAGATCAAGTCCAACTGCCCTGCCAGAGCAGGATCACCTAGTGCATGTCACACACAAACACATCCAGGTGAGTCTTGACAGTCTCCAGAGAAGCAGGCTCCACAATCTCTCAGGGCAGCCTGCTCCAGGGCTCCATCACCCCCACAGCAGAGAACTTTCTCCTCATGTTGAGGCGGAACTTCCTGGGTTCCAGTTTGTATCCATTGCCCCTTGCCTTATCACAGGACACCAGTGAACAAGAGTCTGCCCTTTTAATCTTGACACCCACCCTTCAGATATTTAGAAACAATGATCAGATCCACTCACAGCCTTCTCCTCAAAAGGCTGAACAGCCTGAGATCTCTCAGCCTTTCCTCATCAGACAGATGTTCCAGTCCCTTCATCATCCTCACAGCCTCCCTTCAACTCTCTCCAATAGATTCCTGTCCAGCCCAGAACTGGACACAAGACTCCAGATGTGGTCTCACCAGGGCTGAGTATAGGGTGAGGAGAACCTCCCTTGACCTGCCGTCCCACTCTTCATAATGCACCCCAGGATATCAGGACTCACCAGCCCCAGGTCTCTCAGCAAAGATACTCCCAAACCTTTTCAGATGTAAGTACTGTTACATGAACGCCTGGACTTCAGATCAAACCCAACACCTACAAAGCATTACTCACAGCTTGGGGAGTCCACCACATCAGATATAAACAATCTTACAATCCCACCTCCAATCCCAGGATTATTCTGTGTATTTCAGAATAACTGTTTCCTGTCTGGTTTATGGAAGAGATTCTACAGCACTGAGTACTGATTTTCCCCTGCTATTCAAACTGGAAAGGGCACTTCACAGTTCTCACACATACCAACCAGGTATGCATGTCGTACTAGCCTCCTTCCTCCTCTCCATTTCTCACTTCAGGTACACATATACATCACTGGATATTTCATTAGATACAGAAGAGTAATCCCTGTCTCTCCTGACATGACAGTCAAAGACTATTTTTTTCCAGTAACCTAGAAAACACCAGAAACACCTTAAAACATACTAACAAAACAAACAAATCATCCACATCAGAAAAACAACAAACAAAAGCATTCTTAGACAATAAATTAAAATCATAGGATCATAGAACTGTTTTGGTTGGGAAAAAAAACTCTAAGATCATTGAGTTCAGGCCACTAAACCATGTCCCCAAGGGCCATGTCCACATATATTTTGAACACCTCCAAAACGGTGACTCCACCACCTCCCTGGGCAGCCTGTTCAATGCCTGACCACTCTTGCAGGATGGAAATTTTTCCTAATCTCTAACAACCTAAACTTCCCCTGGCACAATTTCAGGCCATTTCCTCTCATTCTATCACCTGATACTAGGAAGAAGAGACCAACCCCCACCTCACTCCCACCTCCTTTAGGGAAGCTGTAGAGAGCAATGAAGTCTTCTGTCCTTAGCTTCCTCTTCTCCAGACTAAACCACCTCAGTCCCTCAGCTTTTTCTCACCAGACCAGTTCTCCAGACCCTCCCCCAGCTTTGTTGCCCTTCTCTAGACCCACTCTGGGACCTTAATGTCCTTGTTGGAGTGAGGGGCCCCCAAACTGAACCCAGTATTCAAGGTGTGGCCTCACCAGTACAGGGGCAGGATCACTTCCCTGGTCCTTCTGGCCACACTATTGCTGATCTAGGCTGGGATGCTGATGGCCTTTTTGGCCACTGGGGCCCATTGCTGGATGAGATTATCAAATCACTTAAGGCACACATCTTTGACCTCAGTAATGTGCATCTTTATCAACAAAGGCACACTTTTAACTTCAGCCCATCTTGACTTAGGAACAAACTAAAACACTCTCATACGTTTTTAGATATCTTGCTATTATTTATTTTGCAAACAAATTTTTTCAAGTGTTCTGAAAGACCCTCCTCTAACAGCCCAGTTCAGTGAAAAGTGCCATCGAAAGCACTTCATCCTTAAGGTGACAGGTCATGTAAAGCAAAGTTGGCAAGACACTGCATTGTTTGCAGTACAAAAAGCTCCATTTCTTTAACTCTACGCAAGACACTTCCTTGAGAAATTAGAGTAGAATCTGCTTGCACTTCAAATAATCATTCTCTGCTTCTTTGCCCCTCCCAAGTTTCCTTGACTGAGGTCATCAACAGAACAAATACATTTTAAAATCAACGTTTAACATTGGTAGGATTTCAGGGACAGGATTCTGAAAGTCGTTATTAGGCAACTATTCCTCTCCAAGTGAAACAGTTCGTGCTTAACACCACCAAATTGTTAGACTCCTATCATTATCTTTGCTTCTGCCATTATCTTTGAGGTCCATGACTTCAGATACAGTGTTAAATCAGCAGTTTGTACACTGTAGTCAGTATTTCCTAAAGGTCCACAGAACTAACTAAGAAGATTAGTCCGTTGCTGGTAGGTTTAGATAAATTTTTCAGACATTCACATCATCTAAAGGTCACTTTTTTTAGTGTTTTAAAAGTAATTTTAAAAGTTGAAAACTCAGTACTTTAAATTGCATCAGTTTTTCTCTTGCAGGGAGAACACAGATTTTTTGAAAGCTTCTCTGGGGAGATTATAGATGCCCCCTTCCCTGGAGGTGTTCACGGCCAGGTTGCATGAGGCCTTGAGCACCCTGGTCTAGTGGAAGGTGTCCCTGCCCATGGCAGGGGGTTTGGAAACAGATGATCTTGAAGATCCTTTCCAAACCAAACCATTTTATGAATTTATGAAGGTGATCATACATTGGATGATATCTTCTCATGACCATCTTTTAGCTACTAGACTAGACAAAAATCGACCTTGGAAAGAAGGCATGAAGTAGGAAGCAGCAAGCACCTACAAGTCTCTGGAGATTTTAAAGAAACATGGGCATGGCATGACACGAGATGGCTTAATGGCCATGCTGGTGTTGACGGTTGGACCCAATGGTCTTAGAGGTCTTTTCCAAACAAAACAATTCTGTAATTCTACAAGTGTATGCACTCCTGACCTTTAAACCCATTCATATCCACTTCCAAGCCCACAGAGTTCCAATCAATCACAGAATCATAGAACTGTTTTGCTTGGAAAAGACTTCTAAGATCATTGAGTTGAACCATCAACCTAACTCCACCATGGTCATTTTAACATTAACTTGAAATTTTCACACTGCTTAAACTACAGCTGTCAAATTTCATTGGTATATGACAATTTATGACCTGTCATTCCATGCATTAAAGGCAGGTGGAGATTAGGCACTAAATTTTCTCTATATTTTCAAATGGCCAAGTTGGAGACAGTTCTATCACAAATTTCCTCATTCCATTAGTGTATCTCTCCCCTCTTGAACTGACATAACAGCATGACATCACCTGGCTTGTTACTCTGGTACTTCATGAGCATTAAAATTGCTTAGAAAGTGAGCAGAGTGAGACTTGGTGAAAGAAGGCACGAGAGTAACACTTGAATTTTGTATGGCTGAAAGCCTTCTGCTGTTAATGAGCAAGGAAATGAAACAGCAAACAATCAAGGAAAAAGACAAACATTTTGAAAGCATATTTAAACTACTCCAAATCTTAACCTGTGACTGTCAGTGAAGACATCCAAACAATTCCCCAATCAATCAAATTCATAGTCTATTATTGCCATCTTGCCACTTCTAAAATTCACACTGTGTTCATACATACATACAGAATTTGCAGCAATATCAATAAATTCTCATCTCCACTAGAGTTCCGGATTTTGTTTCCATCCTATGAAGAAACACAGTTTTAGATCACTAAATCTAAATAAAGTCACTATGCATTCCAAACTGGGTACAATGTCCCAACCCAATGCTTACCTAATTCTGCG
The DNA here is from genome assembly GCF_027791375.1 of Indicator indicator. Lineage (NCBI taxonomy): Eukaryota > Metazoa > Chordata > Aves > Piciformes > Indicatoridae > Indicator > Indicator indicator. Next base: position 83,283,633 of record NC_072010.1, read on the forward strand.
ATACCAGTTACACAACAGCAACAGTTATACACAGCAACACTAAACAGAAAAATTCATAGATTCATAGAATGGGTTGGGTTGGAAGGGACCTTAAAGGTCATCTAGTTCCAACCCCTGCCATGGGCAGGGACACCTTCCACTAGACCAGGTTGCCCAAGACCTCATCCAGCTGGGCCTTGAACACTTCCGGGGGGAGGCATCCACAACCTCCTTGGGGCAACCTGTTCCAGTGCCTCACCACCCTCACTGTAAAGAATTTCTTCCTAATATCCAGTCTAAATCTCCCCTCTTCCACATTCATTCCATTCCCTCTTGCCCTATCACTGCAAGCCCTTGTAAAAAGTCCCTCCACAGCTTTCCTGTAGTCCCCTTTGGGTACTGCAAGGCTGCTCTAAGGTCTTCCCAGAGCCTTATCTTCTCCAGGCTGAATAGCCTCAGCTGCCTCAGCCTGTCCCCATAGGGGAAGTGGCATTCCAGAAAACATCAACAACACTGTATATTCAGAAATATCAGAAGTGCCATATTCATGACTCCTAGATCTCAGCACTTCCCAGAAGTTGGTTCAAGTATTTTTGTATGCACATGTACACACAAAAGCTTTCTGATCTGTGTAGCACATCAACAGCAGACATGCAATAGTGGATTTCCATCAACAGACAGCCACTGCCCTTTACCTACTACATAAACTTCAGGTACAATATCATATATAATCATAGAACTGTGTTGAATGGAAAAGACCTCTAAGATCATTAAGTCCAACCACTGACCACTGTGGCCATTAAGCCATGTCCCAAAGTGCCATGTCCACACGTTTCTTGAACACCTCCACCACCTTCCTGGGGTGCCTGTTCCAATGCCTGACACACTTCCAGCCAGGAATTTTTCCTAATCTCCAATTAAAACCTACCCTGGAACTTGGTCCCATTAGTATCACATTTGCTAAAACCCTGACAAGCTTCTATAGGCACTGGAAGACATTGGGAAATGAAGTAAGAAAGCTTCAGGAATCAGGCAAGTGACTTGAAACGAAAGAGACAGAGATGTGAAGCTTAGGGATATGGATTAGCACCAGACTTGGTAGTTAGATAATGGTTGGACTTGATGATCTCAAAGGTCTTTTCCAACCAAACCAATTATATGATTCTATGATTCTGAATGTGTTTTGTCCACATCTGTAGACAGCTGGTGCCTGTGCCAGCCATGAAAGGAGATGAGATCAGTCTCTGTAGCAGCACCAAAGGAGAGAGGGAGCAAGCATGGAGGAGAAGTCAGGCTCTTGCAGGTGGGCTGCCATCCCAGTCTTGGCATATCCAGGCTCACAGAATTAAGAACGGATGGTTGGAAGGGACCCCAAGGATCATCTGGTCCAACCTTTCTAGATCATAGTGCAGTTGAAATGAGATGGCCAAGCACCCTGTGTCAAGCTGAGTCTTCAAACTGACCAGTGTAGGGGAATCCACTGCTTTCCTTGGGAGATGATTCCAATGCCTAACTGCTCTCATGGGGAAACATTTTCTTCTGGATTCTCTTTTCCTCCATAAACAGGCTTTCTGAAAAAGCCAGCAGGGCAGCAAAAGCAGCAGGAAAATCATTTCCCTTCTCAGAATGGTAGGGGTTGGAAGGGACTTCTGGAGGTGGAGTCCAATCCCCTGAGAAAGTAGGATCACCTAGGGCAGGTCACACAGGAATGCATGCAGGTGCATCTGGAAAGTCTGCAGAGAAGATGACTCCCTAACCTATCAGGGCAACCTATTCCAGTACTTTCAAAGTAAAGAAGTCCCTTCTCATGCTCAGATGGAACTTCCTACATTCGAGTTTATGCCCATTACTTCTTGTCCTGTTTTCAGTTTTATTAAAGAGAAACCCAGACTGATGTTTAACTGCCCTTCCACTGCTTTCACCTACGGCTGCTCTTCCCATCTCCACAGCCTCCCCTCCCACTCTTGCCCTCTGGCAGAGAGTGCCCAGGCAACCCACCCTACCCCACCACAAGGGTACACCAGCACATACCACAGCTCTGCCAACAGCCTGATCTGGGAAGCAGAGCTGCTAGAAGGACAGCTGGCACCAGCCAAGGCCACTGCAGCTGAGTGCAAGGACAAAGGACTCCTCCCTGGAAGCACGAGGGGGGTTGTGCCAGTAAGCAAGCATTGTGTAAATGCTGTACCCAGCATGCAAAGCCAGCAAGGAAAATTTTCAGACATCCTCCATGGATTTATGAGATGTCACCCAATCTTTAGCTGTTCTTCTCTTTCACCAACAACTAATTCACAGATTGCATCAGGTTGGAAGGGACCCTCAAATGTCATCTTGTCCAAACCCCCTGCAGTGAGCAGGGACATGTCCAAATAGATCAGGCTGCCCAGGGCCACATCAAATCTGATCCTGAATGTCTCCAGGGATGGGACCTCCACCACCTGTCTGGGTAACTGTTTGAGTATTTCACCACTTCCTTCTAATATGCAACCTAAATCTACTCTGCTCCAGTTTCAAACCATTGCCCCGTGTCCTATCACTGCAATCCCTTCTAAAGAGTCCCTCCCCAGCCTTCCTATAGGTCCCTTTCAGATATTGAAATGCAGCTATAAGGTCTACGATTCCTCTGCTGCAAGACAAACTGAACTGCAAACTCATTTTCAAAAACATCTGTATAATTTCATCTCCATAACAAGTGTTACTTAAGGTTTCATATATCAGAACAGAACATTCACTTTTAGCATCTCTTGTGATGATACCCCACAACTGGAGGTGTTCAATGCCAGGTTGAGCAACCTGGTCTAGTGGAAGGTGTCCCTGCTCATGACAGGAGGGTTGAAACAAGATGATCTTTAAGCTCCCTTCCAACCAAAATCATTCTATGATGTTCAGTCTTATCCAAAGACCTGACATGAAGGCCGGATGTGTGAATCAGTGGCTATCACATGGTCTTCTCAATGAGTCCCTGTATTTTGTCAGCATATTATCTACAACTAAATGAGTCATTTTTCTCACTCAATAAAAAGAAAAAAAAAAAGAAAGCTTTTTCTTCTCTGGTCTGTGGTTTTCTTCCCAGTGTTTGTATAAAGCTAAAAAAAGTTTCTATTATGCAACACTTCATTTTACTATAAAGAACACAAAACAGATTAACAACATTCAAGTTTTACTTCAAATATGTCTTCACCCACAAAAAAACCCCAACATACCCAGACTTTTTTTTTTTTTTCCCCCAATCACTGCCCCTTTGTGCATAAAGAAACTTAAGGATCAAACTTCACCTTACTATAGTTTTCCAGTCTGTGAGCCACATGAAGGTTTACAAGCTCGTACAACACAGGAACTACACTTGAAAACACTGTGGAACACAGACACCTTCATAGATTCATAGATTGGCTTAGTTTGGAAGGGACACTGAAGATCATCTAGTTACAACCCTCCTGACAGGGGAAGGGACATCTTCCACTAGACCAGGTTGCTCAAGGCCCCATCTAACCTGGCCTTGAACACCTCCAGGGACGGGTCATCCCCAACCTTCCTGGGCAACCTGTTCCAGTGTCTCACCGCCCTCACTGGAAAGAATTTCTAACACCTAGTCTAAATCCACTCTCCTCAAGCTTACTGCTTCACAGGCCAGTAAGTTCCTGCATGGCTTCATCTGTGCTCTCTATTCACAGCCATGATGTACACCTCAAGCTAATTACCACCACAGTGAAAATAAAGGTCCTTTTTGTTGACAAAGTTAAGGATGTTTGAACTTTCTCTTTTGAAGCAAGATTCTTGAAGATATAACCTCATTTCTTCACATCATTCAGAAATACAAGGAACAACCTACACAAGGTGGGAGTTTTGAAAATTTTGATACAACAAGGTGGGGTTTTGAAAGCTTTGGTCTAACTTGCTGATGAGTTGAATGCATGCAACTAGCAAATCAGTTTATTACCTTTATTTTCCTTCAGACCATAGCTCTAGCATAGAACAGTTAGCTTCTGCCACCTTGTGGGACTCCATGGACTTCCCTGCAAAGTGGTTTCAGCAGCAGCAAGCTAAGTCAGTTCAACTAAATAAACATTCAGGAGTTACTTTCCTTATGTTTCACAAAGGTGAAAGTTAAAAATAAGAGAGAAATATTTATGGAGAGGGTATGCCATCTGGAATATTTTCTGGTTCATTATTCCTAGCATTGTTTATCTAGTTGAGTAGCTAGATTTAGTAATCTTATGGAGGGTGGTTTAAATATTTAAATACCTGTCAAGAATCTTAACTTTTGGAAGCTGATGGAAGTTTAAAATAACACTCTGATCAAATACTTGTCACAGGTAGTAAATTTCACAGATTTGAAACAGACTCCACCTAGAAATAATAGGAATTTAGGCTGAAAATATTTGCAGTCAGGTGCAAATATGAAACCCCAAAATCATCTCAGTCTCAGAAAGAATTATGCATGTACTTAACTTTTAACATGGTGACAACACATGATCAGTTATCCCAAAAAATCTGATTCATCTGCTTACTTTTTAACTGCAATTTGACTATTTTATGGTTTTCCACTCCTCATCCTCCCCTACCCTTATTAGATGTGGCCAAATTCACATGGAGTGAAGTTCTCCAAAGAATGAAACAATTAGAATGGAAGAACTTTTTCAACACAGGAACAAACAGGTGAATCATAGAAGATTAATGAACATCCATTCTCTTGCCTTCTGCCCTTCAGACAGGTACCCTGTCACACGTACTTCATGAAGGTGCAAAAGACAACAGAAGCTGCAAAAGAGAAGAGGTTCTCTTTTTATTTAAGCAAAAGCTCTTCTGCTCCAGATGTCAAAAAAGAAAAAGCACAGAGGACTGCAGATGATGTGACTCCATGAACCCAATCAACAGCCTCAATAAGCCTGCTCCTTTCTGTTCTTCATCATAGAATGGTCTGGGATGGAAAGGACCTTAAAGATCATCCAGTTCCAACACCCTCCCCCAGCCTCCCATGGGCAGAGATACCTTCCCACTGCAGGGGTGGTGGAACTAGTGGATCTTTAAGGATCTTGGAGATAAGTGATGTTTTACAGATACATAGAAATGCAAGAAGAGTTAGGAAGCACTTCTCCACCCATTATGTCTTAACTGCTTCAGTGAACCTTGTGGAGATCTACTGTACTGTGTTTTTGATGTTAACGGTAGTAAAATCCTTGGAGCTTCCTTCTGTTAAAGGAAATACTGTCAACAGACTCCAAACAGAAACAGCTCTTCCTGACATCACAACCAAATCATTTCTAGTAAAGGCCTTCAAAACTCAAACTCAAGAACAGTAATTACAGATCCAAGGAATGTCCTCTTTCATCCATAAGCAGAATGCATTTTAACTAAGGAATGAAACAATAACAAAATACCAGGCAACAAATGAAGCTGACACAGGACAACCGAGAGAAAGAAGTTCTGTCTTCTTGAATAAAAAGTTCTACAATCTCACAAGCTTCCCTGGGAACTTCACAAGTGGGGTTCTCTATGATAGTCATCATATTCCCCCTTTGCCTGTCTCTTCCTATATGCTCTTGAAGACAGAGAATCATAGAATGGTTACAACCCCCCACTAGAACCATCTAGTTACAACCCCACTGCCAGGGGAAGGGACACCTTCCATTAGACCAGGTTGCTCAAAGCCTCATCCAATCTGGCTTTGAACACCTCCAGGGATGGGGCATCCACAACCTCCCCAGGCAACCTGTTCCAGTGTCTCACCACCCTCACTGTAAACAATTTCTATCTAAATCTACTCCCTTCAAGCTCAAAGCCATTCCCCCTCATCCTATCACTATAAGCCCTTGTAAAAAGTCCTTGCCCAGCTTTCTTGTAGGCCCCTTCAGGTACTGGAAGTCTAAGTTACAGTTAACTTAGAAGCCAAAGTTCAGAGATGTCCATAGCCACACTGACCACACTTCAGTTCCAGTACTAAAGATCTCTCCCAAGCTGAGCTGTGTCTGTGTACTGACTGTCTGGAAGACACCGAGATGTTCTTTACAGTTGTCCTTAGCCATCCCAATCTTCACTACAAGAAATCCAGGGTGTTCTAGAAGTCAGTCCTCAATCTGTATGATGAGGGAATCAGAACTGCAGGACATATCTCACCCACCCCAGATGGAACCAACACCTTGCAAGGCCAGCAAAGGTATCACTGCCTCACTCTGGGGATTAGGAATACAGACATCTCCTCACCAGCTATTTGGTTCAGCCTTTTCCCTGTTCTGGAGCACCGTGATGTTAACTAAGCCTCACTGTAACTGCACACACGTATCTAAGAGCTACCTTCAGTGTCTGGCTACAGGGAAAAAGGAACAGCATGCTCTAGCACCAGAATGGATCAGATCCAACATCTGCTGGAGGTTCAGTAATACCATAAGGCATGAGAGGAAAACACTAGAACCTACAAGAAATTCCACATTGATGCAAATGAATCATATCCTGATAGATCCTCTTATTCCCATTTCATTTCTCTACTAGTGGTCATGGAGGAGATGGGTAGAGGTTGGACTTGATGATCTTAGAGGTCTTTTCCAACCTTAATGATTCTATGATTCTGTAGTCCTATATTCTGCAGTATTATCAATACAGCAGGAAGATCTTGGAGCTAACTTTCTCCTTGACTACATGCTCAGAGCAGTCGAACTGCAGTACCAGGGAGCTGAGCTACTACTTTGTTCTTCAGGATGGTTTGAAACCATTGACAGAATAGACACACATCCCTGATTAAAATCCTCCTCCTGGTAGCTGTAACTCAGTTGGACCTCATAACAACAGTATTCCTATGCAGCACCAGAATGAAAAGTACCTGATGATTTTGGTGGATAGTAAGTTACCCATGGGGCAGCAATGTGCCCTTGTGGCCAAGAAAGCCAATGGCATCCTGGAGAGCATTAAGAGTGTCAAAGGAGGTTCTCCTGATACTCTTCTGTGCTGAGACCATCTGGAGTCTTGTGATCATTTCTGGGCTCCCCATTCCAAGAAGGACAGGAACTGGAGAGAGTCCAAGGGAAGCTATGAGGATGATGAAGGGACTGAATATCAGATGTCTGATGAGGAAAGGCTGAGAGATCTCAGGCTGCTTGTGGATCACTGTTTATAAATATCTGAAGGGTGGGTGTCAGGAAGAAGGGACCAGTCTCTTTTCACTGGTGTCCTGTGATAGGACAAGAGGCAGTGGAAACAACTTGGAATCCAGGAAGTCCCATCTCAGCATGAGGAGAAACTTCTTTACTGTGAGGGTGCCAGAGCACTGGAGCAGGCTACCCAGAGAGGTTGTGGAGTCTCCCTGGAGACTTTCAAGACCCATCTGGATGTATGCCTGTGTGACACACCCTAGCTGATCCTGCTTTGGCAAGGTAGTTGTACTCAATCTCCAGAGGTCCCTTCCAACTCCTACCATTTTATGATTTTTCACTTCTCAGTGTTACACACTGCTTTCTGAAACTGTGAAAACTGACCAGTATTAACTTTAAAGTTTGAAGTTCTCTTAGGAGCCAGAAGCATCTGGTCCAAGTCAAGGAAGCATGGCTTCAGCCTGGTTCTCATCCAAAACACTACTCTTCAGCTGTCAGGGTACGATTTGGTTTACTTTTTCTTAGAATATTTGTTTTGCTGAAAAAAATAATTATTTGACTTCTGCAAACTCTTATTGAGAGAAATTTCCAAGCAGTTAGATAAATTAATTACTTTATCCATGTATTCAACTGAAGGAGTATTAAAAAAAATAGAAAACAAAACCCACTCTCATCCTTTGTTTCTATTCTACTATACTCTTACTATTTTTATTATTTTACTACACTCTTACTTACTCTACTATGCTCTTATTATTTTAACTATACTCTTATTGATCTCCCTTTGCTGTCAACTGCTTAGCCTTACATTTTAAGAAGAAAACAGGAGAGTTCTGAATGTTATTTTTCTGAATGTTCTGAATGCTATTTTTATGAGAAATACTTCTAAAAATCCCTCAAATTACAGAATTTGCAAACTTCTCTATGCAACCTGTGATGGCTATGGTGGTGTTAGGTCTATGGTTGGATTCAATGATTGCAGAGGTCTTTTCCAACCCAAACAATTCTATAATTCTGTAACAAGCCTTATGAGATTTCCAAGAGGATCCTCACTGCTTCACAAATGAGAATTCACAATCAGATCCACCTTCACCAATTATTTCATTGATGCCAAGCTACAGCAGCTTAACCAGAACTATGCACATGCCCAAGGATCTGTGCCAAAAATGCCTCAGAGCAGGATCAGACTTCAATCCTGTAACTGCAGTAGGTCAGGGAGGCTGCTGTGACAGAGGCACTGCAGGGCTGGGCCCTAAAACAATCAAGTAAAGAAAGATCTTTGTCCTCTACACAACTAAAGCCAAAGTCTTAGAAAGCATGTAAACAAAAATCTTCTGCATTTGTGAAAAAAAAAAAAAATCAATTATTTGGACAGCAAAGAAGCAGCAGCTTTGAGGAAAAGCTTTTTAATTGTAAAGGTGCTGGAGCACTGGACTAGGCTGCCCAGAGAAGGTTGTGGAGTTTCCTTCTCTGGAGACTTTCAAGACCCATCTGGATGCATTCCTGTATGACCTGCCCTAGGAAATATTGCTTGGGCTTGGGGATTGGAGTTGATCTCAAGAGGTCCCTTCAAACCCCTACCATTCTGTGATTCTATGATTCTAGAAGTCAACCTGAAGACTGTCTCTCTAGAGATTTCTCCAGATCTTCAGAGAAACAAACTTAACTCAGCCTTGGTGTAAAGTTTTCCCCAATTATTGTAATACCTCCACAATTAAGGGAACTGCTATTTTCCCCTATGATAAAGCAAACATATGGTATTAATAGTGAAAAAAAAACAAACCAAACACAAAAAACCCCAAACATCTGGACAACTCAAGTTTCTGTCTTGCTGGTCAGAGATTGCACAATGCTTTATCAAGGAAGAAGCCATCAACATCTCAAGTTTGCAAATGCAGAAACAAAGAAAGAGGAAGCAGTCTGCCCAAGATCACAGAATGGAATGGGTTGGAAGGGACCTCTAAAGATCATCCATTCCAACCCCCCTGCCAAGGCAGGTTCACCCAGAGAATGTTACACAGGAACATGTCCAGGTGGGTTTGGAATGTCTCCAACGATGAATATTCCACCACCTCTCTGGGTAGCCTGTTCCCCCTCATGTTTCAATGGAGCTCCTTATGTTCACTGTGCCCATTACTCCTTGTCCTGTCACTGGACACCACTGAAAAAAGACTGGTCCCACCCTCCTGACACCCACCCTTTAAGTATTGATCAGCACTGATGAGATCCCCCCGAGTCTGCTCTTTTCCAGCCTAAAGAACACCCAATTCTCTCAGTCTTGCCTTGTAAGAGAGATGTTCCAGTATCCTCATCATCTCTGTAGCCCTTTTCTGTACCCTCTCCAGCAAGTCCCTGTCCTTCTTGAACCGGGTTTGGGGTTTTTTTCCTCATGTTCCATCCAGCACAATTCCCACCCTTTGCCAGGATCCTAGAAGGAAGTGCTAACCTTTTTTGTTGATGGAATGTAGCTGCAGAGATGGAATGTATTTTCACCTATCCCTCTGGATATATTTGAGCCTAAATAGTAAATTGTACCAGCTGCAGGATTGCCTATGCTTAAGGTTGTATTTCAAGGAATTCATCCAGTGTCTGGGACACATTTCAGTAGAAGCTCACTCCAGTATCACTCTTCTTCACTCCTAGCACCATCAGAGTAGAATTCATGCATTATTCTATGAATTTGTCTACCTCAGGAAATGGTTGTTTCATCTGAACCAAAACACAATCAGAACAAGTACTGCAGTACCAGGATTTTAGTCTATTCCCAGTAAGTAATTTTTTGTGTGCACATGCTCCACTTGTACACCAGTTTTTACCATCAGCATGTGGCAAAAAAAGAAACCTACCAGCAGCATAGCCATGTGAAAGGGATTTCACTGTTTTGTTTTGGGTATGTTCCTGTTTTGTTTTGTTTTTTTTCAGAGAATCATAGAATGATTTTGTTTGGAAGGGACCTTAAAGATCATCTACTTCCAACCCCCCCCCCCTGCGGTGATCAGGGACACCTTCCACTATACCACTAGGTTGCTGAAGGGCCCCTCCAACCTGGCCTTGAACAGCTTCAAGGAGGAGGCAATTCCAGCTAAGGTCCCTGTAGCTAGAAAAGCTGTATTGGCATCCTGATGTTTATTCTAAGTTACTGCATCATCCGTGCTCACTCGTAACTTCACCTGCACTTGTACAACAGCAGAATTCCCACCAATTACGAGTATCATTACACCAGTGAAGTACAGGTGATCCTTAAAGGTCCATGAATGTGATTTCCTGAAGGTTTTTTTACAACTCAGAATTTACTCCCACTGAAGTCAATAGCAAAGTTCTCCCCCAACTCAGTATGACAGCTACTAGAGGTAATGGGGGACAGCTCCCAGGCAACAGTGTATCTCCTTTCTGAATGGGAGGTGAGGGAATCGTATGTTGTTCCCTCTGGAAAAGAGAAGACTGAGGGGAGGGGTGGGTGTCAAGAAAAAGGTACCAGTCTCTTTTCAGCAGTGTCCTGTGATACGAACAGAGGCAGTGGATACAAACGAGAACACAGAAAATTCCACCTCAGCATGAGGAGAAGCTTCTTTGATGCGAGGGTCCTGAAGCCCTGGAACCAAAAGACTGTGGAGTCTCCTTCTTTCAAGACCCATGTGGATACCTTCCTGTGTGGCCTCTAGGTGATCCTGCCTTGGCAGGGGTTTGGACTCAATCTCCAGAGGTCCCTTCCAACCCCTACCATTCTATGATTCTGTAGTTAGCTGTCCCTGTTACTTTTAGGAGAAGTACCTGGGAAAGCAACAGAATCTGTTTTGCAGACAGCGAACAATACAGATGCTAGTTTGCAAAGGATGTTCTGCTGCAGCTCAGCTTATACAAGCTTGCACAGACAGTGCACGTGCCTTTCCACTCCCTCTGTGCTTGGCCATACCTGCCATAAAAGCAGACTGCTTGGCAGAAACACCAGTTTGCTTCAGCACTAGCAGAAACACTTCTGGTTGTGAAGACAGGATTTTTCTGAAGTTCATCTGTATAAAATTGTTTCAAGAAAAAGACTGCCCTGTCACCTAAAGATGAACTGTTGGTGGAGTCATTTCACTAAATTGCTCCATCTGACTATTTTCCAAAGCAAAGGAAAAAAAGGTGAGCCTTAACTGCAGCAATGGGACCGAACTCCCCAGTCCCCCAAACTGAAACCAAGAAGGAATAAGGGTGTCTTGTTCTTCCCCATCAAGTGTTAGTGATGGTAGTCACAGCAGTATTTTAAACATGCATTGTTCTCAGCTGGTTTTGCCACAACCTCTGTGACTAATACAGACAAACTCTGTTCAGCAGCTTGGGTGGAACTGCACAAGCTCACATCAGCTCTGAATTTAGACCAAAGTGAATTTTATATCCAGACTTTTTAGCCTGACCAGTAGTCCATCTCAATGTAACCTAGCGGGAGAACACTGTTCAGCACAATGCTGAGTAAAAGGCCTCTGTGAGACACCTCAGACAGCACACCCTCAAAGATATCAACTCTCCTGAGACAAACTCGGCTCAAATATTTATTTTCTGGAAAAGAAGAAAGCCTCATGTTGAAGCAAGTTAGAACAAGAATAGTTCAACCCTATAGAAAGGCAAGACCTGTAAAATCAGCTGAATTAGGGAAGTTTCTGTTAAAAAAACTTACACTAAACAAGAGCTAATTGTTTTAGGGCAGCTTATAGAAAATGAATATCTCAGCATTTGCTTCAATTTTCTTCTATTTAGCTTTTCAATCTTACCTTTTTATACTCAGTTATACAAGAACAGCAACTGTTGAAACTTTGAATACCCTATAGACTGATACTAAAGAATATAGGAAAACTGGACAAAGACAGGATCACAAATTAGGATGTTTTGCATGTTTTTCCTGAGGCACCTCCTGCTGATGACTGACATGTAACCAAGGATTCTGTAGGCTAGCTCAGATAGGTAGGCTTTGCAGTGCTCCCCAAACAGCAGACAGGCAATACTGGTATCACTGAAGCTATTTGGAAACATTAAGAAGTTTCCAGATGTAGGCAATTTCAGAACAAAACCATGAAGCTAGTTTAACAATCTTGAGATACTGTCCCTGCCCATGGCAGGGGGATTGGAAGATGGTATTTAAGGTCCGTTCCAAAACAAACCATTGTATGATTCTATGAAAATGTTTGTGCTGGGAAGAGAAGGCCATAAAATCACTTGTTAAAGTGGTCAGGCACAAAATTGCAATATATAAGTTATGTGCCACCAGGCCTCAGGCACACTCTACATTTCTGAGTACAACCTGAGGTTTAACTCTGCATTCCTTACTGGTGAGAGATACTCTACCCAGTTGCCCTGCTGCAGAACAACTTTGTGGAGCTGCAGAGTCAATATATCTTATCAAGCTCTTCGACACTGCCCAGATGCTATTAATATTTTGGTAGAGTGGGGGTAGAGCTGCCATGTCAGCCTAGAATTGCTGACATATTGACCAATTCACGTTTTCTCTCCTTACTCTTTATCTAATCATTTTGGGACCCTTGTTACAAGAAGGACATTGAGATGCTGCAGCAAGTCCAGAGAAGGGCAACAAAGCTGGTGAAGGGTCTGGAAAACAGGTCTGGTGAGCAGCAGATGAGAGAACTGGGATTGTTTAGTCTGGAGAAGAAAAGGCTGAGGGGAAACCTCATTGCTCTCTACAATTCCCTGAAAGGAGGCTGTAGTGAGGTGGGGGTTGGTCTCTTCCCAGTGTGAGGTGATAGGATGAGAGGAAATGGCCAGAAATTGTGCCATTTAGATTTAGGTTGGAGATTAGGGAAAATTTAATTCCTGAAAGAATGGTCAAGCATTGGAACAGGCTGCTCAGAGAGGTTGTGGAGTCACCATCCCTTGGAGGTATTCAGCGAAGGTGTGGACTCGGCACTTTGGGACATGGTTTAATGGCCATGGTGGTGTTAGGTTGAGGGATGGACTCCATGATCTTGGAGGTCTTTTCCAACTGAAACAATTCTATGACTCTATTATTAAACCATTCAGCATCTTGTAAGCAACTTTGTTTCGTTATTTAGTTTCTGGACACCAGTGGTGCTAAATTAATTTCTCAAAGTTCTAGAATCCTTCCTCAACCATTCAAGTCCTAGTCACATGCTACATAGCCTAGAAGAAAGCTCCCAACAGCTATTTTAAAATAGTCACTTCAATTTTCTTTAATGTTAAGTAGGTATCTGTGTAAAAAGACAGACATCTGTTGATCCAGAGCTGCTAAAAGCTACAGTTGGGTATAGCTCCCACGAAAAAACAAAGGTTAATATGGCCACAGTGTCACCTAGTGAGCTGATCTGCGTTCCTTAATGGCAAAAAGATATTGCCCAAGGCATCTATTATTGCAAATGGAAACTTTAGATCACAAATATTGAAGTTGGCTGAGAAAATATATTCAGCTTAACATAAACGTGTACAGTTCAAATGAATCCTTTCTGAACAAAGAAATCAGATCCAAATTCCCATTAGAGCTGGTCAATATAAAAAAATAACTAATTGTAATTTTCTTTTAAATTATGACAAACCAATGTTATATTCCACTGCAATATTATATAATTCAATTTAAATTAAAATAAATTGAAAATATTTTATGTCGAAACTATAAACGAAGTTCAAATACTGATCAGGTAATCTGCAACAAAGGACCAAGAACAGGTTTAGAACTAAATTACCTGGAAGTTGTAACTGTCACTGCATTTGCAGAGAAAATGTCTTTGCTCCAGAAGTCACTTAGTGGAGTTTGGTGTAAAGCTGAGACACTACCTGGGAACTGAAAAAGGAAAATAATTTGTTTTCCTCTTCATCTGAGATAGAAAAGCAGAGAAGTTCGAGTTCCAGTAGCTCTAAAAGCTTGCCTTCAGTTACAGAAGAATTGGTTATCTTATTAGGGATACACTTTACTCATATTTTAAGCATAAACTCTATTTGCATTAACTTTTGTATATGTCTGGTCATGTGTGAGTGTGGCTTTATTAAATAGGGCATTTTTAAAGTCCACAATTAAGAAAAGAAAAAAACCCATTATTTCTCATAAAAATCACAGAATGGTTTGGGTTGGAAGGGACCTTAAAGGTCATCTAGTTCCAACCCCCGCTGCCGTGGGAAAAGACACCTTCCACTAGACCAGGCTGCTCAAGGCCTCATCCAATCTGGCCTTGAACACTTCCAGGGAGGGAGCATCCACAGCTTCTCTGGGCAACCTGTTCCAGGGTCTCACTACCCTCACTGTAAAGAATTTCTTCCTAATATCCAGTCTAAATTTGACCTCCTATCCTGAATCAAAACTTTCTTAACACTTGCCATCTACATCAATGGATGCAAGCCATGTAATTACTTAGAAAGTGTGCAGGCATAGAGTGCATCCTCTGAAGTAACAAAAAAGTAGTGCCAAATCTAGTGTTAATAATAGGCTTAGCATATAGATAATAAAATACAAATTTTATTTTAAGGGTCATCTACCAATAGACATTGCTTCTGAGGAAATACATAAATAGCAAAGCAAAATGAGATTAAAAGGACCAATTTAAACCAAGTGTTTGTTGACTAAAATCATGATTTTGATCGTTTCAGTAGGTGCAACCGGGACATCAAGGCAGCAGATGTGCACAAGTATGTACAGAGGAGCTAACAAGAGCCAGGAATTTGAGGTGTAAAAGCCTCTCTCCTTTCACTGTGCCTGCCCCGACTCTCTCTCCCTCAGCCCTGCTCCTATCTCTGCAAAGTCTATTAGTGCCCCACAAAACACCATCCCCCATGAAAAGATATTTTTTCACTAGGATCTTTGAATTAAGAGGACACACACTGTCCTCACTGGGAGACCTGAACTGTGCTCTTCTCTCCTGCAACCAGCTGTGCTGACTGCTTCATCTCTCATTTTGATTTCTCTCTTTCCGTCTCCAGAAGTGAAGACTAATAGTAAACTTCACCCCTATGGGTCCATCCAGGAAAGCAAGACTGCACACAGAAATTACATCACCCATGGCACAGAAACCAGGAGGACAGTTCTTGGACAAAACAGTTACCTGGACAGCTTCCTCAAGTGCTTCCCTCCCCACAATCCAGCATCCTCTCACTTTGGCTCCATCACCACAAGGTACAGTGAAATAGAAAGGCTGACAAGGCTGTCCTCAAGAGGTCACTTGGTTATGTAAATAAATAACACATTTTCTGTAGACATGTGTCTCAAGACAGCAGGATCTTCCTTTGCAGGTTAAAAACGAGGCAGACTTTGCAGGCACATAGGCACATAACTCTGTTTGGAGCTCTCACCTGAACAAGAGGTCAGCCCTCAGCAACAGTGAACTACATACAGATTTCAAAGTCTGTGTCTGAGTATCCAGATCCCCTCCAACAGCCTCCTCTCACTGGTCTCCAGTAGAAAATGTTTCCCCATAAGAACAGTTAGCAGATTGGAATTATGTCCCAAGGGAAGCAGTGGATTCTTTTATATTGGATAGTTTGAAGACTCATCTTGACAGGGTGCTGGACCATCTCATTTCAAGTACACCACCACCTAGAAAGGCTGGACCAGATGATCCTTGAGGTCCATTCCAACACAGCATTCTGTGATACTAGCATTCCGGACTGTAGTGAGGGCCCTCACACTAAGATTTTGCCTGAGTCACTGCTAACCATAGATTTTATTTACCTTCTGCTGCTTTGGTGCACAATGCTGACGTGAGAGACCAGCACGAGCGAGCACACACAAGATTCACAGACTGCATCAGGTTGGAAGCAACCCTAAAAAGGGCATCTTGTCCAACCACCCTGCAGGCAGCAGGGACACCTCCAACTAGGTCAGGCTGCCCAGGGCCATATCAAGTCTGATCTTGAATGTTTCTAGGGACAGGGCCTCATCCACATCCCTGGGCAAACTGTTCCAGTATTTCACTACTCTCATTGGAAAGAGGTTCCTCAAAATGTCCAACCTAAATCTACCCTGATCCAGTTTTCAACCATTGCCCCTCATCCTGTCACTACAGACCCTTCTGAACAGTCCCTCCCCAGCCTTCCCACAGGTCCCCTTCAGATACTGAAATACTGCTCTAAGGCCTCCCTAGAGCCTTCTCTTCTCCAGGCTGAACAGCCCCAATTGTCTCAGCCTGTCCCCACAGGGGAGGTGCTCCAGCCATCTGATCACCTTTATGGCCTCCTCTAGACCAGCTCCAGCAGGTCTATAGTCCTCTTGTGTTAAGGGTCCCAGAGCTGGATTGCCAGATGAGGTCTTACCAGAGCAGAGCGGTAGAATCACCTCTCTCAACCTGCCAGCCACACTATTTTTGATGCAGCTCAGGATGCAAGATGCAAGTAAAATCCTGATTTGCTACTGAGTCCAAAAGCTCTATAAGAATGGCAAACAGCTTTCAAAGAATGACACTGGAGCCTCGTCTGACCCCTTCAGCACTGGAAACCATTTTTAATCAATAGAACAGAAAACAAAAATTCCATATAGTTTACTTGTATTAACACATTTGCTACCAGTTCTGTCATTCTTCGCTTTGCAGACACCAAATTTCCCCTCTCTAAACACCTCTGTTTCTCCAAAAGCAGCTGGAAATTAATTATGCTACTTTTATTTTCTTATTAATTCATATGCCATAGCTCTGTAATCAGCGCTGGATCACGCTGCAATTTGCTGTACTTGTTTCAAAATATATTATGAACACTTGATGACGGATGTTTAACACAATGTATGAAAGAGTATCTCAAACAAATTAGAGGGAAGAAATACAAACAAAGACAGTTAAATAAGAAAAAAAAAATTACAGAACTATTCAAAACTGAGGTGAACCCTGAAAGTCTCGAGTTTGTGGCACAAAGCACTCCATGGTTAGAACTGAGACAGGCAGGAAGTCTTCACACACAAAATCTAGATATAAAGAAACCTTTTCCAAAAAGAAAGAACATCTGAATCCAGATTTAGCAAAGAAGTGGAGGTGAATATAGTGCTTTTTTCCAAAACCATCACCTCCAACCACTGACTTCCAGAGGGTTTTCTTTGCCTAGCCATATAACCAAATTGAGAAGCAAACGTTCTCAAAGCAAATGGCAAGCATGCCAATGATTCATTCATAGATTCATAGAATGGTTTGAATTGGAAAGAACCTTAAATGTCATCTAGTTCCAACCCCCTTGCCATGGGCAGGGGCACCTTCCACTAGACCAGGTTGCGCAAGGCCTCATCCAACCTGACCTTGAACACCTTCAAGGAGGGAGCATCCCCAACCTCCCTGTACAATCTTTTCTAGTGTTTCACCACCCTCACTGTCAAGAATTTCTTCCTAGTATCCAGTCTAAATCTGCTCTCCTCAAGCTTTAATCCATTACCTCACATCCTATCAGTACAAGATATATCACCTTTCTTGATATATCATCTACCAAATGGCATTCTTGCACTTCATGCTCCTCTACCTTCTTTTTCATTAGGGGAACTCAGCATATTTCAGCCACATCTTTATTCCCAGCCCTGCTTGACCCTGGCAGGACTACCTGCACCTCAATGGTTCATTAAGAATAACATAAAATCTGCAGCGTTCCTGAGGAATTTTGTGCCGCCAGCAACTTCAGGCAGCAGGTCCATGGAGGGGCACACACTGCTGATGCAACTCTGCTGCTGTTTTTTGGTTCAAGAATCCAATTGCAGACTTGTGGCTGCAGGATTGAGCTCTTCAATAGTTAGGACAACACACACTGATGTCCCTGTACTTAAGCCCACAAGGAAAAATAAATCAGTAATAATCATTACCAGAAAAAAATAGTATGATGCAGCTCACTGTGGAAATGATACTGCTCAAAGACCACTTGTGGAAAGTGAATCAGACAACCACAAAAATGCCTTTTTTCATCAACCTGGCAAAAGACAGCAACTTCCTCTCAAACTTCTACAGAGAGGTTTTAACGTTTCAGTTCTGCCGACTTTCATCGAGTTACTTCACACTGAAGAGGCTAATATAAGGTAAGAAATTAAGTTCTCCCTCACTCCTTCCATTCTCTCCCAAGGTTTTCCATCCAGCTTCATCTCCAAATCTCTTGTGATGTCGTTCTCTTAAATATTGCTTTGACAACCACAATAATAAGGCATTCTCTCATATATGCTAACAAAACCCCAGAATTATTTGCTTCATAAAGAACACACAGGCTGAAGAGTGAAGATTTACTGCAAGAGATATAGTCCTAACTGCTATGGTGTGACATGCCTTACCCACTCCTATTGCTGCCTAAGTCCTGATTGTGTAGTACATGAATACAAATGGAAAACAAACAAAAAGAAAAAAAAAATCAACCCAACACCACAACAACAAGAAGAAAAACAAAAACTAGACAACTTCTGACAAAGGCTTGTAGTGATAAGATGAGAGGGAATGAATTGAATCTGGAAGACGGCAGATTTAGACTGGGTATCAGAAAGAAGTTCTTGACAGTGAGGGTTGTGAGACACTGGAACAGGTTGCCCAGGGAGGTGGTAGAAGCCCCATCCCTCAAGGTGTTCAAAGCCAGACTGGATGAGGCCTTGAGCAACCTGGTCTAGTGAAAGGTGTCCCTGCCCATGGCAGAGGAGTTGGAACCAGAAGATCTTTAAAGTCCCTTCCAACCCAAACCATTCTATGAATATTGTTTAAAAGCCCTTATGTAGTTGGCAGAAAAAACATGGTGAAGAAAGAACTGAAAGATATGGGTTCAAAACCAAAAATCCAACCGCAGTAAAACACTGCCTGACACTCTTAGCAGTACAGTGTCATCACCAAAAAATATTGATTAAAGAAATACTGATTTTTTTAAAAACGTAAAAAAATACACCCAAAACCCAAACCAACACAGAAGAGGCAGCGTGAAGGTGCACCTTTCTGCTTCTCCTGAGCAGAGGAAGCTGTAGATAGGACTTGTTAACTTTGCTGTCAAGAAAGCTTCTACTCAAATTTAGTTCCATAGATCCCATATTATGCAAGTCCACTGAAATATTTTGATCATTCTCTTTGATATGAAGGTCAATAAAATGCTGTTTCTTTTTTTCCAGCAATTGCTACCTTTTATAAAAACTCTTCCATCGAAACAACCAAGTGGCAGATTTCTGACAATAAAAATTCCATGCTTCCTAAGCAACTGATTTTCTTCATCTAGTCTCATAAAATCCTGTTAACTTTCCTTCCCCTCACTAAAAATTGAAATTTTGTTGTACTAGCTTTCTTTGTACTCTGATATGCCTGAAGCTAATTTATTTTCACATGCTGAATTGTCCATGCTCGTAAGGACTTGCTATTACATTATGTGTGTGTGCTCTAAAGCAAAGCACGAACACTGGAAAGCGGCAAAACAATGCTTTGCTTCTTTTTTCATTCATCATCTATGTAATCAAATTTATAAATACTTGAAATAATAAAATGCTGCTAGCGTTTTAAGAATACTACAATGAGGTTGTGTTTCAGGCATTAAGTATGCTTTCCTCCTCTCGTGCAACTCCTACTTTATCATAGAGTGGCAGGGGTTGAAAGGGACCTTCAGAGATCATCAAGTCCCACCTCTGTGCCAAAGCAGGATCACCTAGAGGAGGTCACACAGTTACACATTCCAATGGGTTTGGAAAGTGTCCAGAGGACACTCCACAATCTCTCTCAGCAGCCTCCTCCAGGGTTCCAGCACCCTCACAGCAAAGAAGTTTCTCCTCATGCTGAGGTGGAACTTCCTGGGTTTCAGTTTGTGTCCACTACCCCTTGTCCTATCACTGGGCACCAGTAATAAGAGACTGGCATCTTCCTGACACCCACCCTTCAGGAATTTATAGACATTAATAAGATCCTCTATCAGCCTTCTCTTTTGAAGACTAAACAGCCCCAGGTCTCCGTCTTTCTGCATTGGAGAGATGTTCCAGTCCCTTCATCATCCTCATAGCCTCCATTGGATTCTATCCAGTAAACCCCTGTGCCTTTAGAATTGAGAGGCCCAGAACTGGATACAGTATTCTAGGTGTGGTCTCATTAGAGCAGAGTAGAGGGGCAGGAAAACCTCTCTAGATGTGCTGGACACGCTTGTCTTGATGCACCCCAGGGTACCACTGGACCGCTTGGCCACAAGGGCACAGCGCAGTCTTATGGATCACTTTATGTCCACTACAACTCCAAGGCCTTTCTCCACGCAGCTGCTTTCATTAAGGTTTAAGACCTCTAAGATCACCATGTCCAACCACTAACCTGACACCACCATGGCTGTTAAACCATGTCCCCAAGTGCTATGTCCACACATTTCTTGAACTCCACCACCTCCCTGGGCAGCCTGTTCCAACACCTGACCAACCAGAGGCGTTTAAAAATCAAAACCCATCCACATTCTCAGGAACAAAACACCAGCCATCAGCAAATCTGAAAATGTTTCCAGGATGAAATATGTTTAACAGGTTTAGAAATGAAAGTTCAATTTAGTAAGTCCCCCTATTTATCACAATACTGCCAGAGTGTCAAAGGAACCGCTGCTGTCAATTCCATGTGCCATAAGAAAGCTGTGATTTTGCATTAGACTATGAATATAAAAAAATAATTATAAAGAACTATTTCAGACCGATGCATATCTTAACACCTCTGCTAAGCAAAAAAAAAAAAAAAAACAAACCAACAACCACCTCCTCCCCCCAAAAAAACAAAAAAAACCCAACCAAAAACAACCCACCAAACTGAAGTTAATACAAGGAAGCTAGCATTAATACAAGGAAGCTAGAATTAAATAAAGTGTAATATAATAAATAGTGTAATATACATACCAGCTTAAATACCACATTTAGTGGCAAAATCTATTAAGTAAACTCTCCTACTTTAGTCAACAAATGTAACTGACCTGAAAGTCAGTATCTTCACTCTCTTCTGAAGGTATTTTGTATTGGGTTGGTTTGTTTTGGGGGGGTGGTTTTGTTTGGTTGTGGTTGGGGGGTTTATTTGTTTGTTCAGGGCTTTTTGCTTGTTTGGGGTTTTTTGTTGTTTGGTTGGTTTTTACAGTGGTATTATGAAAGAAAGCTGAGTATTAGCAAAAGATGCCCACCTGGCACAGAATTCAGTGAGACTCTTCACATTCCAGGACAGGTATTTACCAGGAAATCTTCAGAGCATACACCAAGAAAAAGGACTCAGAGGTGGATTTTGTTCCATTCCCTGCTAATGCCAACCTGTTAAGTGACTGCAGGCAAGTCTATGATCCTTCACTGCTTTGCATCCCAGATGCCTAAAACAGGGATAAAAATAATTGTTCCTCCTTTTGAGGTGTGTGATTAGAACATGGCTTATGCACTTCAGCAGACAAGACATAAGCACATGAATAAGGCAATGCCTGCAATTGCCAATTATTAACAATATCATTATTACTGAGAAAGTGTGATTTTTTTTTCCCCTTTTCCAAGCAATGCAATCTAACAGCAGCCCATCAAGCCATTCTTAAACTTAGAGTAACCCTTATGATGGATCAGGTCTCACAAGCCCTTCTTAAACTATCAGGTAGAGCAACAGCTATAGGAGTCTGTCCTGAAATTCACACAACCTCTAGTACCAGGCTCACCACACTGCTCTCAGACAGAAGCAGTGATCTTAGAAAAATAAAAATAGTAAAAAGAAAATAAATCCTAAAAAGTCTTTTCTTGTGCAACAAAAAAAAAAAAAAAAAACATCTTGTGACCATGGGAATGGGAGACAACATGGTAGAAAGACAGGAAATCAAGTTAATACTACGTAAGTCAAAAAGTTAACTTTTTCTTTTTTCTTCTCAAGAATCTTTGGAAATACATCAGACTGTTATTTCAATCCAGCTTTACAGACTCCTAAGTAATTAAAGAGCACACAAATTAAGGCTGCAGTAAGGTAAGGTTCTACCCATATCCCTTTGAAAACAAAATAAATAAATCAAAGAACCCTAACTTAGCTCACTCAGGAAAACTGTCCCATTACATTTGTGCCATATGATTTAACTATGCAGGGAAGGATTGTTAGTCTCCACTTGCAGGTGGCAATGGGACATATGGCTGTGCTTCCAGGAGTAAACTCTGACCCTGGAAGCCACCAGCAGGCCACAACAGCCCCACTGATGCCATCAGCAGCTGTAGCGGGCCACCCTCGTGGCAGGGCACAGGGAGTCTGAGTGAGATCTAAGATTTGGAAAAAGTGGCTTCTGGTTGTGACTATATCACTCGCCAGAGCTCACAGACACAGCCTGTGGCATGCTCAGAAATCATAATTTCATTTCAGCTTTACCTGTAGAGTACCTTCCTCCACCAAGAAGCCATCTTCAGACAGAGAAGATGAACACTACACATGCCACTGAAAGAGAGGCAGTGTTTCACCTCTGAGGTGCCCAGATTTCACTGCAGGTACATTTACAACATTCACACTACAGCCTTGCACAGTGCAGGTCTTGTCTACCTTGCCCATAACTACATGTAGTAGAAGAATAACTCTCTCCAGCTCACTTTATCAAAACTTCCTTTCTTCATCCCAGTCTGACAGACAACTGCCTTGCCAGACACCACCACCATAAGCAAGCTTTGGGGATGCTGCGCATCCTCAGTTTGAAGACTGTGAGTAGCCACGGCCTGGAGTAACTTAATGTCTGAAGGTGAGCATTTGTATCATTGAGTTTAACAAGACTTGCCACCTGCTTAAAGATACTCACATGCTTACAGGTTCACAAGTTACGCAACCACTAATTTATCAATGAAGTGTATTAAGGTCGTTCTGGATGGAAAGGAAAAATGTTAGCTATAAAGTAACTGCAGAATTATCACTGATATTTTATGTAGGAAAATGACATTTAGTATCTTTAATTATTCACACAACAGCTATGGAAAAGAAAGGTTTTCTTCACTGAATGGGAAAATAAACACAGACAAATTCATCTCACCATCACTTCCACACTCTTTTCCTAAATAAACCTCCTGCTGAAACCAATGAAAGCTTTGCAGATGCAAGCAGACCCCAAAAAACTCTAAAGCATCGAGGGTAAGCTTCTTCAATATTCTGAGTTTACCTCAACACAGAAATCAGTTACCTTTCCCCTAAATTAATTGTCTGCTTGAAATGCTTTATCAGCCTGCTGTCCCAAGAGGGACGCCAGTATGCAATGACTTTTGAGACCAGGGCACAACTTTTGAAGCGTTCACAAAGCCCTTGCTAACTGGTTCATCATCTTTTAGCTTGTGACACACCATCACACCACCCAGTACTTGGTAACGAAGACCAGAATAAAGGTCTTTCTGCTGTACATTAAGATTGAATTACTCAACTGCATTCAGGAATGGTTACTTAACTGAGAACTGTGTAATAAAAAGAAATCTTCACTTTTACCAAAATAAAAGGTCTCAAAAATAAATGGAAGTTTCTAGTTATGAACAAATCTAATGAAATTTCTATTCTTCTCCTAACTAGGCACATTATTACCTTTTTTTTCTTTTTTTAAGCTAAAAGGAAATTTATTTATCTGCTTCCTGCAAGTTTCTGTTATGCCTTCTTCTTCAAAGAGAGATCCTACCCTTCTTTGTCAATTGTTCATGGCAGTTCAACACCTACATTCAGCACTAGGCACAAAATCACTCCTCTTAAAGTTGTGTGCAGATTATGATCACCACTTCATTTCTAGGATGAAAATTCCATGCATCCAAAAGACTTCATCACAACAAAAATTAAAACCACACAATGTATGAAGACAGCACCTGAAGCGAGGTCCCTGAGCTATCCTTGCTTAGTACCCTTTAGTATTACTCTAAATAAAATAAAGTCCTTGGAACCTAAAGCACTCAAATCTGAGTTTTACCTGCAAACACAGAAATTAAGTTCAGAAATCAGAGCATTTGTATTCAGCTCTGAACAACAGTTTGAAGCCTAACCTGCCATTTTTTTAATTTCCCAATGCATTTTTACATGGTAAGAATTGTTGTAGCAATTACTCTACACATAAAATAAACCTGAAAGCAATATTCTCCTATTTTCCTATGCAACTGTCATGAAGAATTTTAGTCGTTTAATTCGCTGTTTATACTCTCAAACCTACATATACCAACCTCAATGCCCACAAAAATCTGAAAAAGTGAAATTTGGGTGCAATTCTACAGGAAATTGAGGACAGAATCCTCTCTTCAAACTCTCTCCCCACAGTGGCCTTCCCAGCCTTAAGACTAGTTTTGCTGTCATAGTATCACACCAGAACAGCTGCTCCCAACAGCCCCCTTTCAGCCAGCATATTTGGGACCATCACTTATCCTATGTCTGCTACAGACTGCCTGGAAAAGGTCAAGAGTATGTTATTAATCATTCACGCTTATGAGTGCTAAGCTTACCCCAAATACATGTCTTGTTTTTAATTAAGTACACAATAGTACTGTAAATAAAAAATAAAATATATATTACTTCCTACTTCCCCATTTTGGGCCAAATGAAGTTCAGTGCCACCACCGGTGATTGTATGAGAAGCACTCCAAATGTCCACTTAATTTATGTCATCTATGAATATGTCCCCACCAATTAAAAACCTCTTCTTTAAATTTCCACTTGGCCTTAAAAGATGTCAAACCCTTCAAAAGGTGTCAAAACTTTTCCCAGCATACAGATTAAAAAAATAAGTAAATAAAAAATTGGTTGTATACCTGAAAGCTTAGGAATACTACTACATTAGTCACTAAGATTCATCTTTCAAATTGATGCACCTGTATTAATCAATGCCAGAAGAAAAAAAAAAAACAAAAGCAATGCAGAAAAGAACAGTTCCTCCAGTTCAGGTAGAAAACCTGAACCAACTCCTGTTGCAGTAGTTATACTGCTCTGCTAATCTTCACACTGATTCCTGACCCCCAGAGATTTCCAGTTAGGTGCTTTTCTTCTACTTTCATATTTTTACTACCATTGAATTTTACAAGGACTTTATATTCTCATTAAGTTTTTGACCTGCATGTTGCACTTTGCATATTCTAACCTTACTTGGGTTTAAAAGTTTTGCTCTAAGTCAATCATCTGATTATCTTTACAAAACAAGGCTTAAGATGAAAACAAGAAAAAACTCAAGAGAGATCTGAATATGCACAACCTTACAATTCTCAGGTTATTCAGAGCTATCCCTACATACAAACTTTGTCTCTAGCAGTTGATAGCAGCACCCAAGAAGACATGTTTTCTGAGGGACTAAAACCTGAACAAGCATCTTCCACGTAAAAAGTGGCAGCACGAGGTCTTCTGCCTTATCAACAAAAACCCAGTTCTTTTTTCCCTCCATGTGGACAGTTCACATACTCACCCAAGAGAGCAACTGGAAATTACAGACAGATGAAGATGAAGCTGTCTCAACGCCTTTGTCATGTGATAGTGACCTATAAAGTAGCAAATAAAGGCACATCATCAGCGCACCATGATTTTACAATATTACAACTCACCACAATGCCAACATGAGGAGATCCCAAAAACTTGAAACTTGCTTCTGCTTACACACACACCCCAACCCCTGAGAAGTTGCCATTAAAATGACATGACAGTGGCAGGAAATCCTAAGGAGCAAACAAAAGATGTCTTTAAAGGGCATTAGGAACTGGGCAAATGGAGCAAATCATCTGAGTGAGAATGGGATGGGTGGGTTATTTCTCCTCTGTGCCTCTCGAATGCAGACTTACGTGAGCACAGTGGTAACACAGAGGGATGCAGTACCTAGTAATTTATATGCACACACAGACAAACATTATCAAAATAAAAAGGCACAAAGTTGACCACCATCTGCAAGGAGCCAAACATAACAATAACCCCCGGGAACTTAACCCAAGTGAGCGATCAATCCCCGCGCTTGGATAAAACCAAACAACGCGAAATTAACAAACAAGCACAAGCCGCCAGACTGCAGGTACGAGATCCACCAGGGGAGACAGACAGACGGAGGGAGGGACGGATGAAAGGCTGCAAACGCTGGAACACAGTTTCAGGTAGTGCCCGTGCCCCTTTCCTCAGCAGATCCCGACCGACGAGCCTCGGGGGTCCTGCGGCCGCCCCTCCACCTCCGCAGCCCGCGGGGAGAGCAAGCACCGAGACCCCCGGCCCAAGCCGCGGGGGGAAGCGGCGTTTGCGGCCGCCGCCCGCCGCCCACCCCCGCCCGTGCAAAGTGTAGGGCCACCGGAATCCGGGCTCCCGGGGTGGGGTGGAAAGAAAAGGTATTAAATATGGAGAAAGACCGCCGTGACCCTGGATTTTCCCGTCTCCACTCGACCTCACGCCCTCGGTCACCATCAAGTTTGCATTTTAGTTACAAAATGTCGATCTTGGAGGCTGACAAGAGACACGGAGAGGGGGAGAGAGAGTGTGTGAGTGTATGTGAGAGAGAGAGAGAAGAGAGAGTCCATCTTGCTTTGAGGGGGGAGGAGAGGAGCAATAATGCAGCGCATAAATCTCACCCTCCCGGGGGAAAAGTGTGCACAACACCTTTGGGGGCGGGCAGGCGGGCAGGGAAGGGGCGGCGGCGCGGAGAAGGGGAGCAGGGGGCTCGCTGGCCCTCCCAGCTGCCCTCCCCGGCAGGATCTGGCGAGGCAAGCTGGCAGCAAACACCTCCCTGCTACTCCCCTCCTCCTCCCCGCGGGCCCGGGCGATGATCCCGCTGCTGCCGCCGCTGCCGCTGCCACCGGGGAGGAGGTGCCGCCGCCACCGCCAGAGCCACATGGAGACCAGCACCCTGTCCCTGCCCCCGATGGCCGGGCCGGGCCCCTCCGCCGCCCCGGCGGGCTGCGGGACTTGGACGTGTCACCAGCAGGACGGGCAATGGTTTCGGCGCCCCAGGCCCGAGTGACCACCGTCAGCCTGGCGGCGCCCCGGCCTCCCCGTACGCACTCACCTCCGGAAAAAAACTTTTAACCGAGGGCCTTCCCCGGAGAAAGTGGCGAATCCGCCCCGCACACGGTTAAAGCCCAGCGGCCCCCCGGCTCGGCTGGCGGCGAGCGGGGGAGACCCGGGCACGGTCCTTCCCCGCCCCGGCGGGGAGGGAGGGAGGGAGGAGGCAGGCAGGCAGGCAGGCAAGCAAGCAGGGAAGGGAGGGAGGGGGCGGGCAGCCGCCTGCCGGTGCCTCTCGCCCCGCCGCCGTGCATGTCGCCTCAGCGGCTCTCGCATCGCTCCGTTTTACCTTCCTCATTCAGCGGCGGCTGGGTGCCACCGATATTCCTAACGCAAACCTGCTGCCGTGCGGCGCCTGGGATTAACACGATCACCTCCCTTCCCCTGCCTCCAACCTCTCCTTCCCTGTACTCCTCCTCCTCCTCTTCGCAAACCTACCCTGGATCGGCTCTTCTCACAGCCATGCAAGTTTCATACATTGCAAATAAACCCGAGAGGAGGAAGAACGAAGCGGCTGGCGGGCAGCAGGGGGGGGTGGGGGGAGGAGGAGGAGGGTTGGTTGCTTTCTGTAATTTACCAGCTACCCGATCTCGCAGCAGTAGCAAATAACAGCCGAGCACCCATCC